>NW_024344240.1:1725709-1896507 GCF_902729225.1 Pteropus medius | reverse complement strand
ACTATCTCGTTCTTTCTTAACCATTGTATTTCTCTGTGTGAATCTATGGGAAGAAGAAAGCCATTGGATAAATTCTAAAGAGAAGATAAACACTATCCTTGACTCCCAAACTTTCAGTCTAAGAGGTGGTGGGGCTGTGGGTGGACCCTGATGTATGGTTTCTCTCTGTCTCCTTGGAGTAAAGTCTTCTCATCCAATATACAGAGGGTCCCCAGTTTAGGATAGTTTGACTTACAACATTTAGACTTTACGATAGTGCAAAAGCTATATGCATAATAAATTATATAAGTTGATTTCTGCTAACATAAGTATTCTCAGCATGTTTAAAGTATGTTGGGCTAAGCTCTGATGTTTGGTAGGTTAGATGTAGTAAATGCATATTGACTTACAGTATTTTCATTTTATGATTTATGGTTTATCAGACATAATTCCATTGTAAGTCCAAAGGCATCTGTATATACATACATATATATGTGAAATTTTTATATGTATATATTTTGTGGAATAAATGTAACAAATTTCTTTTGTATTTTTTGTAGAACAAAAGTAACATAAAATGTTTTCATAAGGACTTTAAATGCCAGTTCGTCACTGTAGTGGACTTTGTGTTTGCCTTCCCATCATCTAATCGGTACCATCCTCTTCCTGTGTGTAGCGTTCATGTTGTTTGAGTGATGTTTACATTTGACATCGTTGATAGATAGTGATGTCTCCTCCCGACTCTCAGGAGATCACAACATCCCTAAATCCTGACCTACATAATTTTTCAGTTGTAGGGCCAGTATGCTAGTTTGAATTGGTTTTTTCCGTCACTGGCCAACTAAAGCTTCCTAACTTGTAAATATTGTAAAGAAAACAAAACAAAAAACAAAAACAAAAAACGAAAAACAAACAAACAAACAAAAACACTTGAGGAAGGAAGAAGAACTAAGTCATATATTAAGTGCTGACATTTGATATTTTATCTCACTAAATGGTAGGTCCCATTTTCCCAGTTTTACAGATCAGAAAACCAAGGTGTGTTGAATCCAAGTAACTTGATCAAAGTCACAGTGGCAGAAGCAGAATTATAATCAGGACTACCTGACACCAAGACCCATTTTCATTCTGCTGCACCAGCAGTTCTCAACCTATTTCTTTTTTATCTTATATAGCAGACAAGGAGCATGTACTAAACACACTCCCACAGGCATACCTAGAGTCGAATGCAATTCCTGGCCTCTCCCTGTAATTCAGCCTTTTTCCTCTGCTAATCAAGAAAGCAAATCAGGATGCAACTTAGAGTAGCATTCTTATATCATAACCTTGTAAGAGGGAAAAAATTACTCAGAACCCATTAAGGTTTTCTGCAGTTTAACTTTGAATTATTCTTAATAAATTTTGCTGACACGTTGTACCTTTCTGCCTCCCACTGAGCTGCTAAAGTAGATGCGCCCTTTTGCACTTTCGGCTCATGCCGGGGGGCTGATGAGTTATGACCCATGTGCTGAATGACTACTGGAAGTTAGAAGCGTCAAGCTGAGACCTTGATATCTTCGTATGAAGTGAAAATATCTCACAATATCTTTGGTAGCTGTGCTAGTCTTTCTCACAAGGTCAGGCACAAGTTCAGCCGTCCACATTTCACTCGGTTGGCTGTTTGCACTGCTCTGTTGGCATTGGACTGACTAGTTTGCTTTTATTAAATGTATTTACTCAGTGCATTCAAAAAGGTTTGAGACAGCTTACCATAAAGTCATAGAACTTGTCATTGAAAGCAAATAGAACAATAATAGGAAGTTAAGAATTGAGCTGTGAAGTGGGGAGAGGGGATGGTTAGGTACCTAAACACTTTAATGCCAGGACAGGAAGTGACTCTGAAATATGACTCAGACACTAGATTGACTTTCTGTTTCCACCTCACGGTCCTAAACTCCTTAACAAGTTTCTGTAGTAGATATATTTCATATACAACCTTTATTAGACATATTAGAGGACCTAAGCTCAAACACAACTCATACTCAAGTAACCTTTTAAAATTAGATCCTAAAATCCTACGACCTTAAGAACTGATATCTTGGCTGTTGTTGTCTGCAGACCGATGTGAATTCAGATCGGAACATAATATTTATCGATTCTGTCGCTGTTGGTTCTTGGATTAAAAAGCACTAATGATTCAAACAGCTTAGAAAATCGTTTTCCTCTGAAATAACTTCCCTTCAGATGTAAGAAAATGCAAGCAATATTGCCCTCTGCTTTTTTTCTCAACTCTGCATTTTCTGGTTTTAAGATTTTGCTTAAGTTTAATCTACACTTCCTAAGAGCAGTCTCTTCACTTTAATAAGGACCCACAGTTCAGGCATCCTGGTTGGTTTCCCTTCAATATGTCTGTCTCTATGTCACATCAGCCTTCTTCGCAGAGGATGTAGTTATGACCAGAGTCAGGGAGCCAGAGACAAAAAGTTCCTGAACCTGAAAGCAGTGTGCCTCTCTCTGTGGGACACAATACCAAATAACGCCAGCCACGGCCACAGCTCACCAGACACCGATGGCACCTCGTACCTTTTTAGTAAGTCTCGAGCGTTAGGGGGTTATGAACACGAGAGCCGCTTGTCCTCATCCCTTTGTCTCTGCGTACAGCACAGCACACTCTACCGAATCTTTGTCTAACACGTCTCATCGGCGGCTACTCACCTATCAGCATCACATGAATTCTGCCTGTTTCCTAAGTTACTTATTTCCTTCTGTGCTTAGATAGTATGAGCTCTTCCCTCCTGGACTCCCAGCCCACTGGTTTTCACAGCCGTTGTTTGTTTTTTATCACAATGACCGTCCTGTCACCATGCTTTGTAAGGATCTAATCACATGTCTGTTTTCCCAACCAAATTGGGTGCAGAATAAAATTATAAGTGGCTTATAATTTTTTTTTTTTTTGAAGGACTCGGTTGACCCACAGTGTAGTTTAAGATCCATCAACATAGAGATGGTTGGAAGTAAATAACTGGCCGGTGGGTTTTTTCCTCCCGACACCCGGCTGGGCTGGTGCCTGGAATGACTGGCGACGAACAGACGGATGAGAAATCGCCAGACTCTGTCCCGCTGAGCAGTAGCGGCACTGCCCTTCCTGGTGTGGATGCCGTTCTCGGCCGCGCAAAGTCACGCTCCCTCCTGGGGCAGAAGTGTAGGTCATCCCATCTGTCCAGCTGCCTGCCAAGTGTTACCATGACTGTCTAGTTTCCTCAGGTGACAGTAATGCCATCAGGACTTAATATACCTCACCTCATCGTGCCTGGGGAAACACTGTCATTCACACTCTCCTCGTGAACCCCAACAGACATGTTCTTTTAACTGATTTTGGCATCTGTTCTTTGGTCTGTTCCTGGTCTGTTGCTTTCTTGAACACGGCTCTGTTTGGCCAGGGGCTCTATTAAACGATTGTTTATCAGTGTCATCCATGGGAAATAAGATGATCATCCAACATGTACATGTATCATGACAGCTGAAGGTTAAGGCCAACCCCATGGTACCAGGAGATGACACCGAGGCCTGGCAGAGAGACAGAGCCACCTGCTCATGCCAAAGCTATGCTCTGGTTCCGCTGAGCATGCTCTGCTCCATCCTCCAAGCCGAGGCTTTGTGTCTTCATGATCCAGACCAAAATATAACATCTATATTTGTACTGAAGGTCCAAAGGGTGGGGGGAATTGCATTCTAATGAACGTGTGCCTTGCTAGCGACAGCATAATAAACTTGATGCTATAATTATCCATGTTGTCATAGAGTTAGGAAGCTAATCTCTTTAGAATTAGTGTTTCTGGCAGACAGGCTCAGCATTTTGCATTTGTTTTGTGATGATAAATAGCTTTGTAGTGTTTTTGTTTGTGTCAGCATTTCAGAAATATCTGGGTGAAGACCATGTTGGAAATATTTTTGTATATGAGCCTGATTAGAAATCAGTATGGTTGTAATGTCTTTATGATTCAGCTCTGCCTTTCAATTCCACTCTGTAACAAAGCTCATTAAGGTAACCTAAGACTGTAGCAGCTCCCCGCAGCAGCTTCTGGAGTTTCCTTCACAGTCTTCATGAAGCGTGTGATTCGATTAAAGTAGTGAGATTTGAAGAACTATTATGAAAAATTCTACTCCATATCCTATATCATTGTTGGGTTTGATGCTTTCCATTCCAGCATTGGTGAGTCAACATTTTAGATCGAGAAGATATTACCTCCTAGAATATTCATTTATTCATTCGACACATCAAGTGGTGTCTCAACTGTGTCACTCACTCTTCTAGGCACTGTGGATACAACAGTTGGCCAGACAAAAATTTCTGACATTCTGAGGAGAGGAGACAGAAAATAAATCAAATAAATACATAAAATATATAATTTGGAATGATGGTACGTGTCGTAGGGGAAAAGAAAACAGGAAGTAAAGAGGACGTTTGAGAAGGAAGCTGTGATTTATAGTTTGATCAGGAAAGGCTCCACTGAAATGTGGCTTTAAGCAAACACTCTGTTAAAGTGTGATTATCTCAAGAAAAAAATGTAAAAATATGGAATTTTACCAGTAATAACTAAAACTGTTAAAAGTTGATACCTTTTTGGAAATTATCTTCCAGTATGATCCAACTGCAGTTGAACGAGTTGGAGAAATTAGATAGGGACTCCACCTGGCGATGTCAAAAAAGAATTCCCCTGTTCTATAACTTGGCTTGGAGCCCCCTGGGCCCGGTAACTGCGGGGGTTGGGGGAGGGGCTTCAGGAAGCGTGGACGGGAAGACTCATTCTTTGGGAAACGCGAATTACCTCTGGAAGACGCAGTTTCTCCATTTTGAAATCCCAGTGAAGACCCGTCGCCCCCTTTGTTTCTTTCCTTTGTAGATGGTTTTTAGAAGATTCTTAAACTTTGAAAATTGTTCTCTCATTTCCTCGAGTCCTTGATCTTTAGTCGTATATAGAGAAAAAAAACCCTTATGTATAAACAGGTGATTCGTATTATATTCACAGGAATGATTGTTATGCTTGAGTTTTTCAAGTCTTTTCTCTCCGGACTCTGAGTAACTGTAACTCCTCCATCGTGGACTTGTGGGAAATGAACTTATGGTAATAGCTATTCTGCAATATCATCACAACTTGCACGTTGTTAAACATGAAAGAAAAATGGCAGATTGAAATTGAGAACTGGAGCACGCTGGAGAACGTGGCATCCACGAAGGGCCCTGCCGGTCCCCGGGGTGGTGATCGTCCTTGACTTCGGCTGTGTCATCATCACCACGGCAACTTCATGATTTTGAGAAGGGTGGGCTGAGCTTTGCCCAGCTGCTGGATTTTCCAAGGCTTTCTCTGTTCTCTCGATTGTCTTGCCTTGCATCTGCCACTCCTCATTAAGGACCATGGGCCTGAAATGAAAGCTCTTCCCCTGAGTGTGTTAGTTCCAATACATGTATTCTGAGCGGAACAACAACCATATGTGGAAAGAGTTGAAGGTTCCTTTGAAGGTTAGTGGGAACCCAGCTAGGTGGGATGGAACACTTCCACCTGTCTGAAGGAACCATGCCAATCAACAGGGACACTATTAAATAGGACAGCTCCCCCTCTGGACTGACTCTGTAGTGCAACTTCTCTTTGGAAGGACTAATAATGCTGAGTTATGCAATTACCTCCACAGTTCATTTGGTAGTTGGAATTATATAACTTTGATCATAATTAAATGTATTTTTCACCACAAAACACTAACATAGGTTGAGTCTCACATAGAACTGGAAAAGTCATCAGCTACTTTTTCTCATCGATAACCTAACACAATACTCAGGTCAGAATTACCTGAGGGCTTGCTAAAACTGAGCGTTGGGCCTCACTCCCAGACTTCCCTCTGTAAATCTGGGATAGGGCCCAGGAATTTCTGTTCCTAAGGAAATGTAGAAGATTCTGCACTTGGTGACGCTGCTGTCCCTGGACCACACACTGAGAACTGCTGTTCTTTTTTACATGGCTGCCAACCCCTATCATGGAAATGCTTTTTTCTCCATGACAGAAAAGTAGTAACATTTTATTTATTTTTTTTCTTTGTATATTTTCCGAGTTTCAGAAAGTACCACAGAATGGTCCCAAAGGAAGTGTTTTTAAGCAGCTTCTTGAGAAACACAGCTAGACAAATGACACTCTACCCGTTATGAATGTAAATGGAGATTCAAATGGACGTGTGTTCATGCTTTGTTTGAGAAGCATTATTTATAAAACTTGAAATTGGACTGTCTTTATGGAGTTATTACCAGCATTCAGTTCAACAATAAGTGAATCCTCTTGCATCCAAAATTGTTACAGCTAACAGATGAGCATCGAGTTGAGTCCAAATACTCCTCATCTCACTGAAATACTAGCAGTATGTGCCACAGTGTGTGTGCTGTCTCAGCCACATACGTATATGTGTCATGTGATATATGTCATATATTTTAAAATTATATATATATATATATATATATATATGTATATAAATATATATAAATAGACACACACAGGTATGTATGAGTCTTTAATACTTTGTATTATGTAGTCCTCTGTTTGGGGTGGCTGGGAGAGGAAATGAATGGAAGGTCTTTGGTTTCTAAAGCATCTCACCCTTGGTGCCACTGCCGTTGTAAAGGGCTCAGCATCTTCTTAGGTGCCACAGTGATAAAATGACTTCAGTTAGAAACAAATTCTTCTCTAGTCTCACATTCCACTTAGTTTGACTTTGTTACTCCTGGCCACCTCTCCCTAATTGCCTTTTGTTATATCTAGCGATGCTGCAATTAATTTTCCTCTTTGGCCCTTGTATTTTTCATCCAACAGCTCTCAATCAGCACGTCCTTTGAGCATCAATGTGTAGTTTCATAGTGACTAGTTTTGACTTCTTTAAGAATCTCAGACAGTAAATCCTGTTTGAAAACATGCAAGAGCCTCGTAATGCACAAAATAGAGCTGGCGACTTTGAAATGTGACTTCTGCTTTCCAGACCTCTTTGATCAGCTCGCTTTTGAAAGGTACTCCTGCTCAACACTACATCTGCAGAACCTTGTGGAGGATAATTTTCACTTTTTGACACAGCCTCAGAGACGCCGAGTTCAAGGACAGAGCTGTGTCATCTTTGTGCCATTCCCCGTAGTGATGGCAACTGCGATTATAGCACAACCTCTTTGGGTCCAGCATCTCTGCCGGGAGTTGTTTCCTCTGACGGAAAGCAGGTGTCTGAGCATGGGGAGAAAGTGCAGAAAACAGAGCCCTGAGGAACTCCAGGAAATTGTAGGTCTGGTTTGATCTCCAAACATGTCATTCGAAAAGGTAGTTCTTATTACAGAGTAGCTTTATAGTTATCTTTTTTCTACAAAATAAAACTTAAACAGAATGCTTATTGCCATAAAATTCACATTACTTATTTTCAACCACAAAACTGAATCTGCTGGAGTTTGTATTACAGGAGGATTTTTCTACTCGTGTCAAATTTTGGATAGTCCATCGCACTGAATATAATTTCAGCCTCTGTGGTCTCAGTTGAAATTACTGTTGATTTCTGTATTTTTTGCCATCATTATGTTCCTCTGGGTTATGTTGCACTTTTTCTACAAGGAGTTTTTCCTACAACCTTGAATCCTGGTGGGTCTCTACTTAGACTAACTCTGAAAAGTTGAACTAATACAGTTTCATTTAAGCAGATGATGAAATACATACAATAGCATCTCCCTCACCACTTTGTCCCCTTAAGCACTTTCATTTTCCTTTATACTGTCATACATAGTAAATGTCTTTTTGTTTATCTGTTCCCATTATCCCCCGAGCATCTAGAACAATGGAAGGCCCGTAAGAGGCGTTCGAGGGATGGATGGACCTTTGGTTGGGAAGGAGAATCTTTTACCTGGAAACTTGTTCTTGAACTCTGAGAAATTGTAATAAATTGTTGTTTTTCCTCTTGCCTCTTTGGGAACTTCTATTATTTACGTATTGTAGCTCTCATTCTTTTTCTTCAATCGTCCTGTTTTTGATTCTATTTTCTGAGATATTTTCTCAAGTTTATCCTACTTAATGAGTTTGCTATTACTGCTATATGCTTAAATTTCCAAAAGTTCCTTTTCATGTTCCTAGCTTTTCTTCTTTTTAGCATCCTATTCTCGCTTTATAAATGAGGACTTCTCCTAGGTCTTTAAGAATACAAATGATGGGTTTGGGTTGTTGCACATTGTTGTCGTGGACTTCTCTCTGCACAGTCTTTCTTCAGAGTTGTTTTTTATATATTTTCGATGTCTTTTATGTTAAAGATATGCGATGCTCCTTGAATGCCTGCTCACTTTTAAGAATGAGCTAATATGAAGCTCCATGCATATGGGCCGGGCTTGCTGCCTGTGGGCGGGGCTTGCTGCCTGTGGACTTTACAGTAATCTGGTTGTTGCACTGGGGGATGACCTCGCCCACAGCACTGCTAGCTCTTTTCTCTGGACCTGGTCAGTTTCTGTAGAGAGGCTCTTGCCCAGAGAGTAAAGGCCCACCTCCACGTGCTCTCAGATCCCACTTAGGAAGGGAACTAGAGAAACGATAGTTTGTAACATCAGGTTTGTAGATATGCAGGCCACCCTGTGGCTTTATTTATAGGAACCTTGCCCCTAATTCTCTCTGTATCACCATCACCAGAAGATCAATATTTTATCTTCTGCCAGAATTGAAAAGGAACAGTCACTCCACTGTGTGGAGTAAAGGAGAGGATCTAGGATGTAATTGCTTTAATTTTTAGTAATATTTGCAATATTTAAAACGCATGGAAATATGTAAACAAAAAAAATGATATTGTGTATACCTGTATACCCACTACCAAACTAAAAAGAACCCTCGGTGCCCAGTTAAATGTTCCTTGTGTGTTCTTTCTCGATCACTCTTTCTCCTTTCTTTTTCCATTTATTTTCACTATGTGTGTATACACCTAAGGCACATACAATATTTTGCATGTTGTTAAACACACAAGTTTTTTCTCTCAACACACATGCACAGTCTGTCCATGAGATGACCCATACTCGAAGGAGTGATCTGTTCAGTGAAGACACCCAGCAGAGGGTACACCGTTTGCATGTGGCTGTCAGCCTACTTTCTTCCCCAGGCAAACGGTCCTGTTGCCTGAGACTGCTGGTGACGCTGCCAGTCCCATACTCACATGTTTTTTTGGACCGGCTTGTCACCTGTTGGCTTTTCCTAGCATTCCAGGTTACTAGCCTTGCCACCTTGCTCATAGACACCCCATTTAGTGTCTGTAGAGAATGTAGAGATCATTTATTTTCCTTCCACGCCCAATCCAGAAGGGAGATGTTAAAAAATCATATAAACCGCACTCTAGTGGGTTGTGCTTTCAGTCTCCATGTAAATAGTAGTAGCAGTATGTTGCTCATCAGCTTCAATGTGACCCCTACGAGGGCCCCATAGAACACACTGTTGGTCACATCACGGGGACCCCGTCGGGATTAGAAGAAGCATAGAAGGGATTTGAGCATGGGAGTCCACAAACGCCCTGAATTGCCTATTACATCAGTCTAGAATGTGACTGTTCGTGGGGATACTCTTAGCATCCAGAGCAAATGCTAATCTTTTATTTCCTCTATATGGATCACTAATTAGTGGGTACTTTGGCAAAATCTTTGCCAGTATGTCATATCTTTGGTTCGTAGGAAACTGAAAACCTCAAACTGGTATTTAGAATTTAATTTCCTTCCTGTTTTGACAGACCTTGTTTCTCAGGTGTTTGCTAATATAGAGCTGTTTTAGCCTGCAACTCTCAGGGCTTAGAAGGTTTTCATTTGCTTTTTGTTTTTATTTTTTATTAGCGCAAAAGTATAACTTACAGAAAAATTTCAAGTTCAGTGAAATAGAAGAGACACCAGAGTCTCATTAACCAAAGAAAATTGCTATTAATGTTTGTGTACTTTTTACAAGTTATTTTTCATCTTTAGTGTGATGATAGAAACAAAATTGGCATATTAAATTGAAATATGATAATTATTTTTGTGATTATAATAATATTTACTATAGAAAATTTGGAAAATACAGAAATGTGTAAGAAATTAAAACCCAGAATCTAACTATTCAGATATGATTATTTTAAACTTTTTCTTACATATTTAAGTCCTTAGTTTTTACTTTTAATCACAAAAGTAATAAATATTTATTTTAAAAATATAGATAACAGAGTTATAGAGCATAAATAATTAGAATTCACTTTTCGGCTCTATTTTTTCCCAAAGCTCTTCAAGGTTTAGCATCTTTAAAGTTCGTCGCATATTTTTCTAGATCTCTGTATGTTTACACTACTTAGAACATTTATATAAAGCACACATTTCCTAAGATCCAAATGTACAATGTATATTACACACACTTACATAAATAGGTGTATACGGCAATCTTTAATGTTTCTTACTGAAATAAAATTAACACACTACTTCACAATTTGCTTTTTAAATTTGGTAATTTACAATGCACACATTTTCTATCTCAGTGAATATAAATCTATCTCATTCTTTCTAATGACCTCATGGGATTGATATGCAATAATTTATGTAAGAATTCCCCAATTGACAGACACTAAACATTGTTTCCAGTTTTTTACTATTACACACAATCCTGTTGTGTGTATTTTTGTACACAAACCACTTTGCACATGTGTGCAAAATATCTTTTTAGTCAGATAGATTCGTAGAAGTAGAACTATTCAATCAAAGACTGTGTGGATATTTATCGTTAATGGAAGGTCCGATTGCCTTCTGAAAAGGCAGTATAAGTTACACCAAACATATTAACATGCCTGTTTCTTCGCAGCCTAACTAACATAAACATGTCAATCTTTAAATGTTTCACCAATCTGAGCAGTATAAAAATACTCATTTTTATTTTAATTATATTTACTTGAGTTTGAGCATTCACCCAAACCCGATTTTTTGCAAGCAGACAGAATGTTTACTGCTGTCTGACATTCTATGAACAAAAACTACATTCCCCAGCATGCACTGTTTCAGAGCTTGTCTTGTTCCTACTTTTGTCTACAGTAGGTCAATGCATTATTGGTACGCCCATATCAATCTGAGAATTAGAGGAAAAGTTTCAAGAGATCTTCATCAGACCAGTTATATTGCAATCTCATTCATTTTCTAGGCATCGTAGTTGGAATGGATGTAGGAAAAAGCACTCATGGGGGCAAAACTGATGTTTTACGTTAGCTACTCAAGAAAGCAGAAGTTGGTTTCCGGGTTTCTGTGAATCTTGTGTTTCTGATCTCAGGAGCACATAATGAGGTACTGAAGTGACAAGGATGGGTGGCATCTTGGTATCTACATTCATAGCCACAGGCTTGCTTGATTTCCAAATAACAAAATAAAAATGGACACACTAGTAGTGCACTTTGGCCGTTACATCAGGGATTACTTCTCCCAGATTCTGCACTTGTCCTTTTCTGTTGCACGTCTCTGAATTTTCCATTTTGACGTCTTCATCATTATCACTGCATGAATATGGAAAGACCAGGGCACGAGTTTGAACCTGACACTATTTTAAATTAGAAGTCTCTGCATTGCCTCTGGATGAAATACTTCATATAATTTCATTCTATTTAAACATAACCTTATAAAATGTTGGAAAGTGCAACGAAGGGAAATGCAATAGTAGATGTTTAAGTCTTGCTGTTACACTTAGCATGCCGTTCCTGGGATTCTGACAGAGAGGGTGTCAGGGGACTCACCACAACTTTAAATATTGAATGAAGGGATTTATGCCAATGCAGCATATGGTTTTATATGAACAATGAATATTCTATTATCTGATGTGTGATGCCAGGGAGAAAAGTGGATTTGTGAAGACCTAGTGCAGCTGAGCCTACATCAGAGACAACCCAGCTCATCAGTGGTGTCGAAGGTCTAAGGACTGATTGAGGGACTCACTTGAAGAAGTCAGACAAGTGTGAGGTTGTTAATGAGTTACAGTTGCACCCCCAAATGTCACCAGCAATTGCTACGATCAAATACATTTTGAATGACTTGATCGCGTCCCTAGTGATCTGCACTTCATCCGACCTGCCTACGTTTTCTTACGTCAGTAGCAGGGTGATTTCATCCCTGTCCTTAGAGAGGTTTCCATTGCTGCCTCTCCCTCCTGCAGTTCCTGACCGGCTGTCAACACAATGGTGTATCTCCTCTTTCCCAGCCTTGGAGGTTCTATGTTTTCCTGTATGGGGTTGCCAAAAGTGAAGGTAACTAAAAGAACGTGTAATAAGGAATGTCATTAATAATTAGTAAAAATAATGTCCTGGCTTATGCTGGTTTCAGCTGACTCTGAGAGGCTTTTTCCTGTTTATTCTTTCCTGGCCAAAGGGAGAACTCTGTAGGCTGATGGTGAGGAGAAGCAGGAGTCTTTAATTCCTTTTAGTGATTACATTTCTATTGTTGATTCTGCTTCAAAATGTATGTATAATTTTAAGGTCATTAGTTAAAATGGCCCCTGGCCACCAGCTCAGTGATGGTCTAAACATGTGACAAAACTGTTTCTCCAATCGCCAGCAAGTAAACACAGTATGAAGAGTTAGCTATTACTGGGCTCCAGGCTGCGAGGAGAGTCCCAGGTTGACTGCTTCCATTGTCACAGGGATTGACACACATTGTGGCATGCAGTCACGATAAGGGTGTCTTCTACGCACTGCTTCCCAAATTTTAATACGCATACAAGTCCCCTGGGGATCATGTTTAAATGTGGGTTCAGATGCCGTAGTTCCTGGTGGGGCCTAGGATTCTGCATTTCCCACAAGCACCCAGGTGCTGCTGATGCTGCTGGTCCACAATCCAGACTTTAAAAGTACACAGTCTTGTCTCCTAAATCTTTTCATTATAGCTGAAGACAAAAACACAACTTCTGTTGGTTTGCGATCCCTTGGATTGCTCATCTTACGGGACCTGTCCATTCCCGTGCTTATACCTGGATGTAAGTGAACAGAAATTCAATTTCCAAAACGACAAAAAGGTGATTAATATATTTTTTTTCGATAATCATTGCTTTTGACTTCACAAAGTAAACAAACTGGAATTAAGGTTGAACTTTAATAAATAAGCTGAAAATATATATGATATTTTACTGTTTGAAATATGTTTCACATTTGCTGAACTAGATATATAGTATTTGGGAACATTTGTTAAGAATGATAATGTTGAAGAAATAGTGTTTTACAGTTTGAAATCTGTTTTCTCCCAGTCGGGACTCAGGTGAGCCCAGGGTTATTGCACGTGCAGCACCTTGGACCCCTTCTGTGTGGGGTTCCCCTCACTGCTCCAGGAGCGGTTCTGCATCCCAGTGTCCATGTGCTACACAGAGCACCTGACACCTGCAAGAGCTCAATGAATGTTAGTGAAAAAAATTATTGAAATAAATATGTAAATTATGATATATCGAGTCGGTGGAATAAAATGTACCTCGCGAAATAATAATTGTGACAACTGTAACAACAAGAGACTTTTATAATATTACGTGAAGTGAAAAAAAGCTGGACATAACAATGCATTTTTTTGTGTGTGTTTACAATTTTTAATATATATAAATAGTGAACAAATGATGAAAAGATACATGGGAAAATAAAACAGTGGGCTAGTCAAGATATAGAGTATGGGCTATATATCTTCCTCTTAAAAGTACTCCTTTTAAATGGTAAGGTTTTCAATAAATTATATAGAAAAGGAAACCACAGTGAGTAATGTCTTACTGTCATTAGACATCATTCTTACTTCTCTCCACGTCCTTTCTTGTGAAATCCCACTCTACCTAAAGCTCCCTTTAGGGAAATTAAAGACAGATTTTGAAATCATTTAATTAACTAAAGGAGTGAATAAATTGTTATGGATTATGTTAATGCTCTCATTTTTCTTTTAAACTTTATAAGGTTCCCTAAAATACGATGAAACCCAGCGCCTTTAAGGAAGAGCTCTTGACCTGTTCATTTGATTCTTTCCTCGCCCAGACATTCAGTAAAATGAGTAATAGGCTGTTAGGGATTCACCTTATCAAATGGAGTGTGGCGGAACCCACGTCTTTAAACCTCATTGGATAGAGTTTCCTCCACTGCACTTTTTTCCTTTGGCCACCGTACTATGGAGGTTACAGTTTTCTAATTTAAAATCATGTCTTGTATAAGAATCTCACCTCATTAACACGTATTTCTCTTCGTCTTCTGCCTACAACTTTTAAATTTGAAAATGATATTCTTAAGTAAAACCAGCTGGAGGCCGATAAGGTCACTTTAACATTTTAGCTTTTTTACCTGACAAGTAAAAATTCAGCTTAGAAATTTGACAGCGTGAGTCCTTGTTGAAATAGTTTGACTGATGACGGGAGACACATATTCTCTTTTTCTTAGACGAGGCTGCTGGTGCCTTCCTCGTATCCGGCTGGACACTCTTCTCGTCTCTCTTTATTTTTGACTCCTTTTTCCTCCCTTACATGATCTTTCCTTCTAGGTAAATATCTTAGAATTAATTTTTATTGACATGTTTGAGAGGTTATATTTACATGTACGAACGCATACGTACACTCACACCTGCACACCTCTGCCGTGGCATCCTCTCGTGTTTTTAGAGATGCGACATTCATGAGAAAAAATGTAGTCAATCTCCTTTTGCTCACCTTGTATCTCTAGAGCCCAGCAGATCACTCGATGTGTTTATTGCAAGAATGAACACATGAATTAAAAATGACGACTGCTAATACCAGTGCAGTAAGGACACGTTATTCGAAAGCCTTACAGCTGTAGTTTGCGTGTCCACATTGATTGCCCTTTTGCTAGTATCTTCAATCATGTCACTTTTCTCGATGAATATTTCTCTTTTGTTGTACTATTTGCTGTCAGTCCATGGCCTTTAAAAAGTGTTCACTTTTTTATTTTCATGCCACCTCCCCTTTTTCCTTTGAAAAATATGGGCGACACTCAAGAAGTTATAATTTCATCTCCTCCTCTGAACTAAGACAGCATTTGATTTACAACTCTCTCGTGCCATTTATCTCAGTCTGCTTTGTCATTTGGGAACTTGACTTATCACCCCTTCTAGATTTTTAAACTTTTTGATGAAAATAATGATTCGTTTCCTTTTTTTTTTTTTAAGCTCTGGCATGGCCAAGATTGCTTCCTAAAACATCACTGACATTGGCTGAATTGAACTTAAAATTTAAGAGGTTCTCAAGGAAAATGTCATATTTATTAAACTTTTCTAAGGCAAAAATGAGCATTGCATTTTATACAAATAAAAAGACTTTGGAACATTTAATGTGCTTCTATAAAATTAGATGTGCTGCACACTGTAAGGGAACTTTACAGGTTCTTGGAACAGGCTCTCTTTGTATGGGAAGTGGGAGGGGAGTGAGTCTGCATAAGAAGAACAGGTCAAATATGCCCTTGGCTGGCACAAGGAGAACAATGTAAATTCTTTATTTTATTTCTAAATCCTGACTCTGGTGTCCCAGAAGCACTTTGGAGCTACCCACTATCTTCCAGCGGGTCCTAATGTCATTCTGCCTCTCTCTTTTACTCCTCCTTTTCCTCGGTCCACAGGATTTTATGCCTGCTTTGTTTACCCATCTCTTCAACGTGATGGTGGGCTTTGGATGGACTCTAGCCCCATACTTAGTCCTTGACACAGAGGAGAACACTAAGCTTTTTTATACTGGATCCTTTATGCAAAGTCCCATAGTGAAGAATGATTTGAAGAAGAGAAAACTTCTATCGGTGGCTATTCTGGAACGTATGAATATAATTTCATCCTCCACCTTGGTATTTTATAATCTTGCTCCTTCCTAGTGAATAGGGTGAATAGGTGGAGTGGTGGAAGGAAAGGGCAAAAATTGAGCCTCTAAGCTTTCTAACTTTATTTCTACTCAGTACCGTTTTTGTTAGGACTTAGAGTTTTTGTTTTATCATCATTGTTGTTGTTTAACCACTAACTAGTTTAGTTTGAAATATCCGTGCAATGGAACCGTGATGAAGAGGGAAGTCTAAAGAGCTGCGGGAATGATGCTTATTTGTGCCTTAGTAATTATTATAAAAGAGAAAAATAAGGACGAATCTTAAAAACTGGGAGAAACTGGTATGGCACTGTTTGAGTATTTGGTGCTGGAACAGGACTTGCTTCTGACTTGTAACCTTTTCAGAGTCCACAAAGGTCAAGGAGGATGAAAAGCTATTATGTTTGGACAGGTGTTTTGAAACCTTTGGAAAATGCGTTTGTAATTCAGAGACAACAGGGTATATCACTGAAAAACCAGCTAGTCACTTTCCAGTAGTTTCAGTAAGAAAACTTTTGGATGCGGAAATAATATGGGAAACGGGCAAAACATGTTTATTCTTGAATATGGGTAGTAAACCTTCATATCAGAGATATTGCTGGTCATGTACATTATATTTGATCCTGCATCTTTGGCTTGAGTGACCGCTCTTGGACACACTCTTTATTCTATTTAAGTGGAAAAACTATCTTTTCGATCACATTTCTTTGCAAATATTTTTAATCAAATCTTACTACATGCAAAATATCCAAGTAGTTGAGGCCATGAATCTTTCCATTGAATTTCTTATTCCCAGGACATAATTCATTTACTCAACATACAACTATTGAATTCAACACGTACTAAATATCGTAGCATGACGGACATAGAATTATTGAGGAAATACAGAGCCTTGTTGAACATTGTTTGCTCTACACTTACCTATCACAATCAGTTCTAATATTCCCTCTGTTTCTCTTCCTAAGTACAGCTTTCATTTATTTACTTGAAGAAGATTTATTCTGATTAACTTAGTAGTTATTAGAATAAAAATAATATGCTGACTCTAAATCTCCACTAGAAAAAAAACACCAGTTCATTATTTTGCCAAACTGTTTACAACATGAATCCGGTAATCTCTTCACGGAGAGTTTGATGGTTCTTTTGCATTGGCAATCTGTCGTAATATAATGCCTGCATGCTCTTCTTAGTTGAACCAGAAAGACGAAGGAAAGTCCAGTCTTGATAAGGAGTTCATTCACATTTTCAGTTGTTATGGATGTCAGTGTCCAGTGACTGAAGAAGCATCCAGTTCTCATTAAACTGTATCCTGAATGACACAATGTGGAGCAAATGAAAAAGAAACGGACTATTCCTTCAACTTGATGCCAGCTCCCCTGTTTCTCCTTTGTCTGGTTTGATATGTTGAAATCTCAGTTAATGCTGTTTACAACTAGGTACCCTTTCAGCTGCCAGCCAGGTCTTAACTTTCACAAAAGAACTGCTGGAGAAGTTCTGGCCCTAAGATGGCTACTGGGATAAAAGGCACCTTTCACTAAAAAATGCCTCCTCTCCCCTCTATGTGCTGTGCCCTAAAATGCAGCAACACAGCCATTGGAAGTTGACTCTGAAAGCAAAGGTAGAAAGAGAAAATTGCTGGATCAGTGGTTGGCGGTACGGGGTTACATAAAGTTGGCCATACAATTGCAGTCATGCTGGTAAATCAATATGTGTTGCCATGGAAAAATGACTGTGAAGGAAAAATAGATGGTGGTGGTTGTATGAGAGACAAAGAAATAAAAGCCCCACATCTCCTTCCATGTCAAAGTTATGTAGAATTTAACAATTCAGGAAATAATGTCATGTGTATACTTAGAAGGCTTATGTTACCATTTTTTACCACATTAATGCAGAAATATACCATTAAAAGCATCACATTATTCATCTGCTTAATTCCCAGGTCAGGGGTTACCTCTCTCGCTTCACTTGTCAAATCATTCTCCTTATTTAATGCAACTCATGTAAATACCCATTTTCTTTACTGAATCTATTATGATTTAAAGCAAGACTGCTCACCAAATATTTTTACTGCAAATTCTCTTTTTTAAAAAGTATCTTCTCTTTCTTTGAGTAAAAGTGAATATTGTTTGACAACTATTTATTGTATAGCTACAGTTTGTAAAACACTACTCTATTTCTTGTCTTCATGCTATCTGATTAAATAAAAGCTGGCCTAGGCCCTGGATTATTAAAACCTTATATCTTATGCTGCAGTTTTGCCCTTAATATTTACATGATGAGAATTGAGCACATAGATTTATTTTCTACTTAACACTGTCCGATCCATGAATTTCTAAAAATGAATCACTTAGTAATGAAAAATCAGATTTTAATCACTACTATAAAAGAGGATTTCTACTTTTATTTGTTAGAATATTTAGCACTAAACAATAATATTATTTTATAGAGAACTAGATGAGTGCAATTTCCCACTTTGTCTCAAAATATAGAGATGACCTATCTCAGAATTTCCTAATAGAACACATTCTTTGTATTCCATGAGAGGTAAATGTGATAGAGACAACATATTACTTGAGATTAGAGGCACCTTTGAAAGATATCTTTCTGGCAGTAGAATAATTTTCCTGAAAAACACTGCTGTTAAAAACGACTATAAATGTCAGATTTTAAAAATGTTTTAATTGTATCAGTGAGCTAACAAGAAACTAAGTTTTTCTGAACTTGAGCTTCAGTTTCCAAGACTCAAGGAACGGGGAAGACAGCTCAAAAAAGGATCACCCAAGCTGGGAGTCTAATAGAAGAAACTTTTTTTAAAGCTGGAAACTCAAACATCAACAGACTCAAAGTGAAAGTGAGAACTAGACCCAAACCCATTCCACAAGACAAGTAAAATTGACTGCCTCCAACCTTGGTACTTGATGAAAAAAATTTTTTTCCTGAATTTTTATAAAAAATAGATTAGTCCTCACATGAATTTTTAAACTAAATTCACACCACTTGGGTGGTCCAGAAAAATCTATACGACAGTAATTTAATTTAAAGTGGTAGTAGGCTATTAGTGTTTCAAGGCACCTAGCAAACATAAATGAAAATTCAGAGCAAATAAAAATCCTTTTGGATATTATCTGCCTTCAAAACAAATTATAAAATTTCCCAAAGACAAAGTTCCAAGGAGTTAAACTTACAATGAACAATTCAGAATATACAAAGAACCAAGATATCTACGGAGCAATAGAAAAAAAAAGTAGATTAAATTCACAGAGATATCAGACATAGTATATGAGATAAGTATAAATTAACATGCTCAAATAAATAAAAGAGAAGTTTGAAATAAGGAAAAAGCAAAATGACTAAGACTAAGCGTCTTTAAAAAAAAACAGAATTAACATAAATAAAAATATAAAATACTGATTTTTTTAAAACTCAGTATATGGGTTTATCAAATTCAAAACAGTGGGGGGGAAATAATGAATGGGAAAATATTTTTCTGAGGGCATTACACAGAATTCAGTAGAGGAAAACAAGAGTTAGAAAATGTAGATTAAGAGACAGGAAGGTGAAATGATGAGTTCTATGTGCCTGAATGGAATTACAAGAAATAGGGCAAGTATAAGCGTTTGAAAAGAATTTTAGCTGAGAATTTCCCAGAACTGATAAAAAGCACCAGTCATCAGATTTCGGCAGGCCAAAATTTTCCAAGAAAGATAAATTAAAAAATACATTATAGTCAACCTTTAAAACTTCAAGAACATGGATTTTAAAATCTTTTGGGGTGGGGAGGGAGAAGAAAACATAGTTTACTAGAACCATTGGGATTCAGCACATTTTTTAATGTGTAGAAAATAAAATATATTTAATGGAAAATGTTTTTAAATATTTGAATTAAATAAAGATACTTTCAAGTGAGTAAAAATGGAGAACTTGCCATCAAGAGACCCACATTTAAAAAGTTTGAAAATGTCAGGAAGAAAGCTTTTCCAGAGAAAAAGTCTAAGAGACAAAAAGAAATCATAAGCAGTAAGGTGATATATATATATAAATATAAATATATATAAATATTATATATATAATATTTATATATATATTATATATATAATATTTATATATATTTATATTTTTATATATATATAAATCAGATATGTAAATCAGATACAAACATATATATGTAAATCAGATACAAACATTAACTGAAACAGCAACAATAATAATGTCAAGATAGATAACTATACATAAAAAATACCTTTTTGGGAAATTACATATTGAAAGTTATTGTACTGTTTGGGAAGAAGGGGAAGGTAACAGCTAACTTTAGACATCGATAACTTATGTATCTATGCTAAAAAAAAAAAAATACCCTAGGGTAATTATTTAAATAAAAGAAGTAAAGCTTAAATATTTGAAATGAATAAAGGGAAAAAAATGGAAAGGGAAAAAACGATCATTTCAAAAATGAAAGAAAGTAGAAAAAAGAAGCCTAGAAATGGCAAAGTAGAGGCGGGGGGCGAGAGAGAGAGAGAGAGAGAGAGAATGAGAAATACAAAACTAGGATAATAGAAACAAATCTAAACATGTCATTAATCACAATAACATAGTTGGACAAAATGCTTGACTTAGAAGACAAAGATTCTCAGTCTGAATTGAAAAAAAAAACCACAAAAGTATGGTCATAAACTTATGTCATTTATTCGAAACGAGTTTTTTTATAGATAGCATACACGTGGGTCATGTTTTTTAACACATTCTACAAATTTCTTTTTTAATTTTGATTTTATATTTTTAATAGCCCTAGAGCCAGATGGCATCTAAGACGATCAAACAAGGATTTCCCCTACCTTCCTTTAGCCACTTCCTTCTCCTGATCTAACTCTCTAAATAGATTCAGAAACTGTGGCCAGGGAGTAGAGGAAGTTAGTTACTGTGGTAAGCATGAGATAAGATTCTGACCTTTCCTTTTCCTTCAACAACAACAAAAAACTTAACAGGCTAAGCAGAATCAAGCTGAGCTAAGGTAGGGTATGGGGGAAGGCATTAAATTCTATGAAATTAGAAGTTCACTGGAATAGACATTTTTATTAAAAATGGTAATATTTAGCATGTGAGAGCAACATGAAAATATTTTATTATCTGGAAGTAATAGGAAAATATTCAGATCCAGGGGTTAGAGAAGCATGCATTCATGAATTTTTGTCTTTTATTTGGTGTACTTAGACCATTTACATTTACTGTGATTCTTGATATATTAAGGATTAAAATTTTAACATTATTTTATATTTTATTTGTTCTCTCTTTTTTCATTTTTCTTTTTTTCTTTTTCTGCCTTCCTGTGGATTACTTGGCCATTTTTCAGAATTCTATTTTGATTTATTGATGATGTGTTTGAGCATATCTCTATATATAGCATTTTAGTAGTTTTGGTGACATAACTTATCATAGTCTGTTGGTATCATCATTTTAACAGTTTTGGTGAAGTATAGAAAACTGACCTAACTTCATGTCCCTTTACCCATCTATAATATAATTGTTTTAAATATACCATCCATGAGGAATATATTTGGAACCACACCATTGTTATAAATTTTGCTTCATCAAATCTAATTCAGAAATATAATTTAGAAAGTTCAAGAGAAGGAAAACCTACTGTATTTACTGATACTTTTACTTACCATATTGTTTATTCTATCCTGATGTCCAAGGTTCCTTCTTTGGTCATTTTCTTTCTGTTTTGGAGAACTTCTTTTATCTGTCTTTTAAGGGTAAGTCTGCTGGTGACAAATTTTCTCAATTTTTCCTTTATCTGAGAATGTCTTGATTTTCAGAAATTACTGAAGGATATTTGTGCTGGGTGTGATATTCTCAACTGACAGTTCTTTTTCTTTCTTGGAAAGTATTGTGACCCTTTGTTCTGGCTTCTATAGTTTCTGGTGATTCATTAAAATTATTTTCCCCTATAATTAAGGTATTATTTTTATCAAATGCTTTTTTGATCATATTCTCTTTCTACTCTCCTTCCACTTACAGTAACTAATGTTAGATATTTTGTGATAGTCTCATAGGTCTTTGAGCCTCTGGTCATTTTTTTTTTTTCAGTCTATGTTTTATGTTATTTAGATCGGGTAATTTTTACTGTCCTATCTTTTATTTCATGAATTCTTTCTTCTATTTCCTCCTTTCTGTTGTTGAGCCCATACAGTGAGCTTTTTGTTTTAGTTATTATATTTAGAATCCTAAAATTTCCATTTAGTTCTTCATTATATCTCTTATTTTTTTATGGAGACTACATTTTTGCTGAGGCTTCCTTATCATTAATTTTAAGTATTCTCGTAATTGTGGTTGAATCAGTTTTATCATGGCTGCTTTAAAAATCTTTGTCAGATAATTTTCACATCTCTCTCCTCTTGGTGTTGGCATCTATTACTTGTCTTTTTTCACTCAACTTGTGATCTTTGTGGTTCTTGATATGACAAGTGATTTTGATTAAACTCTGAACATTTTTGCATTATGTTAAGACTCTGATTTTATTTAAACATTTTTTTACTGTATTTTTTCTGGCACTGCTTCAGCAAGGGAAGGGAGTAGAGCACTTTATGACTCTCAGGTAGCAGTAGAAGTACAGATTCCCATTTTGACTCCACTGATACTTGATATAGAGAGCACCTCACAGGTATGAATGAATTTCATTTCCCCATGGAGAATTTCATTTCTCCATTGACACCATGGTGGGAATAGCCTTATTAGCACTGGGTGATGGTGAAAGTCTTAACTCTCCACCAATCTTTATCTTACATCACCCAGTGGTGAACAGGAGGGATGCATCTTTACTGCCAGATGAGAGTGAAAGTTCAGGCTCCCCATATGTTCTCCGCCATCACTGCAGGGGAGGAGGGGACTCATTATTAGCTGACAGGGACGACAGTCTCAACTCCCTGTTTATACAATTCTGACACCATCCTCACCTTGTTACATCCTCACTAGGTTAGAATTCTAGGCTTCCCACTCAGCTTTTTTGGCATCAGTGACAGAGTGGACATGGTTTTTTTCTGTGGTGTTTGACTGGAGTTGAGTGGTTATTGCCTAAAAGTTTTCTCTCTTTTTTAGTCTGCTTTTCATTGGTTCTCTGGCTAGAGAGAGCAGGTTTAGGGGACTTTTGTGGCATTTCTGAGTTACCAGCTTTATCCGTTCTGAGTCTGGAGTACAAGCAGCAAAACGAAAACTCAGGGAAATCACCACGTTCTCATTCCTCAGGTTGCTTGCTGCTCTGCCTTCTCCCCACCTCTCAGAGTCTTCGTGTATTTGATTTATATGTTACGTGCAAGGCTTTCTGTTAGTGTGTTTCATTTCATTTTGTTTGAGATTAAAAATGATTGATTTGGCTCATCATTCTGTAGATCAGCATTTGAGTTAGGGCCGATGTCCGAGGTTTTTAGATGCACTTAGCAGGATGAATGCAGGAGTTGTCATTCTATCTTCCTGCTGGCGAAAGTCTTCTCTGTCTTTGGTTGAATTTATTCTCATAAATTGTTGAATTTATTTCTATAACCACAAATCAGAAAATAAACTCAAGAATGAAGCGCAAATGAGAAGATATTTACAAAAGCACTTTGTAAACTGTACATATGTTTTTAATGAAATATTGAGCAATGTAGGAATTAATCTAAATCTTCAGGGAGAGGCCATACTGTGGTGTAAAAAAATCTGGATCCTGGATCCTGACTGAGCTAGGTTCTCATGCTGGTTCTAAGACTCATGAGCTGTGTTTCTTGAGTGTGTTGAGTGTCTTTTAAATCTCTATGAAATAAGGATAAAAGTACCCACTTTATTATTAGAATTTAATGAGATATATATGTAATGCCTACCACACAGTAGGTAATAAGCAAATATTGGCTACCTCTTCCTCCCCTAAATTTATCAGAAATGGAAACAGATGTGTAAAAACATTAGTTTTTTTTTTATTATTTTAAAATATGAGGCTCTCTGAAATATAGGCCAAAACATCATAAATATATTCTTCTACGATATTAACATCATTTTAGGCTGCAATATCGAACAGTAAGTATACTTATTGCACATAAAAATGTAGGAAAAAGCATTATCTCTGTAAAGAAAATTACAAATATGGACCTCTCTATAAGCAAGGGAATGAGTGTGGCTGAGGTAAAAACACAGGATGATGACAGCATATGTCTGTATGATCGGTGTGGCTGCATCTGAGTTCATAAAATTAACACTTATTCAATCCTTGTCACTAGAGAAAAGCACAGAAGACAGATCATATAATAGGTTCTGTTTCATTTAGTCTGTTTGTACACTTAGAATCTAAAAACCTGGAAAGTAAGAGGCTGATTGACCTTCATTGGTCCTTTGGGAAACATTTTAATGTCCAAAAAGTATGAACACGATTCAAAAGTGGTTCATTCAGTTTCTCCCCTGAGACTCTAAAGATTAAAGACGCTCATATCAAGTTGATTAAGACCATTTTATCAAATCAGGTCAGAGCCATTGGTTAGTGATAACTGTGAAGAAGAAAACGAAGTGCAAGTTTACATTAGAAACACCTTACATTGTCTAAGGTTTTCATGGGTCCTACTATTAGGGACATGTTCCATTGTCGGTGGCTTCCTGCATAACCAGCACACTTCCCAGGATACGGACAGCAACAGGATACTCAAGCAGCTGCTGCATAGTGGACTTAAAAGTAGCAAAAGAAAGGCAAAGAGAATTATCAAAAGAAAAATATACAGTTGCTGGTATTAACCTACTTTAACACCAGCAACTATTTACGACTTAAGTGTTTAGTGTACATTCTAATTTCAGAGAATGGCTTCTCTGTAGCATTAATACTTTGACATGTCCAAATTTTTATCTATATTATTTTCTTAAGAAAGGAATCATTTCATTTTGTTCTCAAATGAAAAATATAGTTCTTGCTGAAAATGCATACTTTTAAAGGGATTCTTTAAAGAAGGAATTCTTGCAGGTGGTCTCTACTACAAATAAAAAGTAAAGCAACTCTTGGTCCATAACCCTCTCTCCTGTCTTCTCATGCTGCGTTGCCATTAAGTCAAACCTCCATGGGAGTCTTAAATGCCACGGCAGGCATGTTCCTGCCAGCTGTTTGTGGAATTGTATAGGTCACCCAGCCTAGGGGTTCAACTTTAGTATTCTTGGATCTGTTATGGCTCCACTGGAGGGTTGAAATTCAATCTTTAATCACTCTTCTGTAACAAATTGCTGCTTTGGGCTTTTGCTAAAATAGTTGCCTTATTCCTGTCTTGAGCTGTTCATGGATGGTAGCTGCATTTTTTAAGGTCAGCTTCTGCTTGGCAAAGATGGAGGAGTTAGGTTGTGGGATAATTTCTAGCAGGGGAACAAGACTTAGAAACTGAATCATACGATAAAATAACTGTTTAGCGATCAAGGGGCATCCTCAAACAAATATTGGCAGATTATTTTCTTCTGCCTAATTTTTGTGAAATCCTTAGCCAGTGTATTATTAACTTAGCATAAAAGAAAGAATTGGAGTATTCATAGGCTAGTTTCTTTACGGTGCGGCTTATGTCTACAGCAGTAAAAAAAAAAAACAATAAGTATGAAAACCCCCTTCCCTCTCAACAAGAACCTATTAGTAAATTGTAAATTTCTTTAAAAAAAAAACACGTGCTGCCAAAAGAAATATTTTAAAAGTTTACTTAATTATAAGGACCTCATTTCCCATAATTAAATCCCACAGCCTGAAACTTCGCATATTGAGTTAAGCTGAGTCGATATGAGTAGTGATTAAAATAATCTCTAAGGGTGAATAAACCAAAAGTTATTTTTAGTCAGCTTTAGGTTTACTTGCAGCGTGTTTTGTGCCCAGTCCTTACCTATTATTTCAAATATTCTAATTATATTTGGTTTAACCTAAGTTGAAAAGCACGACTTTTTGTGCACATATCGACAGACAGAGAAGAAAGGCTTTCCATGACAATATTGAGCCCGAGGGGAAGTTCACAGCTCCTTGCTTTGAGGCATTGTCCAAGGGCACCGTCCACAGGTAGACCATCCACACTAGGTTTTTATTTGCACTTTTTTAAAGGATAGAGAAAGCCCACAATTATAATATGGAATCCGCTGCTGTGTAAGATCTTCTTACATAAGGGATTCCAACACATTAGCTTCAAAACCATTATTTTCCTCGTCATTTCAGTGATTCTAACAGTGTCCACCTAGCAAGTTCTCATTGATCAAGGTGAAAATTTAAGCCAAAATGACCTGGTTTATCCTTCACCTCTCATATATAATTGGCCTTTAGATTTTGGTTCTTGAATATTTCTACACTGTCCCCGTTCTAAATTCTCTTGACCACTATCTTAGTTCAGGTTCCCATCCTCTGTCACCTGATTTCAATAGCGACCACCATGTGCCCTCCCGTCAGGCCAGTCTTACCTTTGCCTGCATTACCTCCCTAATGCCATTATAAAACCAGATCAAAACACTCCGAAACCTCTAACCTCTGTCAGAGGGGTTTTGTAAAGCATGGCGACATTATAAAACTTCTTTATACATGAGATAAAGCTTTAATGGCTTCCCAACGCCGTCTCAGTAAATTCCGAATTCTTTCCCTGGGCAGCCTTACTCTTCATCTTGCCCTGTGAGGCACCTTCCATAGGCTGTGTGCTACAGTTGTGGAGAGTGGCACACATACAAAGATTATGCGGGTTTCTTGATATTTTATTTCAGTATGCGTGTTGAAGATGCACACACACGCGCATGCACGCACATGGAGCAAATTTCTTTTTCTTAACACAAGTACCCATGCTTATAGACTAAAATATTTAGAAAAATTAGGATAGCAATAATTTTAAACAACCAAAGTTCCACTATTCAGATATAATTTAGACAGATTCAATGTTCTATATTTATACACACACACAAACAAACCTAATATATAGCTACATAAACATTTCATACACTTAGAAAGTTCTCAAAATACTTGATTGAATGAGTAGATATATATTTCTTGTTATCAAATAGACTCTCATTATACATACACAAGATTTTGTCCTAGATAATATATTCTGATCAAGTTTTTTATGTCAATACATATTAATCTACATTATTTTTCAGTATTTTGTTTTATGGATATATCAACATATACTTATAACATTCCATAATATTCGATATTTAGTTTTCAGTCCCTTCTCATTCTGTGTACACATGGATGTATATGTGTGTGTATGTGTGTGCCAGGCACAGATTTAAATATCTTATATATATTGACTCATTTAGTCTGCAGAACGACACAGTGAAATAGGTTTATCACTTTCAGATGAGGAGCCAAGGCACAGAGAAGTTAAGGACATTGTCCAGGATCACACGTTATAAATGGCAGAGGCAGGATTTGAAACCAGCCTCTCTGGCTCAAGCGTGTGTGTGCCTAGGTTGTCTCTGCGATGTTGTCTCTAGACGGTTCCAATTAAGATAAATTCCTGAAAGTGGACTCAATTTAGTAGAACTAAAACTGAACGATTTTAAAGCGTTTGTCTCAGAAGCACATAGGACATTTTACAGCACTTTGAAATGCTCTGTTGTGCCTTTGGCTTTAGTTGTTCTGTCCCCACACTTCTCTGCGTGAAAACCTTTGACCATCCTTTTGGAACCCCGTTCAGTAACCCCCTCTTTTGTACTGGTGCCTTAAATATGCTAGTCCCGCCAGGCAAAGGGTAAAACACTTTCCTCTGTGCGCCTGTAGCTCTTTGAACACTCCTGTACCATAGCATAATGATATTTTATTATAATTGTTTGATCTGTGTCTTTCTTCCCCACTAGAGTGTGAACTAGCTCCTCCTGGCCAGGGATTCTGCCATTCATCTTTGTACCCCAGAGCCTACTTCATAGCAACTGGTAAATGATACTCATTGAGGAATAGAATGAATGAACAGAAGAAAGAAAACTAAATGAATTTAGGTTCATAAGGCTGAATCTAAAAAGAAAGAACAAATGATATTATAACAATTAGATTAAAAGCACTTTAAAAATACTTTATGTTTGATTCTCTAGTCTTTCCACGTTACCTTCACCAATCGTTATATGATTATATAATTATATAATTATATGTCACTAGATACAGATATAGACATGAATATAGATATATAGAGATGTGTGTGTGTGTATATATGTATATATATGTGTGTGTGTATATATATACTTACATACACATACTCTTGGGTCAGACAGTCTGGTTTCAAACCCTGCCTCTGCCATTTGTAACATGTGATCCTCGGCAATGTCCTTAGCCTCTCTGTGCCTTGGCTCCTCATCTGAAAATGATAAAACCTATTTCACTGTGTTGTTTTGCAAACTAAATGAGTTAAGATATATGACACTTAAATCTGTGCCTGCCCCCGACGCACATATATGCCACACACACACACACACACACACACACACACGTTTGCTTTTATATATATATATACTGGAAATATGTATATTTTCCTTTTTATTATCCAAGAAGTCCCAGTGTAATCACAGGGTCCTTATAAGCACAAGAAGGAGGTAGACGTGAAGGGACCAGAGGGATAACAACATGAGGACCCAACTCATTGTTACCAGCTTTGAAAATGAAGGAAGAAGGCCAAGGAAGTTTCTAGAAGCTAGAAAAGTCAAGGAAAGGAAGCCTTCCCTAGAGCCGCCAAAAAAGAAAGCAGCCCTGCCAACACCTTGATTTTAGCTCAGCGAGGCCCATTTTGAACTTTGGAATTATAGAAGATAATAAACTTGTTAGTTTTTAGTCATTTGTTAGAGCATTTGACTGGCAACAGAAAACTAATACACAACTTTGGGCCCTTATTGATTGCCATCTATATATTAAATTTCATTTGGCATTATTCATTTCACTAAAATGATCGGTCTTTGCCATCTAACCCCTACCAAAAACAATACAAAACCATGCAGAAACAGTGACGTCCTCAACACCGTTACTGTCTTTATTGGATGAGCCAAAGCATCTAGAGTTTCTGGACCTGTCGAAGTCTGTGCATCCTAGTGCTTGGCCACCTGTCTGTAGACACACAGCAATTTCTCCAAACAGTCCCTACTTTAACATAGTGATAAATCTCTAGCTTTTTAGGACTCTTATTGGCATGTCTCTATGAAGTAGGGTAATGATCTAGTGCCATTGGTCCTTTTCTTTTCCCTTTACTCAGAGCTATGAAAAAAATATTCACGAGTTATAGCTTAAAAATACGAGATTGTAATTTGGCCGGGACCAGATCTATGAGCACAGAAGTTGGGCATCATCGACCTTAAGCAGGAAAAGTCTGTTGCTTCACATGTTTTAATCTTTTTAATGTCTCTGCTTCTATGGATCAGGGGGAAAGTCCAAGAATGAGAGAGAAAAAGGCAACTCACTCTTCTTACTATGAATTCCAGGGAGCTCACTCCTTAAGAAAGAACATTCCTACCCAGCTTTTGTTTGGGCAGAAGTTTATCGTGTAGACCCAGCCTAAGTAAATGCCCAGGAAAATGTCTGGTCACCTGGAGTTTTTATAGTTCTTTAATTAAGTATAAATTAATTTTCACAACCAATATAATTATGAGCAAGCAGCAAGTAGGCAAGATACCATGTGAAGCATGAAACATAATATATGGATCAGGAGGAAAACTACTATATTTTAAAGGTGCTGCTATTTGTCTCTATATTGCTTGGGCTTAAAATAAAAGGAAGCAGAGACACTTCATGAACAATAAATATCTTGGGAGTACGTGGAATTACTGTGGGGTGTGATTAAGGTTCATAGATTTAGGCCATAATGAAGACTCCAAGCTTTCTACAATTTGAATCTGAAAGTTACAATTCGATAAGGACATTTACATTATGACAGATGTTTAATATTTTTCATGCGGTCCCTAATATGAGTTAGGGTCACATTTTTCATTAATGGTTTCAATGCCCCCATTCCTATGCTACTGAGAGAGAATGTCTCAATGACTTCTTCATATTTACGTTCAAAATCACACCCCATTTTCATTTTCTTGATATCTTTGAACCATATTTTGCATATTTTCCCCCCTCCTCCCCTCCCTCCCTTCTTTCCTTCCATTTTATTAAGATTCCGATTGTCTTTATTTTTTAACTTGTTAAGAAAAGAAGCATGTTCTTTTCATTATATTCTTATAGCTTCCAAACTCTTACCTTTCACGTAGAAACGATTCCATTTTTCTTTTCGTTACTGCTTTCTGTTCTGTTTTGAACTGGCGACTGGTTGGTTTTGCTTCCTCTGGAGTGTCTTGTTACCTTTATATTTCCTTGAATTTTCGACCTTTATTTAAACCTCAAATTCTTCAAATGCCTCGTTCATTTTCTTCTTCGCTAAGGCATCTCTGCAGAAATCCTCTTTGAGCCCTCCATCCTTCTGCTCTCACTTGGACCGTTTGCTCTTTATTTATGCTACATTACACATTTGATCACTTCTTTCCACTGCTCTCTTGAATCAGAACCACTATTTTCTAGACACCGAATTCAGTGACGTACAGGTAAATATTTAACCATACGCTCTCTTAACTAAACATAAACAAAACCGTGATTTCTAGCCTTTCCTGATGTCCGTGTTGTACATGTCCCCATACTTGCCAATGTCAGTTTCCCAACTTGAAGTCACTGACCTTGGCGTTGGGAAGAGATGCACCCTATCTGGGCTCCCACGTCTGCACCAGCAGCTTCAGCACACCATTGATGAGAACAGTTTTGACAGAGAGATTTCTAAAATATATTCATCCTTTTTCTGAGTTAACAAAGCAACCGAGATATTTAATTTCATTTAGTGGCTCTGGGCCCATTCATGTCACGCTCTAAGGCAAAAAGTGGTGTCTCTAGAGATTATGGCATTTAGTGAGAAGATATTTGCCTATAAACTAAATACCTAAATAGCTTAACATGAAAATTAGATAAAAGAAATAAGTAAAAAATACAACGGTATTTGTTTATTTTTGACAGGCTTTTTTTGTGGTTGGTTGACTTTTTAGAAAACAATACTCGAATCTAGTGTTCACAGTTTGAATAGTCGTTATAGCTGCCTCTCACTCGATTCTCCCCACTCCTGGTTGGATTTTCTCAATGGCCTCTGTTTGTCCCCTATTTCAAGCCACCATAAATCCATTTTTAAGTAAGTTATCAGAGAACAGACATTAATAAATAGAGAGACGGAGTGTCTTTAGTAAAGAATGTGGATTTTCTAATAACTGGTGTTAATTTGGCTTCTCTTTCATTATGCATATTTCCTTTAATATCACAGAAGAGAATGCTATCCGTGCATTTCCTGACAGAAATGAAAATTGGTTTTTCTCTGTTTGAAAAGTTCACTTTAAAGGTTTTTGTGATGCACGACAGCTTTAAAATAGCGTTGCTTTTCAGAATGAATTGCCTGCAGCTGCTCTCCAGGGTTTCTTTTTTTTTTTCTTTTGTTTTTTTGTTTTTCGTTTTTTTGTTTTTTTGTTTTTACTGAGCACATCCATCCAGTTTGGACATAAAAAGAAAAATAATGCATATTTACATGGGCCAATAAATAAAATGCTGCATTTTTAGGGGGAGGTTCCTGGGAACTAATTAGAGTCACAAGCAGAGACAAACGAGATTGAAAACGCAATGCTTCTTCTTACCTTGTTCTGATTATTTTGTGTTTTGGCCATTTCTGTGCATCTTCCCACTTGTGAGTGCAGGGGATGGTGACAAATCACTCGACAGTCAGGAAATACCCATGAAATGAAGGTGGTTCTGGTTTGTTTTGTCTCCAAGTGTTTTTCTCTTTTCTCTCCTTTTCTCCTCCACAGCTCACTGAAGGTGAATCTTAACCAAGGTGGATTCAGCTTACTGGATGGTGGACATTTCTTTATGTCCAAGGAAATTAAAGCTATTCAGGCATATACCTGCCACATAACTAGAAAAATTCTAGGGTGCCGTTTACATTTCAAATTTGCAATTTCTAGGGCCATAAGGATGGCAAATGGTTGCATCGTTTTATTAGAATTACTGTTTTATCAGAGTAAATCTGGAAAAATGTTTGAAATGTGCAAGATTAGTGTCTAAATACAGCAGATGGAATTATACAATTTTTAGATAGACTACAATAACTATCATCTGTATATGATAATGACGTTGCTGGCATTCACTGGACTATATGAAATTCATCTGTTTCATCATGCATGGTTTAAGTGTAATCTTAATGCATTTTAGATTATTTAAAAATGTACTTTGTATCATGGAAATCTAATAAACTGTGGCATGTCTAAAATTGTTATGGCCCTATAATTTTTATTTGGGTATTCAAAAAAGATTTTACCTAATCTAACTCTATTTAACTCTAGTTTTACATCAAGGCCTTGAGTAAGTAAGTAAACTTACATCAAGGCCTTGAGTAAGTAAGTAAGTAAACTTCATTTTGAAAAAAAGTGGTTAGTCAATATCATCAATGATGATCTAATGAAAGGAAAAAAAAACCAGATTTGATCATTTATGTTTCACACAGGAAGGCAGAGATGGTCGGAGCGTTGTTCTTCCAATGCTAAAACTCATCATAAGCCTGGAGTTATTGTTGCAACCAACCATTACTAAAAGTAATGATGAATTGTTTTTAGAAGATGTGATGTCATAAAATATCTGTCTAGATTTTTTACCATAGGAAATTATTTAAAGAGTATATCCTTAGCTCTCCAGGTCGGTTTAAAATCTATTTACACTTGAACTCATAATACTCAAGTTTTTGCAGTATATTTTGTTTAGAAAGGTTGCATAAAACAGTATATGAAATAGGTGTCACAACTCTAGTGACAATGATGTACGTCACTGTGATTGGAATTGAATATGCAGACTTCTCTAGCCATGAAATAAAAATAAAAACTGCGCTTATTCCTGGGTTACACGCTAATGGACGCTTTCCGCTTGGTTGTAGCTCTCTGCGTTGGAGAGGCAGATCTTTGACTTCCTTGGCTTCCAGTGGGCGCCTATCCTTGGAAACTTTCTACACATCATAGTTGTCATATTGGGTTTGTTTGGAACCATTCAGTACAGACCTCGCTATATCGTGGTGGTAAGTCTTATTTTTACCATGCCTCTTTGCATAAACACTGCAGAACTGCTGTGAGAAGATGAATAAAGAAAGTCGTGCCCTCTGCTCTGATGTGGCATTGGTGTTCTCGCCGTCACACATCGAATTGTTAGGAGACGGATACCTGTGGATAAGATGACACAGTGCAACTAAATTCAAGTGTCACAAGGAATTTTTTTTTTTAATTTAAAATGGGGTTTGGATAGAGTAAAGAGGTCTGTTGCGGTTTGGATGTTATGATGAGATGTAAGTATACATTAACTGTCATTTTAGTTGACATGTGTCACCCTAAAAAGCAAACCTGCCTAGCCATAGCTGTTTGCTAACTAAAAACAATAACATAATTTCATTTTAATTGATTTAGACCATTATGAATGCATGTTCTAAAGGTTACTTAGTACTCATCTCTGATGTATCGCATACGGTATATTATATAACATTTCTCCATTTTGTTAAGATATATTTAAAACATGAATCTGTATTCCAAACTATGCCAAACATAGTCAACCCACTCTCCATTGATGGACAGTCTAACAAGGCTTATGCTGTGCTTCACAATCGAATGGAAGTTATTCACAGTAATTAGTTTTCTATAAAAAGGGTGATCTTTTTAGGCTACATGTATAGGATGGTTGTGAGAAATAACAAGCATATATATAAGTAATTGTAAATAGGATTAACATACTCTGAAATCCTCTCTGAGCCTAAATAGATTATTCAGTAGCATTACTAAATATTTTCTTGAATACAGTAATATTGCCTCACTAGAAGAAACCCTAGACTTAAAAACATACCACCTTTCAATTTTGATTTAATCCAGTCGCATCTATTGAAAAGAATAAAGTTATAAAATTTTCTGTAAAAGCATTAATTCTATTTTGAATATCAAAGTTGGCTTTTTGGTATCTTCCATCATATCACAGAGATGAAAGTCATTGGCCCACAGAGCAGACTTTGCATTCAAAATGGCTGCCCCGGGCACAAGGGAGTGTTTGACGTCACTCAGCTGGCTGCGGGGGCCAAACACTTCCTGCTTTACCTTGGGCCTCTGTAAGTCAGCCTCTGCTAAGCCACTGTATAATCTACTAGAAAGGTGTTTCATGGAGTTGGACTTGCAGTATAAGATGCTTTAATAAGCATAGTAGCAAATTATTACTGGATTTTATGTTTTAGTTTGTTGCTATGAGCACAAGGCACTTTTATTCACTACGGTCTTTTTATTTTTATGATGTTGGTCTCTGAGGAAGTACAGAACGCCAGATGGCTATGAAACCAGTGGTTTCCATGGAATGAAGTTATCGGTATACATTAGTGACATTATTTAGTCCTATTGCTTTTGCTCTCATTTTTTAAATTTAGTTCTCAATTATAGTTGACATACAATGTTATATTAATTTCAAGTGTACAACATCATGATTAGACATTCATGTACCTTACAAAGTGATCATCTGGATAAATCTAGTACCCATCTGACACGTACATCGTTATTACAATATTATTGACTATGTTCCCCATGCTATAATTTATATCCTGTGACTATTTTTATAACTGGCAGTTTGTACTTCTAAATCTTTCACCTTTTTCACCCATCCCCCCAGCCCCACTCCCATCTGGCAACCATCAGTCTATTCTCTGTATCTGTGAGTTTGTTTCTGAACATTAGTTCTACACATTCTTCACACAGCTGCTGTCTTGGTTGAAGTTTCCGTCTTCTTTGTCCTGAATATGGACTTCTTGCTTGCTTTCAGCCTTCCTCCCTTTGAATGTGTCCTTTGTACTTTTCCTGAATCACTGGCTTAAAATCCTTCACTAACTCTCAGTAGGATAAAATCTAAGAATATTCTTGGCTGACCTCCCTGACCAAACTCAGGTCTCACAATCAATCTTTCCTTCCTTCCTTCCTTCCTTCCTTTCCTTCCTTCCTTCCTTCCTCCTCCCTCCTCCTTCCTTCCTTCCTTCTTCCTTCCTTCCTTCCTTTCCTTCCTCCCCGCTTCCCTCCTTCTCCCCTTCCTCTGTCCCTTCTTCCCATCTTTCTTCAACTTCCCTCCTTCCTTTTTATTTACTTATTCAATCAAACCTTATTTATTGGGTTCCTGCTATGTGTTTGGCATTGTTTTAGGTGTGGGGTACAGTGGTGAGCAAACACAGACACCCATATTCTCTGCTCTCCTGTCTACTTACCTTATAGTCTAGTTAGGGGAAGTGAGCTTTTATTAAATTATCATCCACATAAATGTTAAATTGCAACTGTTACAAGTGTTACAAAGGAGGACATGTGCCAGGAGATATGTAACGGGGACATCCACCTGATATTGCAGAAGTGATTGTGAAGCAAGGATTTGCAGTATGAATGTGAGTTCACCAGAGACGAAGGGACCGGAAGGGGTTCTGGGCAGGAAGCGCTACAGGGCACAGAGTAGGATGTCGATAGAACTAGTTCCCATTCACTCATTAGCATTTTTTGAGGTCCTACGATACTGTGATAGGGTTGGATAAATAGAAAGAATACAATTACAGCATCCCTGCTCTCCAGGAACTCCTTATGTAAGGACGGGGGAGGCGCAGGGTCCAGGGGTCTCTGGAGATGATGTGACAGTGACAGAAGAATGAGAATAGCGATGGGGCAGAGGCCTGAAGAGAGCCATCCTCTGACACATGAAAAGCAGTTTGTGCACATCAGCATTTCACATCCCGACCTCCTCCCTGCTCTGCAGCCGCTCGCTCACGTAGCCTTGCCTGGTGTGGTACCAGCTCTCTTAATATTTTCTCCCTCATATGCACGTTTCCTTCCACACATTACCCCATGCCAACCACACTGAATGATTTGTGTTTTCCGAAGACCACATGCGGTTGCTTGCCTCCTCAGTTTGCACCCACCTGGAATGCCCCATTCTCCCTCCCCGCTGGAAAACTTAATAATTCTTCATTTGAATAGTCACCTCTTAAGAGCCTTACCTGACCACCCCACTCTGAGGTAAGTGCCACTTCCTCTCTGCCCCCGTAGATCCCACCGACTCTTTCTATCCTAGCACTCTGCCCAGTCGCCATCCCTGCCTCCAGACCCCTCACTCAATTCAACAGTGTCCTCCTGGGAGGCAGGAGGACAATGCTTATCCATTGTCATATTCTAGTATACACGGGCCTTCAAAGTTGCTTAATACTTGATTGAATGAATAATAAATGAATTAAAGGTTATTGGATGAAATGGTTTTACAGGATGAAGTAGACAGTGATATCTAATCTCAGAACATGTCTGTGTTCATCAAGAGAAACTGGACTTACTTTCCTCAATCAGAATTTAAGGATTCACATTAAAAAATAGTGTGAACTACGCTGCCTGCACCTACCAGGAGCTGACTTACTCCTCAGCTTATTTTTTCTAAGAATTATAATGTCACGTGCTCCTGCCACTGTAAATAATTGAAAAAGGACAATTTACTATATCTATATTTATTTTTAGAACACAAAAACAACTTTGTCATATAGTACTCTTTTACTGATTAAAACTTATTTTAGCCAAGGTATAAGGTGGGATATATATATATTAGGGAATATCAAGTTTAGTTGAAGAGTTTGAATGCATTTTTTGTGCTTCTTAAGCTACACACAAAATAAAGGAGAGTGTAGGCTGTGAAATCATATTTTGCAGTCACAAAGTACTGTTCTAGAATCAGCTGTTTACTCCTATGTCATATATTTTTAAATCTTACTTGTGAATTCCAAAATGAGATCCTGCCCTAGAATTATTTAAATCTTTATCATTTTATAGGCAATAAAATAATTGAATCAACAGCATTAAATTATTTAAATGCAGAGGCATTAACTAATTTAACATTTATTTAATAAAGATTAACTTTGAAGTTAAAATTAACTCAAAATAGCCTTTAAAAAGTTTTTTAATGGCAGTATTTCATCTTTTCTTATAGCTGAATAATATTCCATTATATATATGTATCACATCTTCTTTATTCAATCATCTATAAAGGGCACTTCGGTTGTTTCTATGTCTTGGCCACTGTAAATAATGCTTCAGTGAATGTCTGGGTGTGTATACCTTTACAGATAAATGTTTTTAAATTTTTTGGATAGATACCTAGAAGAGGGATTGCAGGGTCATGTGATAATTTTATTCTTAATTTTTCGAGGACCCTTCATACTATTTTCCATGTACCAATTTACATTCCCACCAGCAATGTATGAGGGTTCCGTTTTTCCCCACAACCTCTCCAACACTTGTTATCACTTGTCTTGTTGATAACAGCCATTCTTACAGGAATGAGGTGATAGCTCATTGTGGTTTTGATTTGCATTTTCCTAATAGCTAATGAAGTTGAGCATCTTCATATGTCTGTTGACTCTTTGTGTGTCTTCTTAGGAGAAGTATCTGTTCAGATCCTTTGGTCTATTTTTTAATTAGATTGTTTGTTTTTTGGTGTTGAGTAATGTATGAGCTCTTTATATATTTTAGATATTAGCACCTTATTGGAGGCATTGTTTGCAAATATCTCCTCCCATTCATGGTGGTCAAGACATGGAAACAACCGAAGTATCCTTTGGTAAATAATTGGATGGAGAAGATGTGGTGTGTATATACAATGGAATATTACTCAGCCATAAAAAAAGATGAAATAATTTCAAATACTGCCATTTGCAACAACATGAATGTATCCTGAGATAATCTTCCTAAGTGAAATAAGTCAGACAGAAAAAATTGAGAACAACGTGATTTCACTCATATGTGGCATATAAAACTGAAAGCAACAAATGATCAAGACAGACAAAAACTCATAGACACAGACAACAGTTTAGTGGTTATGAGAGGGAAAGAAGGGATGAGGGAGGTAGATAGAGGTAAAGGGGGTCAAGTATATGGTGATAGAAGGAGATTTGACTTTGGGTAGTGAACGCACAATGCAATATACAGATGTGTTCTTGAATTGTACACTTGAAACCCATATAATTTTATTAACCACTGTCACCCCAATACGTTTAATTTAAAAAAGCCAAGTAGGTCCACAATTTAGTTATTTGGACTTTTATGCAAGTGCTCATGTGCAAAGAACAACAACTTGTTTTAATTTGAATTGTTATAGAAGAAAATTTCCTTACTATGTCATCATAAAGCTCCTTCCTGAGCTACTGCTCAGTATGACAGTTGAGAGTGTTAGGTTTTCATTTAATTGGTGCCAGATTTAAGTCCTCCTCCACCAATTTAAAATTATTGGCTATAAAGATTTGAGACATGTATTTGCTTTTTTCCTACCATAATTCATTTGTAAAAACCTGACTCATAGATGGCTTTTGAGAATTATATTATATAATTAAATAACTTACTTAACATAACCTAATAGTTAGTAAGTGCTTAATAAATAATTAAGGTGTTTAATGTTTAATGTCTTTTTTTCTAACATACTGTACATAATATATCTGATTGGTAAACATGTGAATGAATGAATGAATGATCTTTCTGCTAATTGGAAAACAAGCTCAGAAAGTAAAAATAAATCATGTTATAGATTCATTGTTCAATGAGAAAGAAATATACTGCAAAACTTCTAAAGTTCATTTCAATTAAAAAACACTGAAATATCCTCATAAAACTGGGAAAGATTCAGGAAGCCACACAGTACACATGAACATTTTTTTTATATTTGTAGACTTTGTCTATGTAAACTAGTATTTAAAATATGTGTGTACTTAACTTAAGCAAAAAGGATAAAAATATGTAGATAGATGATAGATAATGACACAGAGTGGTTTTTTGTTTGTTTGTTTTTGTTTGTTTTCCCATTGGTGAGTTAAGTCTTCTATGCCGTAAGTATATTTACCTGTATATATATGCATGCAGGCATGCTCCATGATAACCAAAAAGTATTTGTTAAAAATGGAATTTTATCTCTTTTTATTCTTCTTTTGATTGAATTATCAATAAAATAATCCACATCAAAAAGAAGCCATATGTTGTCCTAGTACTTTCTGCCTACGTAAATAGTTATGGCTGTGTTTGTATTACTAGAGATTTCTTCCCCTTTATCTCTATGTACAGACTTGTGTCTCAGGTGCACCTTGAAATTTTCATCTCAAATCAATCCAGAATTCAATCATACAAATATTCTTTGTTCCCAACAAACCAATGTGTTATAAGAAAGAAACTGATAATATTGCTTTAAAAATGATGTTCATATAAGACATGACACTTTGATTGCAAAATACAAAAGAAACCATCATTTTGAAAACATTGTCAGTTATAGAATACATATGAATGAAATAAATTTTTGGTTAATTGATAATTTAGTGAATTGGTCATTTCATAAATTGCAAAATGTGGTAAAGCTTTAACTTATGAACTAATCTATGGTTCTTTTCCTATGATCTTTTAAAATAAAGCCTATCGTGTAATCCTTAAGCATCCCAGCTCTGACATCAAATTGTCCGAGTTCCCATCCCAACTCGGACCCTGAGTGATCAAACGATTCCTTCTCTACCTTGGTTTTAGTGTGAAGACTGAATGACTTGATCTATGTAAAGCGCTTAGCACAGTAACAGGAACACAGAAAATGGCGGTAATAACTCTTGTTATTAAGAATTTAGCAACTGATGTTGGAGTCTACTCAGCCTGGGAATTTTATCTTTGAAAGTTCAGAAGTGATATCAATAGTATGTAACTTGTGAGAGACCCAGAATACACTTAAATCACTAAATTTATGCTATGCTTTTTAAGTAGGCTTGTTTTGCAGAGGCATTTGTTATGAGTTGATTGACTTTCCTAAAAGAATACTTTATGGGTTTGGGTTTGCAGTCTTAATAATTAAGAATATATGGTTTTGCAATTAATTCAATTCATTTTCTTCCTTTAGTCTTGTTTTATTTTATGTCTTTTCTTTAACCTTCGTCACTGGCTTTTTTTTCTCACAATTCAGTGGTCTGCACTTCTCTCTTATCCTAATATACTCATAATTAGATTGTTTTAGAATGAAAAATGTCAGATGCCAGATGCTATCTTATTACTAACAGCTTTAAAATTTATTGTAGTTACTGTGACTTATATAGTTTGCAAAAAACTATTCATGGAGGATGTAGTTTTTCTATTTTCGATATTCATGGGAATATTTATTTTGTGGTTCAGAAAAAGTATGTTTCAATGCAGTTGGCACATTTTTAAAAACTATCTAAGTTCACTCATACTAGAAAACTTTTGTAACAGAGGATAGCAGTGGCGCTAACAATATCTACAAATACCAAAAGCCTCAATATATTGTTTAACTTATGTAATATGTTTTTCAACTTTTCTAAATTTCCAGTGATTTGGGAGCCTCAACTCATGTTAATAGTATTATTCTTTTTTTTTCCTGGCTTTATTGAAATATAATAGATAATTAGTTGCTCATATTTACATTGTACAATTCAATGAGTTTTTTAAAATTATATTTGATGTACAGTAATATGTTAGTTTCAGTCATACAGTATAGTGATTAGAGAGCTATAAAACTCGCAAAGTGATCACCCCACTAAATCCAGTACCCCTCTTCTCCCTACATATTTATTACATTATTATTTTCCTTATGCTACACATTATATCTCCACATCTATTTTGTAACTATCCATTTGTATTTCTTCATCCCTTTGCCCTTTTTCTCCATTCCCTCAACCCCCCGCCATTTAGTTGCCCTCAAAATATTCTCTATGAATTTGTTTCTGTTTTTGGTGGTGTTGTTTCCTCTGTTCTTTAGATTCCGCATGTACGTGAAATCATGTGATATTTATCTTCATCTAACTTCATTCAGCGCAATGCCCTCTGGGTCCATCAAGGTGATATTTTTTTCCATCCCCTTCCTTTTAGTCTCTGTGTGTCTTTTAATCTGAAATGAGTATCTTATAGGCAACATAGGTAGGGGTCCTATTTTCTTACCCATCCAACTTCCTTATATTTTGGTTGGAGCACTTAATTCTTTTCCATTTGAGGTACTTGTTGGTAGGAATGTAGTTATTACCATTCTTCATTCATGTTTTTGATACATGTTTTTTTCTCCTTAAAGAAGTCCCTCCAACACTTCCTGTAATACTGGCTTGGCGTTGATTAATTCCTTTAGTTTATTTTTGTCTGGGAAGCTCTTTATCTGTCCTTTGACTCTAAATGATAGCTTTGCTGGATAAATAATTCCTGGTTGTAGATCCTGGGTTTTCATCACTTTGAATATTTTGTGCCAGGCCCTTCTGTCCTGCATAGTTTCTTTTGAGAAATCAGCTGCCAGTCTTATGGGTGCTCCCTTATAGGTAACTAACTACTTTTCTTTTGCTGCTTTAAGATTCTTTGTATTTAACCTTTAGTATTTTAATTATAATGTGTCTTGGCATCACCTCTTTGGGTTCATCTTTTTTGGGACATTGAGCTTCCCGGGGTTGTATGTCTATTTCCTTTACTAGCTTAGGGAAGTTTTCCATCATTATTCTTCAAATAGCTCTTTAACTTCTTGTTCCCTTTCAGACACCCTTATGACCTGGACGTTTTTACATTTAACTTTGTCTCATAGGCTCCTTAAATTATTATTATAGTCTTAGCTTCTTTTTTCTTGCCATTCTGATTGGGCGTCCTTGGCTTCCCCGCCCTCTGTATCAGTGGATCAATCCTCTTCTTTATCCACTCTGTCGATTCTCTCTAATGTACTCTTCATGTCAGATAATGTGTTCTTCATTTCTGACTGCTTCCCTTTTATAATTTCCATTTCCATTTTTATGCTTTGTATCTCTCTGTTAAAGTTCTTATTGAGTTCATCTACACTTCCCAAAAGTTCACTGAGCATCTTTATAACCAGTGTTCTGAACTCTGCATCTATTAGATTACTTGACTCCATTATATCTGGATCTCTGTTCTCTTCTCTCATATGGTTTCTGCTTCTTTGTCTTCCCATTATGGCTACCTTTCCGTGTCTGTTTCTACGTACTAAGCAAAGTTCCTAAGTCTCCCAGTTTTATTAGTGTGGATTTGTGTAGTAGGTTTCCAGTGGCACGGCCCTGAGAGAGGTTCAGCTACAGGCCAAATTTAGCCCAAGCCTGTGCCCCTCTGGGGCCACTGTTAAGATTCAGCAAGCAATCCACAGATGCTGTGCTTATAGTTGCATCAAAAGACCACACCAGAATTTGAGGCCAGCTGCCTCCAGTGAGAGTCTAGGCGCTGCTCATCAAGGAGCACCTGACTCGCTGAGGACACACCTGGACGTGGCTTGTGTGCGGGGGGGCCTGGGTTGGGGGAAGTGGGGTTTCAGGGAATCCTCTGGGTGGACTGGCCTTTGTTATCCAGTTTGATGACTTCACGGCTATGGCTACGCTGTGTCCATGCACTGGGAGCGGGGAGGGCTCAACAGGGAACAATGAATAACATCGACACTTCTGCCTGGGAGAGAGCCTTGCCTCCAGCCCTCACTCCGACAATTCATTGTCCCCCTGTAAGTCCCTGGTGCCCCACTGTGCGGCCAACCTGATGCTGGTGCTCAGAACGAGCAAGTCCATCACCCGAAAGTCCACTCGCGGACGCGGCCTCTGTAAGAGGCCTAGCCTTAGTCTCACTCAGCCGCTCAGACCTGGCAGCCTCACAGCTTCACCCCTTCCTACCTCCAATCGTTGCACGTTAATTATTTCTCTCCCTAGTTGTACTGCTTCTGTTCCTCTAGATCCCAGGCAACTTTGCTTGCTGCTTGCTCCGTGTTTCTGTCCCAACTTTGATGTGGTCGCAAGAGGGATGAATAAAGCCTCTATCATCTATGGCAGTTTTAGGTGCCTCCCTGCATTGTTCTTAAGAAAAAAAAAAAAACCTCCAAAAAGAAAAAAAAGATGTATGATGAGATACCAAATGTAACTAGATCCCAAATAGAATTACACAACTACATGAGATTATTATGAAAGCTTTTTAAAAATCAGAAATGACAGAATGACACAAAGTGTACATTAAATTTTACAAATAGTTAAAAGCTTCTGATAAGGTTTCTAATAGAAAGGCGGCTATTTTTTACAGGGTTTAAAATGTATAATTATATTATTTGACACATCAGAGAATAAGCTAACAAAATGATTTACGTATTTATTTTAATTTGACAATAGCATGTGACAAATATAATCACTGGTAGAAAGCAATAATTTAATTAGTATGCCTCTTTAAGAAATTAAGAATTCATAGATTTTTGTGGTAAAGCAAAATGAATAAGCAAACCATTGTATGTGATCCATTAATTATATTCCCACAGTAAGTGCCATCCTCAGTCATCCAAGCTGTTCTATATGTCGGTTTTCTGGGCCTCAGTTTCTCCATCTGCATAAGAAAGTAACTGTGTGAGTTGAGCCCTTAGATCTCCTCCACTGATGAATCTTGATCTAAAGCCACCTTAACTCAGATTGACTAATACTCTTGAGGAAGGCATTTCCTAATACATAATACATTAATAAAACCATTAATCAGTAAGAGTAGTGTAACAGAGTTTGTTAGATATGATTGGAATATAGTTGCCCATTATGGAAATCTATTGTTTATTTGCTCATTCTTAATCTTATTTATTAATTTCTGTGCTTTTTAAAGGTATTTTACATGATCATATTATATTTTGTGATTATGTTAGGGGCACACATTCCACTCTCAATAAAATAGTACAACAGATGAAAGTTTAATTTTACCCCACACATCCATTTTCACACATGATTCTCATTCAAGGATATAGAAGTGCTGTGTTTTGACTAAGATTTCTAAAAACATGACAATTTAACATTATAACTAAAAATTAGATAAATAGATAGACACCCCACAGAAATTTTGCATAGTTGTGTTCTCTGGAAAAGTGAATACTCAGAGAACAGAAATCAAGTCAACACTTGGATTTAACCTGTATCGGCAAGCCAACAGTGCACTTTAAAAATAAATCGAGCTTTATTGGCATCTACTGCAAGCAGTAAAAACTATTAGATTTTTAATTCCTGGAGATCTTAGGGGACCTCACAGGGAGCACTCTCTGCTGAGCACGCCTTGTTTCTTCCCAGAAGACTTAGGCTTATTGACATTTTTGTTATTGATTTATTTATATACGTGCCTTTCATCTTCACATTTTCCTCCTCTTTCTCCCCACCCTCCCCCTTTCTCTCTAGTATACAGTATGGACTGCCCTCTGGGTCACCTGGAACGTGTTCATTATCTGCTTTTATTTGGAAGTAGGCGGGCTCTCTAAGGTAAGTTTGTCATGCTTTTAAAATACACCTTAAAATTACACACTAATAATCATTATGACTGTGTATTAGAGAGAGAGAGAGAGAGAAGAGAGTAGGAGAGAGAGAGAGAGAGAGAGAGAGAGAAATGTAAGTAACATTACAAATGGAATACTAATCAAAAATGAGTTTAGATGCCATTCAGGAAAAAATGATCTTGGCAGCATGTTAATACAAGGGAACTCCAGAACTTGTGGTTTAGTTTGGTAAGCTGTAGAGAAGCTCAGCTTCCAGCATATTCTCACGTCCATTTTAATAAGGCCTATGTCACAATGACCATAGCCCCAAATGCTAAGTGAAAAATGGTTTTGAACATTCACGTATTTAAACTGGGAAAAGAAATTAATGTATGTTAATATGACAAATATGAATAGCAAGGCACTATTTTTGCTTGAATGCTAATTCCGAAAAAAAAAAATTGACATAGACTCAAATTTTTGTGTATGTAAGTGGAACATATACTAACTAGCAGCTAAGCACATCAGTATGGTGACCTCTAGTTTGAAATCCTGATCAGAAAGAAGAGTTGTCTTAATAAAACATAATACAAATGTTATTTCTGTCTGTCTCGAACTAATATCAGCAGAGCACACAATTTTTTCATTGTGACTCTACCGAACTGTCTTTTGATTGTCACCTAAATGTAAAAGCATCTTGGTTAAGTTTCTAGTTGTGTTTCTTAAATATCTTTCTCACAAACCAGCACAATTTTCACTTATAGAAATTATAGAGAAGAAACTGAATAATATAATTACAAAAAGAATAAAGAAGCTGTATTTTTTTTTAATTTTTCATTATCAACTATATTTGTGCCAACTTATTCTATTGTTATATGATAGTCTCAAATTTTCTAAGTAACATAGTGGTATTCTACTAGCATTTGTGGTTTAGATCTTAGAAAACCTGCCTTGACCAAAACAAATGGCTTTAGAATTGTTAGATTCCATTGAAGTCCATATAATAACAAAGAATTTTTGATTTAGCCAAGCAGCAAAAATCCCTAAAGGATTTTTTCCAGAACCTCCAAAGGTAGTTATTCTTTGTTCTACATTTTAATAACTCTATAATTAGAACTTGTCATCATTGTATCATATGGGAAAATGTACTAGGAACAAGAAATGACATTTCTAATACTGAGTTACATACAAATTCACTAATATCTACCTTTAATATTTGTGCTATTAATTGCACTTCACCACCAATTTCTAAGACAGAAAAAAATACTTAAATCAGTGCCCAGTTATCTTCTGTAACATGCAGATTAGAAAGCAATTTTAAAATGCAAGCTTTATGAATAATATAATTATGAATAATAAGTTAGGCATAGCATTTTTCAACATAGTATTTTGTATCTTGTGATTTGAGCAGTCATTTTAAATCATAATTTTATTTCGCTGGGTAGAAATTCTCTTTTATTTTCTTCTATATAAACTGATTTGGAATAAATTAGACCAGAGGAATTTTGTCCTATGTAATTGGCATCATAGTGCGTTGAAGGAAGACAGAATTGCAAATCATAACTCTTTCTTTCAAATCATAAGTCGTTCGTTCAAATCTTATCTTTAACACTTATTAACTATGGGCCCGTAGGCAATCATTTAACCCCACTGAATCTATGTGAAATATAAAAATAGGACCAGCTTTGCCAATAATGATAGTAAATGTGTTTGTTGGGTTTTTAGCATTGTTTTAAGCATGTCATATGTGGTAACTCAGATAAGCTTCCAAACAATCCTGTGAAGTTATAAAAATATAATAATAATAATAATAGCATTCATTTGCTGCACATGAATCTGATTTTTCTCCTCTGCTCCAAGTTACTTTTATGAACTGCTTCTCTAATATCAGTGTGCATGTAAAGATTGTCTTTTCTCATTTTGGGGGGTGCAAGGTTATAAAAAATGGATATAGTAGTTTCAATTACTCATTTTATTATCCATTCAAATGCTTTTTAGCAGTCAACCAAGTATTTTAGGTCATTAAAAAGACAGATAACTCCAAAAGGAGCATCTTAAAGATTTTCCACTCGTCTCCCTCTATTTACTGCCTCAAAGTCTAGTAACACCTCCCTGGTTAGCCAGTTTAGCCTCAATTCCACTCTATAGGAAATCTATTCCAAAAATTAGAGCAGAGTTGAAGACCTCAGAGAAACCCAAGCACCTCTGCCACTGCCCAGGTTGGGCTCCATTTCATAAAATATTTCTTGTCTGTATATGCTTGTTTACTAACTTTCTAGAGCTCTTCCATCCCTTTCTAGTTCATGAAAGCATATCTTGGAATTACCCACTTGGATAGGTTAATAGAAGCCTCCCTATACCTTGATTTTTGCCCAAAATATTCACTCTAAAATAGTGAATTTTTCTCTAAAAACTGGATTCGTTTCTATGGATTGGGTGTTATTAATTTCCCCAACATCTCTATGGATTTTGGTGTTATTCTAATGACAGGCACTGCCTAACCGTTCTGAGTGACTAAAACTCTACATTCTCATGGGCGCGAATAGTCAGACATCTGGCCTGTTATGGGGGTTCTTGATCACCGCCTCCAGATTTTCCCTTTGCTGTTATCTCATCTGCCAACCAGGTCTGCATCATATGTTACTGTGGTGCTGAGGGTCCTGATTCCTTTCCAGAACTTGAAGGAAAAGCATGTGTGGTTTTAAGCGATGTGTGCAGGTGTGGAGGAATCAAAATGATGCGGGTGGGTGACCGAAAGTGTCCATACTTTTGTCATCTACTGGAGCCTCAGTTTCCTTTTCTGCAAAATGAGGAAAGCGCAGCACTAATTTTACTGGGTTATTGAAAGAATTAAATAAGATAGCGCCTATGAAGGACTTAGGGTCTGGGCATATTGTGATGTCTCAATAAATGGTAAATCTTATCATTGCCATCAACATCATCATCTTTATTATTATTGAAAAAATTAACAGGCATCACGAGCTTCATCCTGAAAACCTTTGAGACATATATTTATTACTACACAAGAGCTGTAAAAGGGAAAAATGCAGGACTGAGTGACTTGTTTAAAAAATACATAATGGTCCCTTGCGATAGAACCTCGGATCTGCATATTAACTTCACAGCTGTAGCACTATTAATTAAATCCTTTCCTTCGACATGTAAATAGCTTTTTTGAAATACTTCTACAGCTAGATCTCCCTCGTGTTCCTACTGCTCTCCCCAGGAGGATGTTATGCGTCTTTAGAAGTCTCTGAGGCTGTTTCTCATGCCACGCTTTAGGATCACCAAGGGCACAATTAATAAGTTATTGCTGCTTCTTTGGAAGTCGCAAGGCTTGAAATCATTTTTTTTCTCCCTGGGAATACATTCAGAATGTAAATATGAAAACTCAACTCATTTGCTACATTTAAAGATGCTGAAAAATAAGTTATGTTGAGAACTCAAGTTGTACTTATTTTTTTTTTTAATGTTAAAGGACTTAAGCTGTTATCTTATGGCATCTTTTCCGTTACTCCAAATTGGAAAAACTTTAGGCTAATATTTCTTCTAACTGATTTTTCTGGAAAGATGTGTGGAAGTTGCACATTAGTGATTCTAGAGAATTTTTAGTGTGTCACATTGCACATAGGATTCAGAATATGAATGACTATACATGAGCATAACTTAGATATAAAAAAATGAATGTAAAGAAATCCTAGGACGATCTACCTTATATTAATCATGAGCTTTGATTAGAAGCCTTCTAAAAACTTACAGGCTGCAGGTGGGGGAGGAGGGTGGACTAGCTTTTACCTACTCCCTCCTCTGTGCAGGTGCTTCACATCGCCTTCACACCAAAAGCAGAACCTACCTGCATTTGTTTATATCATGTTCTAATGACTGTACTTTTCCCACAGTGACCTGATTTGTGGGTATTTTGATTCTTAAAGAAGGTTAAACCATTTCTCCAAATAGCAATCATAGCACTTTTTTGTCCTCTTTTGACTTAATTGACACCATCGGTCATTAGGGTCCTTTTCTCTTGCAAGAATCTTCAGATAAATATTTTACCTGCACAGCCATATGGGGTCAATGAGATAATCCTTCTTTTTCAAGGTTGATTCTTATTACCTAGCTAGAATGATTTCTCTGTACTACTGGGAAAGTGCTCTTTCTTGATCAAATTTCATTTTCCTTCAAGGTTGGATTCTGCCACTAACTTTGGCTTTGAGCAGATCTCTTCAGCAGGGAAGCTTTTAGACCTTCAATCCTGAGTTCTAGACGGGAGCAGTCAGACCCCTCAGTACGCCTGAGCTGTTTACAATCCATCTGTTATTTTTCATAAACATTCTAAATGTTTTTGCGTCTCAGATTCTTTTTCTGATGGCCGCTTCTAACTAAATCAATGGTATATAGTATATTTCTTTCCTTTATTTAAACAAAAACAACTTATTGAATATAGTAATGTGTTTTAAACTTAAATTTGTCTTTTCCTGCTGATGATTTCTTCCTACCTGGACATTTTTCAAAAGGAACCTTGAAATGCGATATTTACAGAGGGCTGAAGCTAGGTACAAAACATCTTTTTTCAAGAATAATGTATCAGCAAATGAGACAGAAATAGCATCCTGGAAATCCAGCAAAACTATGCCTTTTGGAACTATATAGGAATGATATCCTGTTTACTATATTGTGAAGTTAATGACATATCTATATCAATAAGACACTTGGAAAAATGCATAAACTCAGTTCACTAGAATAACAAAATACTTCAGGTTCTGAACTACTATTTTAGTACATATTTATCCTGCTTTCCCAAGAGAATGTTTGTATCTGTAATGTTGACCAGGGAGGTGGGGGTGGAGGTTTTGGCAGATATCTATTCAACTATAAAGTATTTTTAAAAGAGGAACTGTCGTAATCTACAGCCAGGCATCGCATCTAAATGAGACGCAAAGACTTGCAAATGTTTATTTTTATTTTTGGTTCCTACATAATCCTTTTCCAAAATGATGCAATTATGGTCTTTAAAAAAAATAGCAAGGCAGCATAAATATAGTTATGCATTTCTTATTCCAAAGACTTAAACTATACTTTTCCTTCGGCATGCATTTAAGTGAACATAACTTCTAAAAATAGCATCCTCAGAATCCTTTTTAGTACGGCGAGATCATTGTTTCCCCATAACTCCTTTCCATGGCAATGAAAATTATAAACAAGTTTAAACTTAGTGTTATGTTTTTCATAAACTTCGTCAAACACAAACATTTTGAAAACCTTTGCTCTAAAAATCTAATTCGCCACTCCATTCTAGTCCAATGACATATAGAAACCGTAGTAAATTGCTAAGTAATTGCTGCAGCCTGGGTAGAGTTGGATGTTTTTAATCAGAAATTTGTGTGATAATCTTATGCCCTTTTGTAGGCGTTCAAATAGTTTTATCAAAAGGGCAGATGTGTATATTATTTTATCAACAGTAGCTCTGTTTACCCCTGTATTACAGCCACTGTATTGAACAAGGCCTACGCAAACATAATTGAATAACTACACAGAAATATGTCATCTCTACTATTTGTGTTTTATAGTTTATTCTTCTTCTAATGAAAATATGCCCGATTTTTTTTTTTTGCATTCCAACACAATTATTTATTTAAAACTCATGTACGTCATGAAGCACATGCGCCTTCACCCCAGGAGGTGACACGAATTCCACCCCAGCTCCCTTTTATGCCCTCCTGGGGTCGGTGTGTGTGGGGACGTCACCCCTGGATGCGGTGGAACCGTGAGCACAAGCTTCCAGGAGGAGCCCCGCACTCCGAGGTAGCAGCTCTGCAGCCAGGCCCAGGTGACACCGCCGCTGGGCGTGGCCTCGGGTGCCTCCACCTCCAACTCTCAGCAGAGTAACGGTCTCACGCTCAGCCAGGGACACCCCTGTGCTCAGGGCCTGGGTCTACTCTGGAACTTGCCCCCAGATCTCCCCACGCCCATCTCGTGTCCAGGGAGGCCTGGTCCTCTGGCAGGTTCTTTAATTCACGTCCTTCCTGTGATGCGAGTTAACAAGGAGGTTTTTCAGCACTTGATTTTCTTCTTCAAACGCTGAGCCAACCCTTCGGTTCAGACACTTCCTTGGAGAGGTTTTTCTTTCTTTCCCTGCTTGTGTTAAAAGCTGTTTTTATAAATTTAAGTTTTTTGTCAAATTCTGTCAAAGCTTTATCTGTGAGTTTCACGTCCATGGACAGCTCTTCCAACTCCCCAGAAGAAAAAGGCTCCCCAAGTGACGTGTTACCAGGATGTCAGGCTGAAGTTGGTCCCAGGCCAAAGGTCTTCAGGCTGTGGACCCACCAGCACCTTAGCATAATGACGTCAGGGGCACTGCGCTCTGAATGGCTCCAAGCACTGGCCAGTCCCTGGCCACAGGCTGCGAACCACTGACGATGCGGACATTTCTGACAGGCAGCAACCTCTGCCTTCAAGTCAGCGCTGAGCGGGCCCCTGAACTGGCAGATGGATTTCCGCCTGGGACAGTGGCCTCAACTTTCTCATGTCTGCATCAAGACGCCCCTCTCTTTGGGGTCCAGGCTATTCTTCCTGCTCTGTTTCCTGGCCTTTCCTCTGTCCTACAGAGCAGTGGAATGGTGGTGGGGCCGAGGGGCCACTGGGACCAGTTCTTCCTTTTCTCGTGGTTGGTGCATTACCTGGGAGCCAGGGACGTGGCCAGGGCCAAGGTTGCTAGGAGGCGATGAGGGGTGTGTGAGGCCACTCTCCTCACTCCCTGAAACTTCTGGGCTCAGATTCTTGGAGGACACCTTGGTAATGGGGCAATGAGGACTGGCGTGAGGTGTTTCTCTTCTACCAGGTGGCAGCCTGATGGCCACAGGCAGACGACGACTCTAAAGGAACATAAAAGACACTCGGTGTGCGTGCAGGTGGGGTCCTGTAGGTTGGGGAGCAGGGCTCAGCGGCTGCCCTTTGCTGCGCGAGGGTCAAAGTCCAAGAGCTGGGATAGAGGACCTGCAGGGACATGGAGACACAGGCGGCTCTCTCTGTGGGCCAGAGGTTTCTCTTGGCCGAGGAAGGAGTATGGTTTGGAAACCATGGAATTAGAGAATGAAGGTGGGCCGGCATACGTGGCTTTCTGAGGGCACGCTGGGGATTGCCCCTTGCTGAGTGTGCATTCGGATGTAGGAAGCTGGGATGGAGAGTGTGCGGATGGGCCTGGGGCCATGGAACTTAAACCACTGGGCTGAGTTGGCTCTTAAGAGGTGATGCCATTGAGCAGAGCTGGGAGAGAGGGTGTGCAGGCAGATGGGATTGCAGGGGCTCTGACGGAAGGTCAGCCATTCCTATTTCCTGACATGGGGTTCCATGGCAGAGACCCTGGGTTTTGGGCCCACAGGTGGACAGAGTTTTATGGGCCTCTGATTGCTGAGATTTAGTATCAGATGAGAAGTGGGAAGGGAGATGTTTTGCTTTCTCTTGGTGCAGAAAGGTGCTAACAGAATGACGGTTCAGAAATCCTCGTAATGAGATGCCCTTTGGTATGAAGCTCCTTACAAGCCATGCTGCCCACCAGCAGAGCTGTCAGGGATGCCAGCTGCAGGGCAGACATACCAGGGGAAAGAGTCAGGAAACTTGAGCAATTTCAGCCCTCCGTGTCATATCTGAGAAGAAAACACAGAAAAAGTGTCTGGGGCAAAGAATGCCCAAAAGATGAGGGAGAACTGGCCGGTCCCAGTGCAGACCACTGGACAGAGGCACAAGGTGACAGAATGAAAAAGGAGAGGGACGTGGAAGTACCCACGTGTCTGGTCAGGGAGGAGCTTGTATCTCCTCCGCCCCTCGGAAGCCGTCAGCATCGCTCCCCCTTGACTACTTTCTGACTCAGGAATAAGAGTACATACAGCAGCACCGCATTCGCTTATGTTTATAGGAATCGTCAGTGTGCTCGCGTGTAGAAATCAGCACATTGCAGCACCCAGCTGTCCAGAGTCCCTGAAAGGTGGCCTTTTTTTCTGGTAACTTTCAACTTGCTACAGAAAGCAGATGTCATATCTCACAATCAAATAACAAATGAAGCTGAAGAAACAAATGATGGCACCAAAAAAGTAATTCTACTTTATTCTTCTAGGAACTGGTTTGACTCAAGTTCTCTAAGAACTTACTTATGGAATTTGAATATTACTGGTTCTTAATTTCGTAAAAGTATAGAAACTTTGAAAGCATATGTTTCTAAGATTAAGATTAGATTGGGAGAGACAAAAGTCGAATGAAATTTAGCTAACTTAAAAGAAAAAGGAAGGATATCCATTTGTTAAATTAATTTACAAATGGGAAATATCACTTTCTATAAAAATATCACTTTCCTAATTTTCTAGGTGTTCAATTACATCATCTCATCATTCTTTCATTAATGGTGGCAGAAGTTTCTGGTTATCTTCCATTATCTATTCCCAGTTCTGGTCAAGAGTCAGGGAAAACCCTGCTTTTATTTGCTGCAGAAGTGCTAAAAAACTGTATTACTTTGCCTCTGCGTGAGTCGTTGTGGTCATCTAAGTTCTGCCCATTGAGATATAAGCAGATGAATTATGAAAGACTTCTGAAAAGGCTGTGTAAGAGCTAATTCAGTGTAGAATCAGCCCCAACTTAGTGACTTAATGAATGCAAATCTTACATTTCTTCTGCAGGGCAAAAACCCTACATGAGTCTCAATGGGCTAAAATCGAGGTATCAGACAGCTACTATGAAAAACAGTATGGCGGTTCCTCGAGAAATTAAAAATAGAACTATCATATGATCTAGCAATTTCACTTCTGGATATATAGCCAAAAGAAATGAAATCACTGTCTCGAAAAGATATCCGCACCCCTATGTACATTGCAACATTATTTATGATAGTCAAGAAATGGAAGCAACCTAATTATCTATCAATGGATGACTAGATAAATAAATATTGTATATATATATATATATATATATATATATATATATATATATATATACACATATATATGTATATGCACACACATATACACACAATAGAATATTATTTAGCCACAAAAGGAAGGAAATCCTGCCATTTGCAACAGTATGAATGGAACCTGAAGATATTAGGCTCAGTGAAATAAATCAGAGAAAAACAAACACTATATGATATTACTTATATGTGGAATCTTTAAAAAAAAATGAACTCATAGATACAGAGAACAGATCGGTGGTTGCCAGAGGTCGGGCATGGGGGAGGGAACAAAATAGGTGCAGGTGATCAAAAGGCACAAAATCAGTTATAAGATGAGGAAATACTGGGATTATAATGTACAGCTTGGTGACTACAGTTAACAGTACTGTATGGTATATTTGAAAGTTACTAAGAGAGTAGATCTTAAAAGATCTCATCAGGAGAAAAAAGATTTGAAGTGATGGATGTTAACTACATTTATTGTGGTGATCATTTCATAATATATACATTTATAAAATCATTATGGTTTATTCCGAAAACTAATATATTGTTATATGTAAATTATAACTCAATGAAACTGGAAAAAAAATAAAATAAAATATAGTCGGGGTATTCCATTCTGGAGGCTCTAGGGGAGAATCTGCCTCCTTTCCCTTTCCAGCTTCTAGAGGCTCCCACATTCCTTTCTGCATATTTAGAGCCAGCAATATCAGCACAAATCTTTCTCATGCCGGCATCCCTCTGATTTTGTGTAGCCAGGAAACGTTCTCTGTTTTCAAGGACTCGTGTATTTAGATTATTCCCACCTGGATAATACAGGCTAATCTCAGCATATCAAGTTCCTTCACTTTAATCATATCTGCAGAGTCCTCTTTGCCATGAGGATTAGGACATGAACATCTTTCAGGGCCATTATTCTGCTACCACCGTGGTGGCAGCCATCATTGACCGTGATATGACCTTGAGGATGTCGACTATGCATGAGAATGATAGAATAAAAAGAGAAAAGAAGCTTGGGACCCTAACAATTCTGTGGAGACTTCGTACCAGCCCTGGGCTGCTCACAACAGATTTCTTTTATATTAGGAAATGTGTTCAAGCCATTGTTTGGGGGCTCTAAGTATGCAGCTAAAAATAATGCCTAACTAATCACTTATAATAATAGTAGAGACAATTTTACTTAGCGTTTACTTTGCTCAAAGCATTGTAACGGTCAAGGCTTTATCCAGTTCCTGTCCTCCTAAAGTCTTCTGTATCATATGAAAGACAGACCGTAAATGACTAATAATAAGAAAATGTGACCAGTGTTATAATATGAAAGAAAAAGAACTGTCGTATCACAGAGCAGGGAACATAGTCTTCACAGGGATCAGGGAGGACTTCCTAAAGAAGATGAGAGGAGTAAAGAAATAACCATGGTGACCTTCACTAACACAGACGCTGTTACTGACCTATCATCGGTGAAAGAAAAGTGCTTTGAGTTGCTGCTTTTTTAAAAACCTCTATTATGAATTTGCGTTGATCCAGCCACCTCCATCCCACAGTCCTTTTCCAGATACTCTTTGGCCAGCATATAACTGAGAGAGAACTCCATAAGGTTACTGCATCAGAGCCCAAGGTCACTCCCTTTGGGAGGTGGTCCTATAGGGACATGCTCAAACGAGGGAGCTATCCAGTTAGCTGCAGACCATGACCATTGGTGGCCTGGAAATATCTGTTCAGGCACAGTTAGGGGGAAATGCCAGAATGCTGGGGGTCTTTTCGAGATGATCTGGAGTTAACTCGCCTGAGCATAAATAGACAAATATACTCCTCAAATATGAGACTGTCTCACTGCACAATTTCACTGTTTAGCTTAATGCACATACTGATTCAAAAGGTATTTCAAAGAAGGATAAATATTCGTCCTGCAAAATCCCCTCTATGCTGCTGAAAGAAAAATGGTGTTGAGAAATCCTTTCAGAATAAGCACTCTATCCCCACACTTATTTTAGCGACAAAAATTCAATTTGGTCGAGCCTTCTGGGGAGTTGATTTGACCCTGTTTCCAGAACAATGAGCAGTGGTTTGATGGCATAATTTCTAAATGGGCCATCTGATGTTTTCGTTTGTCCATATAATTCATCATTTTCTTCTTGCCCTGTAATTATAGAATTAATAGAGAAAACACATCCTCAGTATATTTGAAGTATCGTGGGGCACTAAGGCTATTATTTTAAGTATTAGTCTGAGAAAATAGTCTGTCCTGCTTCGGAGCAGCATAGGACAGCAGAAGCACTGGTTGCAGAGTGAGTTCTCACTCACCATTAACTGAGAGACTGAGACAGCGGAGTCATTATTTGCTGCATACAAGTCCTCTTACAGGCTGAGAAGACAGTACGGATTTCACTTCCGTATAAAAGGCAGGCAGGCTACTGGTCCCTGAAATCGATGACAGTCAGAAGAGCCTAGACACTGGGTGATCTGGTGAATAATTTAAGACTGATTTGTTAACTGTGCAGAAGTGAAGTTAGTGGTGCAAGGAGACACATTGTCAATTGCCAGCAATTTACTACGATTTTGAAAACCACAGGCAGCAATTTACAGAAAAGATTAGGCCAGTTACTGTACACGTGTGACGTTTTCTTGATTTAAGATGTCATCCTGAAAGCTGTTAACTGACAACTGGAGTTTGGAATGAGGTTGTAAAGTTTAGTGAAGAGCTGCTTTTACCTGAGGATGTCTGCATTTCTGCTCTGGGAGACCTCCGAACGTAACTGTCCTGCTGGCACTAAATGTGTGTATGCAAATGAGCACTGTCGAGAAGGTGATGCACCTTCCTCGGGAGCCATTAAGCACCTCTGCATCGCTCACGCTCTGATGCACTTGTCTGTGAGGAAGCATGATGATGGGTCTTATTTCTTGGAGAAGGAATCGTCGTCCACACATTCCTTTAGTCCTGTGCAGTCTGGGGGGTATTACCTCTTTCATCCTGCACCAGGAGTTTACTTTGCAATTCTTCATAAAAGCTGATTAAAGGAAAATCCTCTTTTTATTAATGTCATTTCTTTCCACTTCTTTACACTGTTGGTAATAAGTCAGTAACAATAATTTCTTCATATTTGAATTTGTAAAAAAGCGAAATGGAGGTAGTCTTAGCCCGCAGTGGAATTTGCAACTCTAAGATATACTGAAGGGTGACTTCTATAGGAAGAATATCCATGAAATACAGTGTCTCATAATTTAAACACAATAAAGTATAACCTATGATTGATGATTTTCGGAACTCTACCCAAAAATGGACTTTTGGTATATTTTGAAATTTATTCTCAATGCTTACATTAATTTCTCAACTTCTCCAAGGATTCCTACTGCAAATCAGGGTTGTAATTGTAATTCCTATTCTGGAATCACATATGCTAATAGCAACATTTTTTAAAATGAATTTAGCTTTCCATATTAGAAACAAGTCAAGACTTCCTATGTGTGTCATTGTAAGCGATAAAATCAGTCTGAAAACTAAGACAAATACCTTCTTTTTTCTGCTTTTTCTCTATTTGCTCGTCTGGCTGGGCCTATAAAGTCCTTTATAAATTGACCGTTGTTCTTGTGTTTTGCTCTAATCATTTTTTCCAGAAAAGAGAAAAAAAAAAATGACCATTTGATAAATTAATTTTTTTATCTTCTCTGTCAGATATTAAAGATAAAATGAAAAATGCTAGAAATTTATCATATAAGCCAAAAATTGATCTGTTTAATAGATCGTGATTCATATTAGACCATAACTCTGGCTTTACCCAGAGGTTTTTTGTGTTGTTGTTTTTTTTTAATATTAAAAAAATCAATAAAATGAAAGTCTACATGAATGGACTACTTTTAAAACATTACATTGAAGACTGACACAGCTGTAAAGTTCCTCAGCGGACTAATCGTTGAGCCTTCTAAGGCAGTAGAAAAACGTTCCAGGCAAACACGTGTTCTTTCACCGAATAGTTTTAGAAGCACAGTTTTGGAATGGCAATAGACAATTATATTCAGCTTTTCCTAAATACTCTCCTTTATGTAATACAAGTATTTATAGGTAAGGCATGTAAACCTGGAATTAATTTTCCTAAACCTTCTTATCATAAAAGCAACGAACATATTCAGAATTATTACAGAAGGAAAGTTTTTAATTACTTATACGATCTTGGCTTTGGATGGGTCTAACCAATTAATTCATATAGTTTTACTGTTCATCCTTTGTCTGTAGTATTTTTAATGGAAAAAAAATACACTTCCAGTGGGGAAATGTATTGACTTATTTGTAGATAGCTGTATTACAGACAATAAAATGAAAGTCTTATCTGTTTGACTAAAGATTGGATTGAGGTATAATAATGGTGGCAATCTAACAGAATACCTTGAACATAGAAGGCTTTCATCTTTCTTGGAAATAGCAGGAAATGAATTTCTAAGTTCTAAATTGTGATACATTTACACTAAGGCCCTTTTGCGTCCCTGCTCAGACTATAATAACTTGGACTTGATTTCTTTACTTTTAGAAACTCCCTACTTTATTTTTCACTAAATCGTCAAAAGCTTCATGTACTTTATTATTATCACCAAACAGAGAGGTGGTTTATTATTAGTTTGCATTTATATTGTATTTTCCCTCAAGTAGCTCAAGGGGCTTTACAAAACATGACATCAGTCATCAAAACACTTTGTCAGGTACGAAAGGCAAGAAATAATACTGGTATAAAGGTACCTACCAAAGGCATAGTGCTTACTGAAAAACGTTTATTTTCTGCATATTTTTCAGAGATAATTTTTTAGAGATTATCTTTGAAATAAGTTCCAACTTCCTTAAACATTTTCTTTTCTTGGCTTTGGAATCAGACACTTTTCTTCAACAAATTCACTGAGCATCTGTGAATGGTATTGTGTCGGGTATTGTTGTAGGGGCTGAGACTATGACATGGGTATGAAAAGAGCTTGCTCTCATGGATCTTTTATTCTAGTAAAAAAGACATGATCTGTCAATAAATACATAAGTGCTGTCAAGGAAAAAAAAAAGTCAGGATAAAGGAATAGAGAGTGACTTCATGGGAATGGATGGAGTGAAGAGGCCCAAGTGGCAGAAGGGAGCAAGTTATGCAAAGATATGGGGGACCGCCAGGTTCCCAAGATAGGAGCACACTCAGCGTGCACAAGAAACAGCAGGTATGCTATGTCCTGTCACTAACATTCTGTGAAAAAGGTGAGCAGGGCAGGTCTTGAGTCTGGAGAGATGGGCAGTGGCAAGATTCTGTAGGAGGCTCTGGCAAGCCACAGTAAGAATTTGGATTTGGTCGAAATATAAGGGGGACCCAAGGGAAGGTTAAGCATCAGAGAATGACAGGATTAAAAATTTGTGCGACTGCTGTGTAGGGGACAAGAATAGAAGCAAAAGAGAGATGATTGTGGTGGTCCAGGTATGAAATCTGTGCCTCGGACTAGGGCGGTGGCAATTCAAGACTAATCAGATTGGAAATACCGTAATCCCCCTTATCCACGGGTTTGCTTTCTGTGGTTTTAGTTAATTACTTGTGGTCAACTGCAATCCAAAAATATTAAATGGAAAATTCCAGAAATAAACAATTCATGTTGTAAATTCTGTTCTGTTCTGAGTAGCTGGATGACATCTCATGCCATACCTCTCTGTACCACCCTGAACAGGACTCGTTTCTTTGTCCAGTGTTTCCTCTCTGTGGACGCTCCCTGCCCGCTAGTCATTTAGTAGCCGTCATTTACTAGCCCTTTCTTATCTTACAATTTGTTATCAGATCGACTGTTGAGATATCACAGTGCTTGTGTTCAAGTAACTTTGTACGTAACGCACCAGAACCATTCATATATCTTTTATTACAGTACATTATTCTAATGGTTCTACTTTGTTATTAATTATTGTTGTTAATCTCTTCCTGTACCTAACTGATAAGTTAAACTTTATCAAGGGTACGTATGGACAGGGAAAACCTAGGGGGTTGGGTACTATCCACAGTTTCAGATATCCACTGGGGTCTTGGAAAGTATCTCCATGGATAAGGGGGACGGCTGTGCAGTTGGAAGGCAGAACTGACAGAATTTGGTAATGGATCAGAGGTGGTGTATGAATGAGCTGTAAATTCTGTGTCTGCTACATGTGCTGTTGTCTGGGAGCCATAATTTTCGCACGTATAATAGAGCAACGATAACTACATCAGACTGTAGCTGAGGAAAGAAACCTTCTACGAATACAGAGCGTACTTCCGATGCTTCAGAAATGCCTCCCTCCCCTTCTCAACTAGCCCTATCTTTTCTTACTATCTGTTCTCTTTACACTCCTTACTCTCCTCCCCCTTTGTTTCCTGCTTCTCCTTTGTTGTCTTATGTGTTGTCCTTGTCCTCCAACTGTCTTATTTCAGGATGCCCAGATTTTGCCAGCTGGTCTGTCTTTCAACGGTAGGGAGTCCATTCAAGTGAGGAGTCCCGAGCCTAGCTTTCTTCATCTCGGGGTGAATCCATTCTGCATTTTTAGACTCTAATCAAAATCCTTGACTAAACAGTTAATGTGCTTCTAATGGATATGTCTGAAACTTCAGTAAAAATAAAAAAGATGTGGAATATTTGCTTCCTCTCTCTCAACCAAAGATAGTCTTTATTATTGAGAGCAGAAGAAAAAAAGGAAAGCCTTTTGAAATCGAGAGTCAAATAGAAAGGACTTTTTTCTACTAAGTTGTATATGTTTACTATGAAATCTTCTGATTTAAAGAGAATTAGTTATATTTAAATCCACATTTTGGTCTTATGGGGAATTCTAATTATGTCGATTTTTTTTTTCCTGACACCAATCAATTCTTTAATTCTCTAACACCAACTGGGGATGCAGCTATTCAATTCAGTTCTGACATTTGCTTCCCAGACCCCGCAGATGAAGGGCTCAGTCACATAAAACTGCCCCCACTCGCGCGTGAGCTGTCCGTGGGATCCCCAGGCATGCCCTTCTGCCCAGACGCAGGTTTCCATAACTCCTCCCCAGGTCCCATAACTTCCTAGATTAACTCATGGAATTCAGAAAAGAACTTTCCTTAGGATTATTGGCTGATTGTAAATGATACAACTCAGAAACAGCCCAATGGAATAAATGAATAGGGCAAGGTGTGGGGCTGGAACCAGTTATGCAGCCCTCCCTGCATCTCTGTGTTGATATGTTCACCAACCCAGACACTCCCCAAACCAGATTATTCAAAAGGTTTTAAAGGAAGTTTCATTATGTCGGCGTGATTGATTAAATCACTGGTCCTTGGTGCTTGAACTCAATTTTCATCCCCCATCCGCTTCCCCAAAGGGAGCAGGGAGCGGCGGGGGGGAGGGGGGGACACAAGGGGAGAGGGCCGAAATTTCCAACCGTCTGGTCATGTGGTTAGTTCCAACCAGCTCCCATCCTGAAGCTCTCTAGTGTCCCCAGCCCCTAAGAGTCACCTCAGACACATCGACCTGGATAAAAGGTGAAAAGAGGCTTCTTAGGAAAAATAAAAACCACTCCTATCACTCAAGAAATCCCAAGAGTTTTAGAAGCTCTGTGCCAGGAGCTGACAAACACCAAATATAGAGTTGTTATTATACTGCATTAATCATCACCTCTTTGATTACGATCTCACTGAGCAAAGAATTTTTTGGAAAAGACCCTGACACTGGGTGCTGAGGTTCCACAGTGAGACAGACGCTGCCTCTGAGTGCAAAGGGCTTAAAGCAGGTGAAATGAAGCACACGGGCAGAGCTTGAAGGTCTACCGGGTACCAGGCAAGTTCACAGAGGGAGCTCCTTCACCCCAACATCCATCTCTCAAAGAAAGTGGCCTTTCCTCTTACATAGATAAGGTAAGAAGGTTGATAGAAGGTAAATAATTTACCTGTGGTCAGACAACCGATATCTGGCAAATGTAGTTTTTAATCCTGGGCTGCCGTCTCCAAGACTAAGATCACATATATCCATTATTGACAGTTGCGTCCAGTGTGTAAGAAAAACCCGAAATGGAAGAAAAAACGAAAAATGGGCAAACATATTACTGTATTCATACCTTCTTCTCCCCCACCACTAAGGAGTGTTCTGTCTTAAGAGAAGCGGCCTAAAAGCCGGTACATGGGAGATTTGTGAATGAACAAAACTGTCCTCAAGTAGCTGAGACCGGGGCTCCTAACACAAAATGATAAGACAGCACAGTAATCTTGTGAATTCGGTCATCAAAGATTGTAAATCATCATTTGTATTTTCAGATCTTAGAAAGGCTTTGGCTCTGAATTATCTGAAAAATGACATTCTCACGGATCGGTAATTAAGATCTGGAACATCGGCCGCCCCACTTGCCACCTCCCTTGGTATTCTCCCGGGAACAGTGGTGGAACTTTGCAGTTAACAGCAGCTCCACTCATGCCGCCCCATTCAGCCCTGCCCACACCCTTCATCCCTTTCTGCAGACGAGGAAATCGTATCTCAGAGAAGTTAGAATCTCTAGAGAACACACACAAAATGAGCAGCTGAAGAGAGAGTCACACTTACGATACCAGACCCAATCCCTGGATCTTTTCGGGGATGTGATTTTGGTTTGGCGTCTAACTGATTCATCAGGATCCAGCAGCCGCTTCAGCACTCCACCAGCCTTGAGTGAGACAAGGAGGGCATATGTTATGTTAATGCTGAGCGGATCAAAGCCACCGTTCCACCTAGCAGGATCTACAGACAAGTGTAGTTCCTTATGACTGCCTTTCTCACAGCGGACAATAGATCGTTGTGGCTTTTCTTTTTTCTTTTTTCTGTTTTGCAGTTTTTCCCTTCATAAAAAAGATAAGAAATAAAATCGACACCCTACACTTTCTTCTACAGTGGTGCTACGGAGTTACTAAGCATCCCGATTTGGTGCTGATCTTGTGTGTTAGACCGCAAGTTGCAACTTGAAGAAACCTTGTATTAATTTCAGCAGCAAAATGTAACCAGCGGTCTCATGCGAAGATGATGCTGTGGTGGACAGATGCATAGATGCCAGTGGTTTTAAAGGTCATTCTAACTATGGACAAGATAGTGAAATGCTGTTAAAATGTGCAAACAAAACAAAACAAAAACAAAAACAAAAGCCACAGTCAACAAGATCTTTGAGAAAGAAAATAGAGGAATGGAGGGCTAGCATTGACAGGAAGCTACAGGGATATGCTATATACAAATGCGTTTTAGCGATGTTCTTTCTAGACAATTAAAGGGATGCCAGGGGTAATTTGGAATGTATTATACCTTCTTTTCACTTTATGTGCTGACTTTAGACCCAATTCTCCCCATGAGAGGCAGCTACATTTTGCCTATACGCGTCAGTTCTTAGCAACCTTCTAGCCACCATTTATGTTACATCTAATTCAAGAAGAAAGATGGTGAGGAAAGAACTCCAATTTCTTTTAGAAATAAAAATGGTTTTATTCATCCACCACTACCCCCAGCCTCCTACCACTTCCTTCATAGATCAAGTCCTCTCCTCCGCAAAAGAAGATGTTAAAGATCTTATTAACATATTAAACAATAGCATAGGAAAGGCTGACATTTCCCAAAGCTTTTGGTCAATGATTAAAGTAATGAAAGTTGCCAGTTATTCGGGCCAAGCCTATAAAGGCCTTAAATTCACTCACTGCTTGAAAGGTCAGGTAAATTAAAGGAAAATATAAGGCTGGTCCTGAAGAGTCTGCGTGTGGTGATCCTAAGTGCTTTGAGAAGTGGCTAAAACTGGGAGACCGGGCATTAATTCTAACCAGCTTCCTGGTATTGATTAAAAAGTAATCGCAAGTGCTCATTTGTGGGCAAATTAAGAGATAAGTCCTTTTCAGAAGGTCATTTACATGTCTTCTTTTTAATTAATACTACTGACTTGAAGATTTGCAGTTAAATTAGCCCATTAATCCTAAAAGTCATCAGTTTAGAAAGTAGGTAAAGATAATTTATTGAATATCAGATTTAATTTTTCAGTAAATAGCCATTTCTCCTGATACTACTACCAGAAAAGGTCTGAAGTTTTAAACTATGAGTTGAAAGGGTGGTCATGGCCCAAGATATTTGTTTTTGTGGTTGCTGATTATAAATGTAACTTGTAAACATTTCTTTAACTGAAAAATATATTGAATTATAATGAAGAAAAAAAAGTATCTTCCCTCCTACCACTCATCGTATTTTAGTATTCCCATTTTTGAAGCTTGACTTATATAGAGATTGTGTGTGTGTGTGTGTTAAATGCAAAACTCAGCATATATATATATATATATATATATATATATATATACTCTTTAAAGTAGTCATTATTTAGAATAGTTTCATATTTTGCTTTTTCACATTTATAATAAGAGCACTTTTTTCTGTAATAAATATTATTTGAAAACCATTTTTTTATATTGAGATGATTGTAGATTCACATGCAGTTGTAAGAAACAATGCATGGAGAACCTGTTATACCCTTTGCCCAATCACCCGCAATAATAGCATCTTGCAAAACTATAATACAATATCAAAACCAGAGTATTTACACTGACACACTCAAGATATAGAATATTTCCATCACCACAAGTTTCCTTGTGTTACCTTTTTATAGCCACACATACTTCCTTCCTGTCTTTAACCTCTGGAAAGCACTAATCTGTTCTTCATTTCTATAATCTTGTCATTTTGAGAATGTTACATAAATAGAATCATACAGTATACAACTTTTAGGGATTAGCTCTTTTCATTCAGCATAATTCTCTGGAGAGTCATCCAAGTTATTACATGTATTAATAATTCACTCTTTTTTATTGCGGAGTATTTCTTCCATGATAAGTTGTTTAAACATTCACCCATTGAAGGACATCTGTTTTGTTACAACTCTTGGCTATTATGAATGAAGCTCCTATGAATATTCGTGTCCAGGTTTTGTGTGAATGTAAGTTTTCATTTTTCTGGGATAAATGGCCAAGGATGTAATTGCTGGATCATTTGGGAGTTGTATGTTTAGTTTCATGGAAAACGGCCAAACTGTTTTCCAGAGTGACTATACCACTTTACATCCCCATATATCGATGTGTGAATGTTCTCGTTCCTCTGCATCCTCGCCAGCGTTTGATCTTGTCACCGTTGCTTATTTTAGCCATTCTGATGGGTGTGTAGCAATATGTTGTTGTGGTTTTAATTTGCATTTCCTTAATGGCTAATAATGTTGAATATATTTCCATGTGCTTATTTGCCATTGGTGAAATATCTCTTCATGTTAAGTTTTGAGACTTCTTTATATATTCTTAATAGTAGTCCTTTGTCAGATACATGATTTGCAAATATTTTCTCCCAGTCTGTAGCTTGTCTATTCATCCTCTTAACAGATTCTGTAACAGAGCAAACATTTTTAATTTTGATGAGATTCAATTTATCAGCTTTCTTTTTTACGAATAATACTTTTGGTGTCAAGTCTAAGAATGCTTTGCTGAGCCTTAGATCTCGAAGATTTTATTTTTAATAAGTTTCATAGTTTTATGTTTTATATTTAAGTCTGTGATTTATTTTGAGATGATTAACTTAGCTTTGATTTTATTACTTATATGGGATTGAATTAATATGTTCACACTGGGAGAACATTTTTTTAAAGTGGTAAACTAAGAAATTCATAGATGAAGAGAGGCTGGGAGAAAAGAGATATAACTGGATATCAACTGAGGGTAAACTCAGTCCACTTGGACCACTTTGAGATAAGGGATGTCAGACTGACTCCCCTTCCTGGCAGTCTGCTTCTTCCAGTTCTCCAAAGGTCTAGTCCAGAATACACATCCGTCACTTTACTCCTCTCTCCTCATTCCTACTGCTGAACCATCGAGATCTTTGATCCACTAAACCCACTTGTCTTCCTCTTCTTTCTTTCCACTTGTGATTTCTCTTCCCAGTTATAGGGAATATCAACCTAGCGCTAATATTGGTGACCCTATTCAAATATCAAACAACCTACAATCAGAAAACTCTCCCCTAGAAATGAAATTTGTGTCTATAACCACTATGGCATCTTCCCCCTAATTAAATATAAGATAGGCTTAAATAAAACAGTACACATGTATTTGTTTATAATCCAGATAGAACTAACAGATGTGTAGATCAGGAGGCAGATAACAATCTCTAAGCATGCCATTTAGGTTAGCAAGCTCTGAACCAGGATGAAAGGCTCAGGAGAAAACAGAGTCAGAACACAGCCTGGAGAAGAGAAATGGGGAAATCCACGCATGTGGATTTACAAGATTTAAAAGCACACTTTTTTTGCCTCTCCCATTTTGACCATAATTATGAGTATCAATGTACAATGGGGTAAATAAAATGTCTCAAGAGTCAGTGTTTTTTTTGAACCAGAACATACTACAACAGAATGACAGAAAGAGAAGAAACATGTTTGTTGGTTGCAAGCTACGAAAGGACCTAAAGGCTCCGGGGGAGAGGGGGAAAGATAAAGAAAAAGGAACAAGTATCTCTCTGGGAGACAGAGAGGTAGAAAGGAAGAGCAAGCAGTACTGGGGCCATCAGCTTTAGGGAAAGGAAAATCTCCGCATTTCTATCTGGATAATAGCAATGGAATGTTCCTCAAAACCATCAGTAGTGAGGGAAACTTCTGGGCAGGTGCCAGGTCATAAGGTCATAAGTTGTCCCTTTTGTCAGATGATTTAGGCCTGGCAGATGATTTAAGAGGTTCTTGTTCTCCTATGAGATCAATGAGGCCAGAAAAAAAAATTTCACACCACTTGAAATGTATAAGGATGATCGACATGTGCTAAATGACAAGGCACTTATTTGAGGAACAATAGTCATAATAAAAATGTTACGGAGTATAAATTGTTGACAGTAGATTTTTCAGTAATATAATGAATAGGTGCTTCTAGATAATGTAACATGAGTTCAAATGGATATTATGAGTAGAAAAAAAACTCGTGCATTTGTATAGATAGTAAGTACCTAGAAATATTAATTAATTGATATAGCCATTTATAAAGTTTATAGCAATATCTAACTTTTATGTTTGAATGATTGATTTCTTCTACCTTAATTACTTTATGCACAAAATGTCCAACAGAGAATATACTTATGTTAAAATAACAACACTAATCAAGATCTGAACAGCTGATGCAAGTATTGCTTTGATGTGGTATTTTAGAGCATAATATTCTCAGCCCAACTTAATTCTTCATGTCTCATTCAATCATTCATTCATCCATCCATTCATTCATCCATTTGTTCATCTATGCGTTCATTCATCCATTCATTCATTCGTTCATCCATTCATCAGCATTCGTGACATGCCGGACATTGTGCTGGAGATATAAAACTGGGATCAAGGTCTAGAAGTGGTAGATAATTCTAAGAAAGGCTTCCATTAACCAAGGTTCTACTGTTTCTCTGCAAGTGCCAGCTCATTTGATTCTCATGAAAGTCCCAAGAGGTAGACACCATTAGTCATATTTAACAGATCAAGAAACCAGAGTTTTCCCAAGGTCATATGGCTAATAAATGGGGAAACCTGGACTCCCATTCAGATTTTTCTGACTCAAAAGCTAATTAAGCACTGTGCTACATTGAGCTATGTAAAACCAATGATTCTATTTGGGCTCCATTTGAGTCCTGTCTCCGCCACTTACCTCCTCTGTGACTCGGGCAGATTGCTTAACATCAAACCTCAGTTTTCTCATCTGAAAATGAGGACAATAATAGTCTCCGGCTCAACAGGCTGTGATAAAAGTGACGATCACTCTGACAGAGAAATAAACGAAGCATGTGAATCGCGAGAGGAGAACTTCAGTTTGCCTGAGGAATTGAGAAGGGTCCTAAGAAAAGGAGACACTTGACAAGGGAGTTTAAGGGTGAGAAGGAATTGGAAATTGCTGTGTCCTCCCTTTGTCTCCTTTTATGGATCTCTTTTGAGCCATAACCACTGTTTTCTCACTCTTCCTATTATCCACTCAGGCGAGTCAGCAGCGAAGAGAAATCATAGTTATTGAACTACATTAATGTCAAACATTGTTACAAACATTTCACATATGTTAACCCATCACGATCCAAACAGCAACCCTGTGATAAGGAAACTGAGTCCCTGAGAGTTTTAATAAATTGCAGATGGACCACAGCTCATGAGTCCTATACTTATAGCATGCTTAATGTTTGAGAAGGCTCGTTTTCTAGTTTCCCAGCTCATGAGATATTTCCGTGTTCATTAGCTCCTATCCCCACCTGCCCATCTCAGGTATGAGTACTGCCTGGAGTTTCCTCCCTTCCACCATAATAAATAGGAGGGATGCCCAATGTTTCATGCTTGGCTGGAAAATCCCCATGAGTAGGAAGGTTGAATTCAAGTTAATGAAGATTCTAGAGATTTATCTTACTGAGCAAACACATCAAGTGACCCGTTGGGCACAGATGCTGAGAACGCATCAGAAGCACGAGGTTGTGGACATGGGTACCAGTCTCCTCATTTGGCACCAACCTCTGCAGCAGTCTCTGAGACAAAGGAGAGAGAGCCACAGGAGGCAAGGAGTAGTGGTCTAAAGGCAGGAGCTCTGGGGACACATGCTTGGCGTTTGCATCCCAGCTCCCCCTGCTAGCTCTCAGGCAAGTCACCTAGCTGAGCCTTAGTATTCTCACCTATAAAATGCACATAGTAATAGCACATTCATCTTGGGGTGGATGAAATGACAGTGTGTGTAAAGTAACAAAAATAGTGCCCACCAAACATTAAATGAAAGAATAAAAATGGAATGCATGTTTTGCTGAAAGCATCTTTCCATAGGGCTGAAGTACCGGTTTCAGATGATAAGTCATCCAACTCTGGTCTCCACGTTGCTAGATTTAACCATGAACTCTGTTCAACAGAGTCAGTTGAAATACAGGAGAAAATTTAGCAAGTTTTTGAAGGTGTTTGTCAAATCGCTTACTGCATATTTTGTACACGCCGTGGCTCAGAGAAGGATGTGCTGCCGGTGGCCAGAAATAGGAAGAAGCCAAGAAAGAAAGTAACGCTCCCCCAAAAAAGCCAGCGTCCGTGGGCAGCTGTCAGATGATAGAATACGCAGTCGTCACCAAGGAGGCTGCCTCCAAGCTGTGGCTCTGCTGTTTAGCAGCAGAATGACTCCGTGTCGGTTACGCTCTCTAAAATTTAGTTTCTTCGTTTGAGAAATACGGATAATGGCACCTCACAGAATTAAATACGCTTTAAGTATCTTTGTGAGCAACAGTGGCCTGTGCAAATGCTAGCTATTATTACTACATCGATTCGGTGGTTAAAATGCCTGTGTCCTAGGAAGGTTGGATGGGACGAGCAGGTATTCAGAGGCTGTTGTGAATTATATCAAGAGGCGATCAGGCAGCTTTTTCCTTTTAGATGTGGCTGAGACCAGGGATGCTGGATGATGGGAGCTTTCCCTGTGCTGTGGAAAGAACGGTGAGAAAAATAATCTATCTCGGAGCATGGAGTACTCAGGAGCTGGGATGGGAAGGGATCCAGAGAGAAAGATGGTAGAATTCTGCTAGTTTCCCATGCTTTGTGGTGCCGCTGCTGCAGGCCCTGATGTAACTGCTCATCGCGATGATGGGCTGCTGGCGGCCAGAGCTGGGAGAGAGACAAGCAAGAAGGTTCCCTTCCTCAAAAAGAGCCAGTGTTCACGAGCAGCTGTGATGGTGATTGCAGTATTTACTACGATGTGCCTTTTCACAATGCTTTCTGAGTTTAAAAAGCTCCCTATCTCATGAAAAAGTCACAGCTATAGGGTAAAATGAAGCACTGGAAAGGGTGCATCTTTTGCCATCTTTAGGTTGCTGGATTCATGGAGGTTTGAAGGAAAGACCCATTTGTAGGAGGTACCAGGGCCTAGAGCACAGAAAGCGGACTCCGGAGGTAGAGGCCGTTCCTCGCTCTACCCCTGTGAGACAAGCTCCTGAATCCCATGTTAGAAAAACAGTACCACACGCTTCGAGGCCGTAATAGGATTACCAACACACCTTCTATAGGGCACTCAGTAAACGGGCCATCATCATCGTAGCTGCATACGTCTGTAAAAGCATCGTACACTCAAACACGGTGAGATATCTGTGCCGGTTATTGTTCTCTGTGAGTCAGATCATTATCCCGCTTCACAGATGGGGATGAGGAAGCCCACAAAGGTCAAAGGGCTCGATCATGACTATCAAGCCCTCTCGAATGTCAGCTTTGGGAAACATCTCACGAATCATGGGGCCTGGAGAGGAGACTGGGCCTATATCCAAGCTCATGTCAGTAAGATGCTAAAATGTCATTATCTGAATGCCGAATTAAGTGCTTGTATATGTTGCTGCACAACAAAATCCATTATTGATGTGCTAATGTCTTCCCGCTGGGCTTATACGTGGTTTGCATAGCAAATTTCACACATTTTGTCATCACCTGTATTTGAAAATAGGATGTTTCTTGATGAATTATCCCATTATCTAACCAATTTTATCATCACCAGTTTTTTTTCATTTCCAGTCTAAATGTTTCATATTTGGATTGTATAATGTTACTTCTTCTTATACAATGCTAAATCATTTTAAGTATATCTTCTAGCCTGTTCGATTATTCTGTTTCAAATATTTCTAAGTAGTTATCCTCTTTTCCCGGTGTTATTTATCTCAAATCTATACGTACACTGTGTTCTTAATGTTTTTGCATAGATCATGCCTTTAATCACTTCAGTTTGTGTTTCAGTTTATCAAAGAGTTTTTATAGGTTTCACACGCATAAGTCACGATTTTAGACAACTTCCTATTCGAGATTATAAAAATGGAAGACATATAGTGGTATCTCTCTCCCTCCCCAGATGGTAGGGGACTGTCTTTTGGTCCGTCTTCAACATTTTATTCCAAACACCCCGCAGACTATGCAGTAGCCTTTGATATACATTTGTTTACTAAATATTGAATATCTGACTTGAATTTATTTTATTTTTATTAAAAACATAATTCATTAAGCTCTCAAAAATACCTATTTGAAAACACTTTCTCCATCCAACATAGTGGTGTGCTACCTAATTTATGTAAGACACTGTCCCAGGGGCTGACAGTGGAGGAATGAATAAGGCCTTGCCTGGTCCCGAGGGAAGACACGCAGTAAACAGATAATTCTAGTAAATGTTGGCAAGTCACCTGGATGGTGTTACTGTGTGTGAGGCCCTGTTTCAACAATTCACATATCTGAATACATTTCATCCTCCATTATGCTATTCTAAGTGCTTTTTGCAGAGTTGCTCATTTAAGTTGCACTCCAGCCATAGGGAGTAAGGCAAGTTTTTTAGCATCTCTATGGCTCAGTTTTCTCATCTGTCAAATGGAGTTCTGTTTATTGAATAAATATGTTATGTTTTGCATGTCTACTGTGTGCCCGATGCTGTTGTAGGCAGTAGGTATATAGCAGCAGACACAATGGAAAAATATTCTTGTCCTCACGATCTTTCATTGATAACAGTACTTACCCCATAACGTTGCTAAGAGTCTTAAATGAGATGATACTAGTAAAACCACCTAGAAAAATGCTGACACACAGAAAGCACTCAATAAATGTTAGACATTATTATTATGCAAAAACATGCATTGACTAAGTAGATAAGTATGTTTCCCATTGATCAGGAGGATATTGAAGGAGAACAAATAGTTCAATATAAAGTCATCATCACTCAGAAAAAAAAAATGTTTAAATGCTGGATGATGATAGACCCAGAAATTCGGGGGTAACATGTGCTCTTTTAGACTGGGAAATACTAACCAAATTATCTCAATTTCACTTCTTTTCATTAGATATATAAGTTTATGAAGTTAATATATGGATCTGTACTCAAAAGTTTGATTCATTTTAGATTTTTTAAAAGGTGCGTACTAATAACTCTAAGAATTTGGAAAATAGTTTAAGCCAGGGGTGGAATCTGGACTAAAGATATTGATATTGTAGGATGGAGATTTTCTTCCAATTGAATGTATATGATGATCTGCAACAAAATAAGGTGTAAGCCACACAGCGCACAATTATAGTGGGGTTTAACCTAATTGGTGTCAGAAAGCTGAGGCTCTCATTAAAAGTGTCACTTCATAGACATGGAAAAATGAAGTTTTGGTTCTTAAAGGCCGATAGGAGATCTGACTTCCTCTACCTTCCCCCACCCCCCAAAAAAAAGTGTTTCTAGATTTTCCACATAGATTCACTAAGTCACCAAAACTGTGTCAAAACCATGACGAGGTGTTTCTGGAACACTGTACATCCTCCTTCCTGGGCTTCCACCTCAGTTACTTTGCTCAGGTCACCAGCAGGACCCTCATCATCCCCAGCCCTGCCGGCAACGTTGCCTGTGATTTCGAAGTGGAGATAGAGGCGATCTGTTGTGACCCCCCTCAGCCTACCTTCTCTCTTTCTGTAAGAACTCCTTCTCTCTGACTCAGAGAAAGAGATGCACTGCCTCCTAACGCCTTCTATTCCTCCAGAAATCACATTCTTCTTTCATGTGTTTTTATCCTCCCCCCACTGTGCATCTTTCTTCTATCATAAACAAACTTCAAGCTCCCCTTCAATACTGAGAGCAGGGACACTTTCCTCTAGATCCTGCCCTGTGTCTCTGTTTTCACAGCCAAATTTCTGGGACAAATCTAGTGTTACAGTCTTCACTTCTAAACCTTCCATTTGCTCCCCACGAGGGGCCCTTGCCATTTCAATAGAACTTCAAGTCAGCACGCCTGGTCCGTTTTTACTAGAATTTTCTGTACACTGGAAATGTTTGACCACGTTCTATTCAACTCTAAAATCCATGGCCCCAGAGGGACATCTTGCCTGATGTCTGCAAGGGTATCTCTGGCCATTTCCTCTTGCATGGCAGCTCTGTGATGTCACATGTCAGGTGGACCTTGCATTCTCCTCCCCTCATCTGCTTCTTCTCTGATAGTCTGTACCTTTGTGACAGATGTCACCTTTCACCCAAAGCCTAATCCAGAAACATGGAAACCGTCCTATACCTTCCCCATTCTCCTTGCCTGCAATGTTCTGGTGCCAGAATAATGCTCCTAAAATGAAAACCTAATCATGTCACTCATGTATTTGTCACCCATCAGTGTTTTTCACAACTTTCAGATGACAAGTCAAAACACTGAAGAAGATACTCCAGTCCCTCATGAAATGGCCTTGGCCTACCCCCACACGTATTTTTCACTCCATCTATTGCAAACTAATTGTAACCCCCAGAGACTTCTCTGTACTCTCACGTTTCTAGACCAAACTGACTCCATCTGAGGCCTGGCTAAGCCCTGATCCTCAGACTCCAGGTCCAGCACCACCTCCCCCGGAAACCTCACTGCTAAAGGTTTCTCTCCTCCCGCGGACTCCCAGCGCCCGTGTCCCTTCTGCTGTCATGACATCTGTGCATTAGATTCACATGGTTGGCTTGAATGTCTCTGTAACTAGGATTTACATCACTAAGGGTGGGCACGATGTCTTATTGATGTTTTAATCATGGGCCTATCTCAATATCTGGCATGGATTAGGCATCAGATGCTATTTTATGTCGAAATTATAATACAGTATCAATGATGAGGTGAACACTGAGAAGACAAGCATAGCAGCACTTGTAAATGCTGAAATGCTGCTGATGTGTCACACCTAGGGGGACCCCCAGTTTCAGCCATGTAACTGGAGGCTGATATGCCTGGTCCAATATGGCAGCCAACCAGAGGCCTGAAGGAACCCTGCATGGTAGATACCCAGTCAGACATGCACTTCACTTGACCGCATATGAGAGAATGTGGAGAATGGATGAGCCTCTTCAGAGGCTCATTCATGGCTACCAGCCCACCTCTGTCCCTCAACATCTTAGAGACTAAAACCAGGGTAGGCAGTAAGGCACAGGACTACTGAATATTTACTTATGGGTCTGGGACTCCCTCTCCTCCATCTCCCTCAAAAAAAAAAAAAAAAATAGGGCGGACTTAAGATTGTATGCTCGCCTACCTTATCCGAAACGAAGGAATTAGAAATGCCATCGCATAAAGAAGTGCTCTTCTTCTCTACGAATATTGTCCAAGGAAGTAGCGGCTGCACCACTCAGGGATGGGAAGAGATGGTCCCTGGTGGGGACATGCCTGGGACCGTGAGAGAGAAGGGACGGATCTGAGGAGGAGCAAGAACGTGCCAGCATGGACTTGTGGGAAAAAGTCTCTAAAAGTGTGACTGAAGAAAGAGGAAAAAGAGGGAGAAGGAGTGAATAGAGTTATTTGTTTGGAATAAACGAAAGCGGAAAGGAAGGCCTGCCATAACTAGACCTAGTGGGATGAGTGTGTAGTGAGAAAAGGGGGGGAGGGGGAGAGCAGAAAGAAGGGCGAAAGAACCAACTCGGGGGACTGTTTCAGGCAGGAGGCTCAGCTCGGAGAAGCAAGAGACAAAACGCTCAGAATTCACATGGAACAAAATAATCTGGACGTTCTAGTCCCTTGGTGGGTTAGATGTCCCTGTCTCATCCATGAGAATCGGGGGATGAGACAGGAGAAACCAAACAGAACACCTCCAGAGGCCTTAGATGTTGAAGGCATTGCAAGAGAGTTTAGATTGTATCTGAAAGATTTAAAAAAAAAAAAAAATGAGGAAAGAAAAGATAAAATCTAGCAATAAAGCAAAAGAAGGAAACCTTGAAAGATAGTTTTTAAATGATTTAAATATATACCATGCTATGTGAGATTGTGTCTAGTCCTGACTTTTCTCAATCGTATAGTTTTTTATTCTGAGATTCTCACCAATTGCAGTATGAAGCATTTATGCATATGAAAGGATTCTGAGAATACAGTAATAAAAATTGCTTTGTAAAGTTTGAGATTAAAGCCCCAAAGTCAGAGCCGAGGGTTCTTCCCCCAGATGGTGGCCACGGGAACCTCCTTGTGCACAGCACATGAGGATAGATTTATACCGTCTAGGAATTTCTATCACATTCTCACATCATAATCCGTTAGTGACAGTGGTAGAATGTTGTGAGAAGCCAGACTGTCATTGGGGAAAATGCAAGAGAAAATATCTGAGGGCTGAACTGTCCTGTCTACACAGAATAGTCCCACATCCAAACAAGCCACAAACACAAGCTGTCTGCTCCACAATCAAAATCAAGTCCTATGATAAGGGACTAAAATCAAAGTGGCACAAGTTGAAGATGATTCTAGGTGACAATAAAACAAAGAACACACACTTATGACTGATTTTATTCTTTTTTACAGATTCAGAAATAGATTGAAGTTGTAGATTGTGACTTGGAAAGGCCAGATTTCCAATCTCATTAGTAATTAGCTTATTGGCAATATTCATTTCCTAACCTGCGGTGCAGCAATCCTCCCAATATTCTGTATCGGAGTCTCATGACAAATGAATCAAGAAAGAGAAATTTTCATTTTTTTCTGCTTCCGGAAATAATAGAAATGGCTTAGCCTGTGAAGACACGCATGCGCGTGCGCGCACGCCCCATCACGCATGTCACATACAGCAAGTGCTCCGGTCAGAATTTTCTCACTGCACTTCATTTGCAATAGTTGGAAAGGGACACTAAAGTAAGTCTTTTTTGTACCCTCAAAAAGTGAAATTTACCGTAGTAATAGCACATTTTAAAAATACAAATCTCTAAGCAGTGTTGAACTTGAAAGTTCATGTTTGGGGCAATTCCAAGAAGAAGTCTCAGACTGAACATGAAGTTCTCTACGTTGAGACTAATCTTTGGTTTGTGAATTGCAGCTATGTCTAAGATAGCATTTCAGTGGGTGGTCATACTTTCATTGATGAAACTTTTATCTCTATTTAGGACTTTTCCTCATAATTAGTGAACTGAATTAATTATACTGATATCTTAAACAAAAGGAAATCATGTCCCTGGTATAAAAATTTTGCTACAAAAAATCCTTAGGGAACTCAGAAATCCACATTAATCTACTTTCATACTCTATAACAATACTAATTAGCAATGATAAATTGATTTTTAAAAATCCACAATAGTTAACAATTCTTATTTCATCATGCTGAACTCCAAACTATACTTTCCAGCTTATAATTTTTTTTAAAGTTGAATTTTTTGTTTCTTTATAGTGAGTTAACTTCCTTATTTTACATAATTTTTTTTCATTTCACTTAGCAATAGAGCTATCAGTATTTTCTAAAAAATATGAATTAAATGTTTTTGAAAAGTATGATTTCAAGTTTGTGGCTGTAGTACAAAACATTTTTAAATAACAAAAGCTAAACCAGACATAAGCAGGCATGAAACAAATGCTTTCCTCTAATTAATAAAGTTTGATATTTAACCAAAGACCCTTCTTCCTTCTCATCGCCTGGAGTCTTTGAAGGGCAACCGGGTCTGCTCAGAGTTCACAGCACTATTTCTTTTGTCGTATGAACCCAGCAAGCTGTGGAAGCAACACAGCACCTGTGCAGTAGGACGTGCACGCAGATGAGCTTGCCATCTCTGCAAACCCTGCTGGGCCAGGTAATTTCTGCTCTTTTCCTGCCCCACAGGAAAACTCCAGTAAGAAGACACTAATCAGATCACTGCTGAGAAATGAGAAGCTCTCTCAGCCTGTAGTTTCCTGCACAGAAAAAAAAAAAAAAAAAAAAATTAAGCAATTGGCTTCTCCAGGAAATGTTATCTGCATTTAGTGCTCTATCACGAGGAATCCTCAGTCCCCTCGAACCACTATTAGATGAGCCTAAATGGACTTCCGAGCCAACTTTGTCCTTCAAAGCGGAAGTTCTGTAAGTCATAGGTGTCTGTCATTAATCATTCTAGAGAATCAAGATGTATAGAAATAGTGCAAATAGTGCAGCAGGAAGAGGCCTGCCAGCAGTCGGTTGGATGCCTCCAGTATCGGGAGTCTGGGAGCGAGGCCCTTCTGTCCTCCAACAAAGGCAGGGTAGGAATAAGGACACACTGAACATGGAAGGGTCAGGTGGTTTCCATGAGGTGAAATATGCCATGCATTTTATGTTGACCTTCTCTGCCTATCACACATTATACACACCAACCTGGAAAGGCATAGCAATGTAACTACGGTAGTTCTTTGTTAGTACAAAAGGAATAGCCAGTAGATTCGCTGACTTTGGATATTCAATCAATATTCTAAAGTTAGGACAGCTCACAGTATGCTATGCTGATAATATGTTCTACCACTTTACAGAAATCTGTAGAAGTCTTGGAAACATATGAATGTTCCTAGAGTGTCTCTTAGTCAAAGATCCTAAAAGAAAAGCAAATGACGGACCCATCCTAATGAGGTCTGCAACTTCCTTAGCAAATTTTTTATAAAACAGTGATGGTAAGAAGATTTCTTTTGAATAAAAACCCATCTCCAGTATTTTTTCTCACAATTATCAATTTTTTTTTTTTAAAAAAAAAAAAGAAAAGCACTTTTCATCATTCTTCATATTAATCCTTGGCCTCAGACCAGGTATTCCACATCTGGAAGTTACGTGACACAAATCAGGTGCCGGTGCTGGGTGGAAATAATTGGAAGTAAGAGACACAGAGAAGCAAACAAAGCTATAGACTGGATATGATATGTGCCATCAACACGTGACTCGTATCCACTTTTCAAAATCCTCTGCAGCCATATTAGCCATCCTGTAAGTTGCTAGGATGACCTTATGGTCTGTAGGCCCTTGGAAGAATAGATTTAATGAGCAGAATAATTATTACATCAATGCAGAACTGCAGAGTGTGTTTGGCTCCTCCTGCCCCACCCCAAATGCCAAAGATGGCAACACCTATTAATATGGCTGATGCTGTTTCTTTTTCTCGACTGCCCCCAATTTAATGTTCAGAACAAAAGCCAGCCCATTCTTAATACTATTGATTCAATCCTGATGCTACAACCATAAACCATTTTTTTCCTTCCCCAAACCCCAATGCAGCTTTTGTGTACTGCAGCCAGTAGCTCTCTATTAGTGCAGGGGTGGCTGGTTCATGTAGTTCTGACAGAACACGAGGGAGGTTATGTGTGCCACAAACTTTGAGTTCCTCCCTAACCGAACTTCTGCCTCTTTCTTTGTTCTTGCCAGTAAGCTCTTGATATTAAGGCTGCCAAACCAGTTTAGACTCTCATGCCCCCCGAGTGTCCCTAGATTTGGCCCTGGTGAAGTTTCTAACTGTGTTCGCTGCAGTGTATTATTTCGGCACTTTTCTCACATCTCAGAATCAGGCAAACAATCTCAAAACCCAACATTATGCTCTTTGAGTTGATTTCAAGTCATGGAACTGAGTGACGTCCTTGCAGAACTATAGTGGATAGAGACGATGACCAAGGCCTGAGCCCTGGGAACTCCAAACTTTGGAGGTTGCATCAGGAAGGACCTTCCAGTGAGACAGCAGGGAAGCCAGCAGCGTTGATATGGAGGCCAAGGGAAGAAGTTGCTTCTAGAAGAAGAGTGTTGAGCAACTATGTCCGGTGCTACAGAGAGTTCCGATGAGATGAGGCCAGAAAATAGGCCACCAGATTTGACGAAATAAAACCTACATCGATAGGCAGAGAAGAAAGCTCACTGACAGGGTTTGAAAGGAAGGAATCTCACGCATAGTGCGTGGATGCAGAGAAGGTGAAAAAGGATTAACGCTTGAAGTACTGATGGGGAGCCAAAGAGCAGGCGGTGACTGGAAGAACATACGGTATCAGTGGGGTGTTTGTTTCGTTTTTAAGTCTAGGGAGGCAATACGAAGGCATATTTGCAAGTCGGTAGCAGTGGTCCTCGTCGAAAGGAAGAATATGGCCTTGTAAAACGGAGGGGAAATTGCAAAAGCAAAATCCTTGAATGGACTAGAGGTGACAGAAGTAGCATATTGGGCATAGGCAGGAACAGGATTGTGCAGAAAGAGGAAAAGGGGAGAACATGGAGCAGGGGGATACGTTTGAGTTGATCTGGTGATGGTTCAGTGAAGCAGCTCTCTTCCGATGAATTCCCTTTTATCCATAAGGAGTGGGGAGCTCATGGCTGAGAACTGAGAGCTTTGGGCTTGGGGAGAGAAAACTAAGTCAGTAATTATCTTGGAGAAGGGGAACGCGGATGTACCAGAGAGTTACAGAAGGAGTCCTAGGCTTCACCATCTATTCATTTGAAATTTGTAGTCATAAATTTAGCCATTCTCTATAATTTGGCATTTAGCATATACTCTATTAGGTTATCCATAGCCGCGTTGTATGTCATGCCCTTTATTTTTCGTATTTATCTTCTCAGATTGTATACAAGTTTCTCAAAAGTGGAATCCCAAGGTCGCACTACGTGGTACCTTCTCCAGGTCACAGCCTAGTGTCCTGGCAAGACGGTACTTCATAAACATTTGCTGAATTTAAGATTGAATAAGCCGAATGAAACACTCCAGAAAATATTTCTCTGCTTCTTCCCTTTGTCCTATACCTTATTATCATAGATATTTATATCAATAATTGCACACACCCAGCCTGGCGAACACAGGATCTGGCTTAGCTCTCAAATCACTGAAAGGATCCAAGGGGACCCCTCTGTGTACCCCAGAGTAGGTCCAACCTCCACAGCCATTTAGATATGTCCTCTGCTCATCAATCTGGTTTAGAGCTGGCGGAAACGCCAGTGTGAGATGTCTGTTTCTAGATTCTTTCTTTGAAGCTGGAAACTTTCAGTCATATTCTGGTACTCAAAGAACTTTAATTTGAACAATGTCTGACCCTCACCTCAGCATTATGGTAGCAAAAGTCACAAATGGTGCCCTAGAAATATAAGAGAAATACTGCTCAAAGTGTGGTCCTTGTACCAGCAGCATCAGTATCACTGAGAGCTTTATTAGAAATGTCGTTTCGAGGTCACCATATTGAATCAGAATCTGTACTTTAACAGGTTGCTCAGGTGATTCTTAAGCCACCGAAGCATAATGAGACATTCCCAAGTAAGGTTATGTAATTGTGCTAACAGAAAGCTTTGTAAAATATATGAAAATCTTAATAATTGCTTGGATTTTTGTTCATAAATAAAGGCACACAATATTACTGTACTTCTGGTGAGTAAACATAGACCTAAGGAACAGAAAGGTTTTTTGATACTTGTCGGGAAAGCTGAACTCTTTAATATTGGCTGACTCTTCCATGTAAATTGCAGCTAAGAAATTAGACATGAAATTCCTACTGACAAAAACAGAAATCCTCTCAACAATCTGTTAATGCTTTGTAGCACATTTGCTCTTTGTAGGCTTTTGAGAAATGCTGGGGCGGGACAACTGGCATTCAGGAAAACGCAGCGGTGTTATTCACAAACCTAATCCTAATCAGCTCTCAATTCCTACGGACAGGGAATTGTTCTTTGGGCAGTAAAATACTACTTAGCAAGTTAAATATTTCATTGACAAAGCAAAATGCAAGTCCGGGAAGGGGTGAGGTATCTGAATCACCTACTTTTTAATATATAAATGACAGAATTATTTTCAGGAAAAGGCGTATGAAGAAGAATAATTAGAAATGTTCCATACAGCCTTTTTCTAGGCTGCAAACCTTGTATGTTTTTTTTTTTCCACTTAATTCTGTTGTGCCTTTGGATAAAATAAATTTCAGAAATTCTACCGTATATTTTTAATCCCATGTGGGAGTGAATAGCAAATGTCAAGGAAGTTATTCTTGAATGTCAAGAAGAATGGTGAGCATCAGGTAACGTGTTCTGAGCATGTCAGGATGAGCGCTGAAGGAGAGACATGGATGAAATGAGTCAGACCAGCAACCACTCTGTACTCGGGGGGAAAACGATACCTTTGTTATAATAAAGGTAAACTCGTTGATTATTGAAAACTTGGAAATTGCGAAAATAAGAAAGGAAATTATTCATATACCCACCAACCCAAGATAACCACTTGAAGTCTATTGAAATAGAAAACAGTTTCCTTGTGTCTGTTTATATACCTTTACCCCAGATTCCCTACCAATTCAGTATTATGACTTTTAGGAAGTTTTTTAAAATTAAGTGAATCTGATGTTCACATAATGAAGTCCTACGGAAAAGAAAACTAAATCAGTTATTTTTGGTTATGACTGAGTTATTTTTGGTTATCAGTTATTTTTGGTTATAGCTAAGTAATGGCTGCGTTATGACTGAGTTATTTTTCGTTATCAGTTATTTTTGGTTATAGCTAAGTAATGGCTGTTTATCAATTATAAGTATTGATTTTGGCATTTTTTTCCTGATATTTTTGGTTTTTTAAATGGTTCCTGAGACATTAAAATACATTTGGAAGGTCTTTATTCTACAGCACAGAGCACAAAACAGATGATTACTAACTGATTGCTGATTAATTTGTTTGCATAATTAATTGTTTATATAGTTATCTACATCCAGCTCTGTGGTTTTGCATGCAGGCAGCCATCCATAGCTATATTATTTCTGGAAAACATGAATTTTGTTGCATTTCTTATTAGGTAGGTTAAAGGAACATCCAGAGGAGAATTGTGTAACAAGTGTTACTTGTAGGGGAGGGCCTTCATTTTGCTTGATTAGGTTATAGCTCACTTAGGTCTAATCACAGCAATCTCAGGATGGCTGATTCTGATGCTAATTAGAACCATGGGCAGGAGAAGCGGAGGGAAGAACAGAGCTTGGGTGAGGACTTAACAGGGAGCCACTTTGCCCTGGATTCAGGTCACAGAGTTGGAAAGCACAAAACCGGGTCAGTCCTGAGGTGCAGCTGAATCTGCAATTCTTTGAAGATATTATTACGTTTATATTTTTAACAAATTTTAACCATTTTTCAAATTTTTTGCTCGAATTTTTCCTTATATATTTTTTAATTTTTAAGGAGAGAAAAATCCTTCTGGGTAAAAAAGAATGACTGTGTGTTTATCTTCTTGTGAGAAATATAATGAAATCTTGCTGCTTTTGAAAAGAAAGGGGTAACACTAGGGAGAGGTACATGGTTTTTTTTGAGGTTTCATTAAGTATGAATGAGGATAAATATCCTTAAAAGAGTCAAAGGTAAAGACTTGTCTATACAACCACAAACACACAAAACTTTGAAAATCACCGCCCTTTTAAATCAAATATTACACTGGATTGAAGATAAAAAAATTAACCAAATTTATATGAAGAGATATGGATTCTCTGAAAGCTCAAATACCCACATTTCTAAAGTAGAATTTTTCTGGGATGTCACGTAAAGGACGTCATTACTGCCGAGCATCAGCTTTCCTTTAGACAGTTAAAGATAGTCTGGGGTTTCTATTCTCAACCCCTGCTCTTGCCATTAGTGCAGTTTGTGATGTGAATCATCTGAGATTCAAGTTTGTTTTGTTTAGCCCCCAAAACAATTTTCAAAAATATTTCCTAGTTAATCTGAGGACCCATTCACATGAAATTAGTATTCTACTTTCTAAAAGTATTATAGTTCTCAAAAGTTGTTTTCTGTTTTATAATTAAATCTTGAAATGTATTACTTTGAAATACATATGCATCTGAGATGATGATAGATGATAGATAGATAGATAGATAGATAGATAGATAGATGCATAGATAGATAGATAATGGATGGATGGATAGATGATAGATAGATACATAGATAGATGCATAGATAGATACATAGATGATAGATGATAGATGATAGATAGATCCATCAGTTGCAATGGCTTAAAAATCAAAGGGTATTTTTCTCATCCTGTTAGGAAAGTAGATGCAGACATATTGACTGACTAGACCCTGTTACTCACATGTCTACAGGACTGCTTCGTCCTCCCAGCTGCCATACCAAACCCCATTCATAGGTTTAAATATGGCTTAGAGGGTGATTTTTTAGAAACCTAATCCACTCCTACTAATGATATGAGGCATCCATTTACAAGTAAAACTGCAAAACAGTGCACAGTGTCGAGTTTTGAATCTGTGTTTTTGGAGCCTTTTCCTTCATTCAGCCAACTCCAAATAAGTCAATATGCTTAGACATAAAAATGTCCTTATTGAGCCTATAATAGCTTATTCTGAACATAAAATTTAAATGTGGAGGTTAATTTCTATATTCCTAATATTTATAATAAGCCATTGTATTTATCCATCTTGAACAGGCTTAGCTGTTACATAAAGTTGATTTCTTTGGAAATCTATTCTATTTTAAAATTTCCATTTATAATATGAGCCCATATTATGTTTTATAACCCTAAAAATTGCCATCAGCAACTTCTATTCAATAGATAATAAGCTGTTAATAGTACAAAAGTCGTAATGAAAACAATGCAATGCACATGAGCATGTAAAGCAGTAGAAAAAAATAAAAACACACAAGCGAAAACTATGATAATCAAAAAATATTTTTAAGGGTACAATAGGATAAGCTAGTCACAAATTAAAAACTACAAGATAGAGAGCCGGGGTGAAAACAGCAATGAATTTCAGCTCAAAGAGGCCCAAATGACTTGTAGCCCCAGTTCCCTGCACGTAGTCCCTGGCAGGCTACACCAATGAATACTGAATTTACTCACTGGCTATGAAATTGGTTTTTAAAGATTGTTGTTGTTGTTGTTGTTGTTGTTTAACTCTGTAAAACAGAAAGGAGACAAACTTTGAAATAGATAATAACAATTTCATTCACATCTACGTGATATTATTTCTTAGAACAGTCAATGACATAGTCTACCTTAGAGCACATGTGCTATCAATCATTCTGATATCATGACATGATTCTATTTAGGAAAAGCTGTTAAAAGAGTCTGCAAAGGCAAGACTACACGTAACAGTTGATGTTTTCTTGGACGTGACACAAAATAAAAGGCAGATGGCAAAACTACCTATAAAGGTGTTTGTACATGAAGAGTATTTTCGAAATAGTCACTGTGCCAGGTTCTGAGCAAGATGGACAGAGCGTCTGCCCCTATATAGGAAGGAATAGAATGGCGTGGTGTGTATGATTCAGCTCTGTAAGTGCTGTGTGAACACACGTGCAGGTGCTTTGGGACTTTGGCATTAGTTGCTGACCTGGACTGGGAAAAAGGGTGGAGATCAAGAAGAGCTTCCCGGAAGAAGCGACGTCTCGGCTGAGATCAGAAGGATGAGTAGAAGTCAGCTAGATGACAAGGAAAGGGAAGACTGTTGTAAGCAGAGAAAACAGCTCAAGTGAAGACTCAGGGGGGAGAGAGAACGTGGAGCCATGAGAAAATAAATATTTAATAGGGCTAAAGCCTAAATATCCTAGATTTCTGTGAGGCAAGAAATGAACCTGGAGAAAAAGGTAGGACATAGGCACAAAGGTCAGAGGAAGCTTCAACAAGGAAGTTTAATCCAAAGGAGTAAGCCTTTGAGATCGATGTCTTAAAGGATCTCAAAGACTGCCGTTATCCATCTTATGACTGATCCTAAGTTGTGCTCTTTGTCCAACATCTTCACATTTCCCCCACCCCACAGTCCCTAGTAATTATCCTGCATTATATAAGTGTATCAGATCAACACACTGTACGCCTCGAACTCACACAATGTTATATGTTAATTATATCTCAATAACACTGGAAAAAATAAATAAAGGGGCTGCTCCATGGAAAATGGACTGAGGAATGCAGGCGAGAGAGGGATGGCTTGGAGAGGCTTTGGGCAGTGGAGATGGAATAATGTTGATGAGACGGAAGTGTATTTAGAAGACAGAATTGCCAAAGTCCAGTGCCAGACTGACTGTGAGGAGTGAGAGAGTGAGGGATGAAGGCAACTCCAGGTTTCTGATTTAGGCACCTGGGTGCGTGACAGTGCCTTTCACTAAGAAAGGAGACGTCAAGGGAAGAGCAGTTGGGGTCTGGCACGTGGACATATTTGGAGCAGTTGAGATGAAGACTCCCGTGAGCCTTCCGAGGGGAGATGTCCGGTAAGAGCTGGAGCTCGGGAGAGGAGCTGGGGCTGGAGATGGACATCTGGGAGCCATCCAATTACAGTTGGAGACCGAAACCGTGGGAGTGAGTGATTTTGCCCCAGAAGAATGTGCACAACGAGAGGTGACCTAGTGAGAACCCTGCGGAGCACCGTTCATTGATCAGAGACAGATGGTCCTGTCTTAGCCCAGCTTTCCAAGAAGCAAAGCCTACAGCACAGCTGCATGCTAACCTTTTATTGGAGGACAGGGTGCCACAGCAGGGCAGTAAGAATGAGAGAGAAATCACAGTGAGGTGGGAAAGGCAGCAGAGCAAACACAAGGTGGTGCTTTACGTCGCTAGTGGCTCAGGAAACACAGCCCGGTCATGGGACACATCTCCAGAGAGGCCCTGTGGAATTACTCTTCTTGCTGTAAGTCTTTAAAGCTGAGACAGAGCATGCAATTTGTCTTTCAGTTCCTCTGCTCATTGATAAAAACTTGCATCTTAGGGTATTCAATCCCCCAGCTCTTTCTAGGCAGCTCCTGGGAAAGCCAGAATCCCCATGAGTTTAATCCAATCAGACCTCAGTGCCAGCACTTCTACGTATGTGATGGAAGCTTAGCCACAGCTCAGTCAGCACCCCTGGGGGTGGGGATGGGGGCGCTGAGGTAGGGGGTGTCCTGGGAGACGAAGCCATGGTATTAGCAGCTGGAATTTTGTAAATGGTAGAATGGTGTGAGACTCAATGGATTTTCTTCAGCTAGAAATCAAAGCCAGCCATGGATGACCCGAAACGATTCGATATAATGCATAAATTGGGTCAGGTATATCCTGCCAAGAAGCTTGTGAAGGAGTAGCAGAAGTGAGAGAAAACAAATAATGTTGAAGATTGCAAGAAAAGGCTGCATTACAAGAACGGGTCATCGGTATCAAATGTTTCTGTCAAGTCAAATAAAATAAATGTTGAAGCGGATTCCCTGTGCTTCTGGTCATGTATTTAGTTTTCCCATGAGAAACCGTATCCCCCCTACTGTTGATTTCCTCTGTTTGGGGTGCATGAACCCCACCCAGTGGTTCCCAGATGCAAACGATCAGCGTGTGACCTTCCTGAGCACAGGGAGGGCCTGCGAGCCAACCAGGCCAGTGGGATTCCATGCCTGGAATTTCACTGGAACAATTGGTGAAGAGCTAGAAGCCTGGGACTTTTAAATTTTATGAACAATAAGTACCTTTTTTCCTTACATCACTTCGAGTTGGTTTTCTGCCATTTGTAACCCAAAGACACCTGATTACTAGAGAAGCAGAACAGTATCCATGAGGTTTAATGACACAGGTTCTTGGTGTCTTCAGTGAGGATGGTTTCCGTGTAAGGGCGCCGGCAGAGGTCGGGGACATTCTTACTGTCCCTTTATTCTCTTCCCTCTGCCTTTTCCTCTGCAGTTTCACTTACTTGTGAGAACCAGTGGGAGAAAGCAGAAATGACACCTGCTAAAGGGTCTTGACATCTTGGAGCCAGGTTGCTCTGGACTTCAACTTGGGAACAGGTGTGACGCATCTCACGGGACCTTTCAGGGTGGCTGGCGTCCAGATAGATCCCCATCCGTTTCAAGAATTGTAAAGTCCTCCTGAATATAAAGTTGATCTTAATTTTCCATTTTCCCCAAGTACTTAACCTTGTGTCAGCTACAGAGTGGACTTTTATTAAATACAGGGCTACTGAAGATGCTCAACCTGGGCCCACAGAGGTCACTCATTCTGGAGTTTTACAGAAGACACTGTCCTTCTGTGGTTCTGATGGCTGAATAAAATTGCATTTCAGTTCTGATGTCTAGTCATTCTGCTGCCTACAGATGTGGAAACGTTTATGTCAATTCTACGTGATTCTTCGCTACACCACAATCTCGTCTTTCCAAGGACTTGTAACAAATCTGTCAACACAGTCTCAATTTTCCTTCATAACATTTTTCGCATCCACTCTTCTTTCCTATTCAAAATATATTACAAAATTCAGATGCGCACGACCTCTGGCTTGGAATAGAACAACAGCCTAATTGATTGTGTGCCTCCGGTCTCTGTTTATTCCAGTCCATCATCATATACCGACTACCAGGTGAGCAAGTCTAAAATGAATTAAATGTCTCAGTGCCGGTTAAATGATACAGTGAAAGACCACATCCCTAAATACCTGTTGAGAATTTTATTTATACTCTTTTTAAGAGCACGTAGTGTCTTTATTCCTATTAGTTGAAATATGTTCCTGTCTTTTTATCTCCTATTCTTCCTAACTTGATTATGAATTTCTTGAGGCTGGGTTGTTTTTCAGTGGGTTTCATCCCATGTGGAAGGCAAATTAAATAAAGAGACATTTTCTGTAACTAATTGCACACCAGTGTATAGCATATGGGTATTGAGTTCTATGTTGCTAGTTATCACCAGCTAAGGACCAAAGTATGTTGTGTGGACATCGACCAGAAGCTATGGTCAGATGCCTGTCATTGCTTTGCACAGTCTTCTCATTTCACGGAAATCAGTGTCAGTCCTGATGCCACATGTTTTTAACATATTTATAGATATGTAGAAAATATAAGATTGACGTGAGCACCACAGAGATGTTATAGAAAAATAATACTTAATGATTTTATACCTACTGAAGCAATTTTCTTTATATGAAAAGTCTTCATTGCCGTTGTATTGCAATAGGATTTTCTAACAGGAATTTTTTAAAACCATCTTTAATACAGGTGTTTTTTTTAATTGAAGTATAAATGACATATACCATTCTATTAGTTTCAGATGTACAACAGCATAATGATTCAATATTTGCATGCATTGCAAAATAATCACCACAATTACTCTAGTTACCATCATCACCCTAAATAGTTGCAAATTGTTTTCTTATAATGAGAACTTTTACTCTTTTAGCAACTTTGAAATATGCAATAAACTACCATTAACTATCACCACAATGTTATACATCACCTCCCTATGACTTATTTATTTTATAACTGGAAGTTTGTACCTTTTGACTCCCTTCACCCATCCCCCACTTCCCTCCAGCAACCACAATTTGTTCCCTATATCCAGTATCTATGGCTTTTTTGTTTATTTGGTTTTGATTTTATTCGATTTTGTTTGGTTTTGTTTTGTTTTTACATTCCACATATAAGTGAAATCATACAGTATTTTTCTTTCTCTGACTTATTTCACTTAGCATAATCTTTTCAAGGTCCATCTATGTTTTCACACATCAAATTTCCATTATTTTTATGGCTAAATAATATTCTGTTATGTATATGTATGTGTGTGTGTGTATATATATATATATATATATATATACACACTTTTTTATCCATTTATCCATGGATGGGCACTTAGGTTGTTTCCATATCTTGACTATTGTAAATAATGCTGCAATGAACACGGGCGTGCAGATCTCTTTTCAAATTAGTGTTCTCTTTTTCTTCAGATAAATACCCAGAAGTAGAATTGCTGGATCATATGGTAGTTCTAGTTTTAATTTTTTGAGGAACCGTAATACTGTTTTCCATAGCGGCTGCACCAACTTACATTTCCACCAGCAGTACACAAAGGTTCCACGTCTTTGTGAAAACACTGTGCCTCTTGCCTTTCTGATTATAGCAGTTCTAACAGGTATGAGGTGATATCTCATCATGGTTTTGATTTACATTTCCTTCATGATCAGTGATGCTGAGCATCTTTTAATGTGCCTGTTGGCCATCTGTATGTCTTCTTTGAGAAATGTCTATTCAGGCCTCCTGCCCATCTTTTAATCAGATTGTGTTTTTGCTGTTGAGTTCTATGAGTTTCTTACATGTTTTGCATATTAATCCCTTGCTGAATATATGATTTGTAAATATTTTATCCCATTTAGTGGGTTAACTTTTCATTTTGTTGACGATTTCCTTTGCTGCGTAGAAGCTTTTTAGTCTGATGTAGTTCCACTTGTTTATTTTTGCTTTTGTTGCCTTTGCTTTTCAAGTCAGATAAAAAGAAAAATCATTGCCAAGATCAATGTCAAGAAGCTTAGTGCCCATTTTCTTATAGGAGTCTTACGGTTTCAGGTCTTACATTCAAGTCTTTGATCCATTTGAGTTAATTTTTTATGGTACATAATAATAATCTAGGTTTATTCTTTTGCATGTGGCCGTCCAGTTTTCCCAGCATCATTTATTGAAGATATGTCCTTTCTCCATTGTATGCTATAGCCTCCTTTCTCACATATTAATTGACCAATTATTTCTGGGCTCTCTATTCTGTTCCTCGTGTCTGCTTTATGCCAGTACTATACTATTCTGATCACTATGGCTTTGCAATATAGTTTGAAATCAGGGAGCATGATGTCTCCAGCTTTGTTCTTCCTTCTCAAGATTGCTTTGGCTATATGAGGTCTTTTGTGGTTCCATATAAATTTTAGGATTATGTGTTCTAGTTCTGAGAAAAATGCCATTAGTATTTTGATAAGAATTGCACTGAATCTGTAGATTGCTTTGAGTAGTGTGGACATTTTAATGATATTAAGCCTTTGCGATTCATGAGTATGGTATCTTTCCATTTATTTGTGTTGTCTTCAGTTCCTTTCATCACTCTTTTATAGTTTTTAATGTACAGGTATTTCATCATTTAGTTAAATTTATTTTTAGGTATTATATATTCTTTTGATTCAATTGTACGTGGGATTGTTTTCTTAATTTTTCTTTCTGGTAGTTTATTGTTAGTGTATAAAAATGCATACTTGTTTTAGTATGTTCGAATATTGATTTTTGTATCCTAAAACTTAACTGAATTCATTTATTATTTCTAACAGGTTTTTGGTGGAGTCTTTAGCTTTTTCTATATATAAAATCGTGGCATCCACAAATAGTGATGGTTTTACTTATTCCTTTCCAATCTAGATGTCTTTTATTTCTTTTCCTTGCCTTGTTGCTCTGGCGAGGACTCGCAATACCATGTTGAATAAAAATGGCAGAAGTAGCTGTCTTTGCCTTGTTCCTGATCTTAGAGGAAACACTTTTAAGCTTTTCACTGTTGAGTATGATGTTAGCTGTGAGCTTGTCATATATGGCCTTTATTATGTGGGGGTATATCCCCTCTATACATACTTTGTTGAAAATTTTTATCATAAATGGATATTGAATTTTGTCATTGCTTTTTCTGCATCTATTGAGATGGTCAGTGATTTTCATCCTCCATTGTGTTAATGTGGATGTTGCATCCCTGGAATAAATCTCACTTGATCATGGTGTATGATCCTTTTAATGTACTGTTGAATTTGATTTGCTGATATTTTGTAGAGGATTTTTGCATCTATGTTTATATTGGCCTGTAATTTTATTTTCTCATGGTTTTCTTGTCTGATTTAGATATCAGTGGAATGCTGTCCTTATAAAATAAGTTTGGAAGTGTTCCTCATCTTCAGTTTTTGGAAGAGTCTGAAAAGGACTGGTATTAATTTTCTTTGAATGTTTGGTAGAATTCACCAGTGAAGCCACCTGGTCCTAACAGGAATGCTTTTGTTTTACTTTGTGTGAGATCTTAATTAAACCTTCCGAAGTTTTAAAAAGTCAGAGAACACCTAAAAGATCTGTATGTTTTAATGAACCTTCATTTGAATATAACTCTGATTTCTTACTAGTACCTACGAAGAAAAACATCTTTTTTGAAAGAAGAAGAGAATACATTTGCAAGATTATTCCCCCTTGGGAAAAGTGGACTTCTTTTTTTTCCAGAATAGCACTGATATGTTTTCTTTTTCTTAAACTCATAATTTATCATTTAATTTTTATTCACATTTTCAAGTCTCCTAATGGAGCAATTTACATAACTCTCTAATAGTCACTTCATAAGTCTTATTGGCAAAGGACTATCTCCCCTGTGGAAGGCTTGGCAATTTTCACGGCAGCTCAGTAACGTCATTCAATACTTTCTATAAAATTATCTCCATCTAGAACTTTTGACCTTCAATATTAAAAAAAAAAAAATTGTCCCACTGTCTCTTACGAGGAGTTGGAATTTAGACCAATTAAAACACTGCCCAAAGGTGCCCCTCACACCGGCTATCCTGCAGCTTAGCCAAGCACAGCAGATGGTAGGACAAATCATTTGTTCTCGGAAGAAAGATCACATTTTTTAGAAGAATAGGAAAAGCTTCTCATCCTCAGATTGTTAAGACAAAAACAACATGAAAAATATCCAGTTTCCTTTTTAGTCAGACAATTAGCAAAAATGTTTTTGAGGATGTTTTCAAGAGGCTGATTATTTGGAGTAAATCAGGAATGTCTCGTATATGCCAAGTCACTGATTGTTGGTTGCAATCCTTGTGGCACGTGGGTGTTTGAGTGTTAAAACTACCATTTTTTGAGAAAATAATTTCTGTAAGCACTGTACCTTTAATTCTCAAGCAACTCTTTGAGGTAGACATACTTATTTAACCCCTTTTTCAGAGAACAAAACAGCCACAGGTAAATTATGAAGTACTCATAGTCCTACCACTAGTAAGTGTCTGAGTCAGGCCAACACTCGGGTCTGATGCTGAAACCATGCTCTGAACTACTGTGCATTTATAAAGAGATGCTATAGGACCAGAACCCAGGAAAGCGGGAATGTGGTATTTTTCTTTTTACCACATTGAACCAAATTCCCTATTGCCATTATGAATTTACATCCAGGACAATACCCCATCTTGGTTTATTCAGGATTGTTATGGGATTCTTTGCTGTGTTAAGCACTATATTAGACATCTCAGGCTGCCAAATGCGAGGTGAGTTAAACAACAGAAATTTATTTTCTCACAGTTCTGGGGAATGGAAGTCTGAGATTAGGGTGCCAACATGGTCAGATTATAATGAGAGTGCTCTTTCTGGCTTACAGCTGGCCTTCCTGTGGTGTCCTCACATGATGGAGAGCGAACAAGCTGTCTAGTGTCCGTTCTTATTAGGGCACTAATCCCATCGTGAGGCCCCCATCTCATGACCTCATCTAAACCAAATTATTTCCCAAATGCCCCATCTGCAGATACTATCACATTGAGGGTTAGGGCTTCAACATATACATTTTGAGAGAGATTACAATTCACAGTAGGTATTAATCCAGGTATGGGAGTTTAAAAGACCTAACTCTTTACTCCAAGGAAATAAAAACTTAAGGAGATAAATAAACAACTTATTACAACCTAATGTTTTCTAAAATAGAGAACTATGCAAGGTGTTCTGAAAGCACCAAGGAGAAAGCAATTAATTTTGTCCAAGTCTCAGGGAGCAGGATGACATCAAAGCAGATTTTAGAAAAGAAGAGACTTTGCACTGAATCCGGAAGCGTGAGTGATCGGCTGGTAGTACAGAGGTGTCCACCAGCTCTGCTGTTCCACTGGAGGACGACAGAGTTTGCTTTGTTGCCTCTATGATCAGGACATACACTTAGTTCAGTGTTCTTTTTTTGAGAAAAGCAACCGTGTGATGTTCAGGGTCGAGAACATATATAAACCAAATCACCCCACAGAAAAGCTCTAAATTGACTAGTCCTTCCTATGGGCTCAATGGTTCTAATCATTGTTGTAATTTTTCACACTTAATTGTGAACAAACATCCAAGGAATTACAGATACCTATAGAAAGCCTTTAAAATGAAGAATAGTAACCAAAACAAAGCAGAAATAAAACAAATAGAGAAACATAGACTGTGCCAGAAAAAAAAAAAAGTAAACAAAGGGGAGGAAAAAAACTATCATTAACATCCTAAGAAGAGATTTTACAACACCAAAACAAGAACAAAGTACTTAAAATATTGCAGAAAACAAAACAGTTTTTTTTTAATTAAAAACATTAACAGAAATAAATCAATCGGAGTTGATAAAATTTCTTTCCCATAAAGAAGAATGAAAGGCAGAGAAAAAGAAATAGAAAAGAAAGCTAGAAGAATAATTAAGGCAGTCCAACTTCAACATTCAAATAATAAGAGTTCTACACAAAAAGGACGGGGTAGAAATCGGTGAAACAATTCAAGAAAATTTTCTAGGACAGTGGGACGTAAGTTGTCAAACTGAAAGGTTCCAGTGGGTGAAATAAATTCACAATAAGGCACATCATTGTGAAATTTCAGAACAATTGGGACAATTAGAAGACACTACAAGCTTCTAGAGAAAGAAAAAAGCACGGGTCAAATACAAAAGTTCAAAAATTAGAATGACTTTATATTTCTTCAGGCACAGTGGAAGCTAGAGGACAAACAAGAAAAAAAGCTCCTGAAATTGAAAGTTAGAGGGAAAAGTACCTCCTATATAAAATATGGAGCAAGCTAAATTACCGACCAAGTGAGGGTATAATAAGGATGTTTTCAGATAAGCAAGATCTGCAAAAATTTATCACACATACATACACGCTCACTTTTCCTCATGAAACACTGGAGTCTATGTTCTAACAAACAAGAGAAGAAACAAACAAACAAACAAAAAAACAAAAATGAGGAAATCATAAGAAACAAGAGATCTCAAACAGAAGAGAGGTAATGGGAATCCCCCAGGTTACAAAGGCAGGCTCCAGGATTATCGCTGCTCGTAGACATGATCCTGACTGAAGCAAGGATGAAGCGTGTGGGCGCAGACAGCTGTATTCTATACTATATTCATAGTCACTCTTTTCTCTAAAGTTCGGATAAGGCACAAGTAAACTGGTAGGTGCAGGTGTTGGTGGCAGGAAGAGATGATAAGGATGAGGAAGTAAACAGATGGACGTAAGGCTATGATAATTCAGCTGTTTTCAAACTCCGTGGGGTGGGTGGGAGGTGGTGGGGTGACTCTGAGCCCTGAAGGGTCTGGGGAACACTTCTTCTGCTTCAATCAGAGCAGGTCCCCCTCCACCTTTTGAATATACTGTAAATACAAAAGAGTGAACTGTTGCTGGCAAAAATATTGAAAATCTCTACTCTGTATCATAGGTTATCCTTGAAGTTTTAGGAGGGAGAGCGATTTATTCAGATTTCAATTTTAGAAATCTAATTTCGGCTTCCGAGTAGAGGATAGATTAGAGGGGAGTGAGATGAGAGGGAAGAAGACCATTTCTGAGGCTGCAGTAGTACAGGCAGGACACTTAAAACGGTGACAAAACGGATGGACAAAGAGAAGACAGAATATATCCATGCAAAAAATGGGTAGAACCAGTATAAGACATGGTGAGGCAAGGTGAGAGAGAGTGACGCCCAGATTCCTGGTTTAGACAAGTGTATTAATGGTGACCTGCCTGCCGAAATACAAAGAAAATACTGGCGAACAAGCAGATTGGTAGAGGAAGATGGAGATGTCCACTTTGGACATGAAGCATCCAGGTGGAAATGTCTAGTAGGCAGCAGGATATACCAGTTTGGAATTCTGGAGGGAGTTGGGGACATATATGTTGGCATCCTAAACAACAGGCGATTGTAAACATGGGTATGAAGGACTGCCATGATGAATACACGACATAAGAAGAAGAAAAGGACATAAAATTATGGTAGATCATAAGCGAATATTGGATTTGAGAAGTTAGGAACACTGAAATAATTGCTATCCTGGAAAGATTGTATTAGAAATAAAATAAGCCACATTTTCTTTGAATCTGCAACTAAACTTAAACAAAAATCATCTGCTCTGGCCAAACCTCAGGCCCTATCTCCCAGAGAGACCAGAGAGATGGGTCTAGGAGAGGGACCTCAGGAAGAAGGTAACAGCTGAGGGAAGACCTGACCAAGGCTGCCTTCCTTGAGGGGTGACCTTGCCCTCAGGAAAAGCAGCAGTTCTGGACTGGAGCTGATTTTGCTGCCATTCTGAACCACGGCTGCAACTGATCCCGCATTTCACTCCTTGGTTTCCAATTTAGAGAATCCGATTCAGCAACTTGTTCTGATCTCAGCCTTGAAAATCAGGGCGTATATTTTCAAGTTCAAGAATACTTTCGTGGCTTCCAGAATTTCAGCAGATATTATTTCATACTGTAGGAAACACTTAGCAAATGAAAGAAACAAAATACGCAAGGTGGTTAAATTATAGAATCCTGTGTTTGGGCTTCTTCTGTGACTTAGGGCAACCAGCCTCATAAATCAGTGTCTCCCTTTGTACACTGTATTTATATTTAAAAATCACAGACTTCCCCAATGCATAAGTTACTAGAGGCTTTGAATCTGTGAATTAGAATAAAAGTGTTTTTCATGATTACTCTAAAATGTCTAGTCCTAATTGCTCCCCTCATCCCCAAACAAAACATAGTTCCCATTCTTTCCATCAGCTCTGTTGTAACCATAGCCCCCACCTATTTTTTCTTATTTTAAAGAGAAACTTGTACTGCTATTCTGTATTTCTGAAGTCGCCTCCAACTAAGACTGTTCAGAGCAGATAAAGAAATACACAAACAAGGAAAGACAATAGAAGTGACTAGTAAGTCAACATGCTATCAAATAATGGAAGATTTTATTAAGAATCTGTGCAAATGAATTCTTTGTAAATAAAAGGGTATTCTTTGTGTTTTCTAAACTCAGGCATTCGAAAGGAGTATACAAAGCTATAGTGCCGTGTATTTTGCTCATACCTTCTATCATTTTGGCTATTTTGTACAAATCAGAAACAGTATCTAAACATTTCAACTTTCATACTGTTTATAAGGTCTGCTAATATACAAAATCCTATTTTTCAAAATAGCTAGCTAAGCATGTCTGAAATTTGCTATTATTTAGCTGCTCAGAACAGTTTTGTAAATATTTCATCAGCGTACAATGAAGCTTCTTAAGATGTCAGAATCCATTTTAAAAACTGAAATAATGTAGTATTACATATATTCAATAATATTCACTTTAATAGACTGCTTGGTCAATAGTCTACATTTAATTATATTCATTTAGGTCCATTATGTAAGAAGCAAAGCATATGCTATGGTGGGCCCACAGCTAATTCTCAGTAACAGGAAACTGAGCCTCTCACAAATAAGCAAGTACAGTCTTTTTATCAACTTTTGTGTTCAAAGTCTGTACCCTAATTGTTCATTTCTTCTGTGGGTAGAAAGTTGAAAAGAAAGAGAATAAACCTTTGTAGTTTATGTGTCATATTATCAATCCTTTTGTATCACAGAGGCAGGATTTTATGTTGTCCATCGTTCTATCTGCAGGACGTAAAATAGTCCCCTGCACACATGAGCTCTGGGTCTGTACTTATTGAATGAGGGACGGTGCCGACTATTGGTACGTTCCGTAAATGTGCCATGGAGATAACAGCAGAAAGGGCCCTGGGTAGAGAAACAGGAGCTCTGGACTCTATTGATTTCTGCCCCTTCGGGGGTGACCTTGGCCAAGTCGGTATCTCAGAGTTTGAGGTTTCTAATTTGAGGGATGGGGATAATACTATCTAATCTACCCTGTCCCTCAGCAGGCATTAAGTGGAACAAACGGAGAAAGCTCTGTAAACATCCCAATAACCAAAAGAACGAAAGAAAACAGAATGACTAGAGAGAATGCAGATCTCTTGGTTTATCTCAGCTGTCCATGTGCCCCTCTGTTTAGTCAGCTTTTAATTATTTGCATTAATGAGGGGCAGCCAAGGCATGAATAATCCCAGGCACTTATGTTTGGCTTTGGAATTAAATTTGGACGTGTTTTCTGTAACATTCTCAGAGTGTATTTTCTCCAGATCATGGAATCACATGGTAAAGATTCAGTTCCATGGCAATGGCTTGGGGTAAACTTGTGACGATCTGGCTTCCTGTACACTAAAGGATGCCTATTAGTTGTCCAGCCCTGAGACAGCTGCAATGTGAGCATCACAAACACCACACACCATCCTTTGGCAAAATTGAATTTGTTAGTGAAGATGCCAGACTCTTCAGTAAACTTTAGAAACAGTTGTGTTGTTTTTTTTTTGATTGCTTTATCTGGAAAGAAATTAGTTGAGTTTATCATTGGGGAATTGAGGCAATAGATATTCAGCACTCTAATTTATCACTGCTTGGCATATTATATGTAAATGAGGCTTACCCACTCAGATAATTTGATGATGCACTTTTGAATAAATGAATATATCATACTATGAAGATACTGAGTCTTTAAAATGAGTACAGTATTCATAGCTTCCCTTCTATTCAGTGATTTATCATCTATGAAACATGGGATTTTGAAATAGTGTTGAAATAATTTACTTGTTTTCTAGTCTATACATTTGTTGATTTGGTTAGTAATTTTATCCTCCCCGTGCAGCTATTGGCTGGTAAACGATTCCTTATAACTTCAGAAAGTGAGGTATTACCTACTCATTTCTCTCCTTCTTGCCCACAGGCTATTTTGTAATTCTAACCCGTCCTACTTTGCTATGGACATATTTTTAAGTGTCAGAATGTTCTGCATGTTTACACTGGAGTGTATGTCTGGAACACAGGGGTTATTTGAGGCTCTTAAAATGGAGCAGTGGTGAGGAAAAAAAGTGATAAAAAGTGAGGGGCCCAACCCATTTGAGAGGCACAACCTGTAACCTCCTCATAGGATTCACGATATTCCACCCTCCAAGGGCCCGTTCGTCCAGAATCATTTGTATATCCATGGAATCGCTTTGACACTGGGCTTGACTGTGCCAAGGTCACGAAGTTAAATTAGTGCCCCAGGGAAGAGGTAACACGAGGGATGCTTATTCCACTCCATCTCCTGGTCCCTCCTGAGCTGGCTTCTGAGATGATTTACTCGGGTTTGTCTCTCCCATCCCCACGAGCAGCAATGACCTGCTCTGTAAGGACTCACCTCCATGCCGCCCCCTGCCCTCACAGTGGAGGCTAATGTTAGACTTGAGCTCAGATCCTGGCTCTGGTACTCAGCAGCCATGTTTAGGGTGATTATACGTACCGTACCCTCTATGTTTTGTAAGGATTAAAGGGGATGGTACATAAGAAATACTTTGGGGCTTTGCATGTATTAAACTCGTGAGTCTTTAGTAGATTTATTTAAAAATAAATACATGTGACCAACATGTATATTACACCTCTGCTTTTGCTGTCCTCGTGACGACAAAGGGTTTATGAGACTGAGGCCAGCATACACCTCGGGAGAGGTCTGCCTGCTTAGCTGAACTGGAGTCATCTCTGGGGTGGTGTCATGGTTTGGGGACAAGATTTCCTGGTTGAGCACAGGATCAGGGATCATGGACCTGGGCTTTATGCCGGGTCCCAGCACTCATTTGCTGAGTGACCTTGGACAAACCACTTTCCTTCTTTCTATTAAAGGGAAATAATCCATCTTTTGGCCACATCTCACAAAGAAGTAATGAAGATTAATTTAGAATATCTGGGGCAGGTTCAGAAGGAACCCCACAGACACACATTAGTTTTATAACCTGTAAGTATATGGGTAGTGAGGAAGTATCCACATGCAAATCATACACTTAAAAGCTGGTCCTTACCTTTTTTATCCTTTCTTTCTAAGATAAGAAAAGAACACAATTATGCTTGGTCTCACAGTAGAGATGATGACCTGGAAAATGCTGTAGATGGCATTATGGAAGTTTTAATGCATCAGGCAAATATGATACCAAACCATTAGTGAAATGATTAAAGATCAGGTAGTCCAAGACAAAAGGCAAAATGTGATCAGCAGTTCTTGATTAGCCATGAAAAGAAATCGATCAAAAGTAGTTGGAGACGTTCTTAACCCAGTTCTGGACGTGGGCATGTTTTGAACAGTAGTCGTCATTCAGACTCTGCGGAACTGTTCACATCCCTCATCCAGAGGGAGAAGAGGGATTACTAAGAGTGAGAGCAGGTCCCTGGTTCATCAGCTCTGGTGGAGAGCTGTCCACGGGGCCCCTCTGGGCACTGGAGACTTGCCTCCCCCTGCTCTGTGCCCTTCCCTGCTCATCTGCCAGTGGGACCCCTCACTGCACACTTCCCGACGGCAGGGGTTGATGTACAGAAAGTACTTTTCCCACCTTCCCTGTGCGTGTCCAGCTACTCAGTACAGGCAATTTAGGAAAGTTACAGCTCCAAAACTGAGGATCCCAACAGAAACACAATCGTTCAGCGAGCCAAAAGCAGATGGAAGCAGGGCCCCGCCCTCCCAGGTCGCCGGCTTCACTCCCTGGGCCGGCAAGCCCGTGCCCTGACCTGGGCCTCCGCGGTGCTCTGTCCACCCTCCTGGTCAGGTGTGGCTCTCCATGCGCATCACGACCCCGAGGACCGTGACGCCCTCTTCTGACTGAGCCGCAGGCCAACACCTGTTTTCCGGCTGCAGCTGGTCATCTCACAGCCTCTGACCTCCAAGTTGACAGGTCACGGTTTTAATGCACTGGGTTCATAAAAACAAATAAAATGGCACTTTTGATTTTTCTCTGGCTTATCTTCCCCTCTTCTCTAGCCTTCACTTCCCTGGGCTGGAGCCAAATGTGTAGGAGACGAAAACTTAGCAGCACAAGATTTATTCTCAGTCGAGATCATCTCTATTGGGTAAATAGTTCATGCATGTAGCTCCACTCCTAACAGGCCTGTTTCGCCCTCCCCCCAACTCCATCCCTGCTCCTTCCCCAGATGGGTGCTGGCTTCAGGGGATGCCTCCTGTCCTCCTGATGTCAGGATGAGGGACAGGCCTGGCCTCACGGGAGGTCTGAGCTATTCCCCCTGCTCCAGCCCTTTGATCCCAGCTGTCCTCTGACTAGTCTCGGCTAAAATGGGATGGGTCCGGTCTTAGCTATGGAGTCCTGCCTGTGTTTCTGCTCCAGCCCTGGTAGTGTAACTCCCGGTGTGTTTGCTCTGCCAGGCCACGCTCCTGGGGAGCCCAGAACCCCTACTTCTGAGCAGGCCCCTCTCTGACTCCGACAAGTACAATTCCCACGCCAAGGTCATTGTGTGAGTCCTGACGGGCTGGTCCATCAGCCCTTGGATTCAGGTCATTTAACTCATGCCAGAATGAGGCCCTCTGAGGCTCCCCAGCCCTCATAACCGTCCCTCCTCCCACAGGAGACAGAAATTCTGGTCCTTTCTGTGGTACACAATCCCAGGCTGGCTGAGGAGTGCTAATCCAGCCCCCTTCCTGTCCAGATGCACGGAGATGCCACACTTACTTGCCGTATTTTCTGCATATCATAGCCTTGTCCCTCACTCTGTCCAGAGAGTCCAGAGCAAGGGTGAACAAAAAGCACCCCAGCTCTGATATTCTGTCAAGGGACAATGTCACAGCATCTTTCTCGGTTTCTTTTGAAAGTGCATTTCTCCTGGTCATTCCAATCATTGCCAATCTACCTGTGACTGACTGTACAATTCTACCGTTTTCTACCCTTTTGTTTGGAAGTGATTTGTGTTTTATTACTTTTCTCATTGCAGTCATCCTTTCCCCTTAACCATCAGATAGGCTTAGTATATACATTGATCCTTAAATCTTTTGAATCACTCGTACAATGAATTTTTGTTGATTTAAGGTTTGTTCTTTGTGCTGGGGATAAAAAAAATAATAAAATGCTCTGCCTCTGTCATTCTTACAATCTGGTGAATGTAAGTGCCCAAAGTTGTTTCTTTTTCATTTTTTATGAAATATTTAGTAGATTAGTTGATGCATTCGTGCAAAATTCTTTGGACACCTACTATGTACAAAGCAATTTGGTAGACTATTGATGATAAATACTGTCCCTCTCTGTAATGATGAATAAATACTGTCTCTCTCTCTGTAAATAATTGATAATCAAGCCCAGAAATAAATCCACACCTACACGCTCACTTAATATATGACAAAAGAGGCAAGAATATACAATGGAGTAAAGACAGTCTCTTCAGTAAATGGTGCTGGGAAAATTGTACAGATACACTCAAAAAAAAGAAACTGGACCACCTTCTTACACCAAATACCAGAATATACTCAAAATGTATTAAAGACTTAAATGTAAGACCCAAAACCATAAAACTTTTAGAAGAAAATATAGGCAGTAATCTCTCTGATATTGCTACTAGTAATTTATTTTTGGACATATCTCCTTGGGCAAAGGAAACAAAAGAAAACATAAACAAATGGGACTACATCAAACTAAAAAGTTTTTGCCCAGCAAAGGAAACCATAACAAAATGAAAAGACAACCAACTGAATGGGAGAAGATATTTGTTTATGATACATCTGATAAGAGGTTAATATCCAAAATATATAAAGTACTCATACGACTCAACAACAACAACAAAACAAACAATCCGATTTAAAAATTGGCAGAAGACCTGAACAGATATTTCTCCAAACAGGAAATACACATGGCCAATAGACATATGAAAAAATGCTCAAGGTCACTGATCATCAGAGAAGTGCAAATTAAAACCACAATGAGATATCACCTGACACCTGTCAGAATGGCTATCAATAAATCAAAGAACAACAAGTATTGGCGAGGAGGTGGAGAAAAGGGAACCCTCATACACTGTTGGTGGGATTGCAAATTGCAAATTGGTACAGCCAATATGGAAAACAGTCTGGAGGTTTCTCAAAAAATTTAAAATGGATATACTTTTTGACCCAGCAATTGCACTTTGGGATGTTTATCCAAAGAAAACCAAAACAATAATTCATAAAGATCTATGTACCCCAAGGTTTATGACAGCACAATTTATAATAGCCGAGATATGGAAGCAACCTAAGTGCCCATCAACAGACGATTGGATAAAGAAGTTATAGTTCACATATACAAAGGAATATTACTCAGCCATTAAAAAAATGAAATCCTACCATTCACAACCACACAGATAGACCTAGAGGTATTATGCTGAGTGAAATAAGTCAGACAGAGAAAGAGAAATACCATATGACTTCACTTATATGAGGAATCTAAGGAACAAAAAGAACAAACTAATCAAAAACAGACTCACAGATGTAGAGGACAGTCTAGCGACAGCCAGAGAGGCGGAGGGTTAGGGAACTGGGAGAATGGGGTGAAGGGTTAAAGAAGTACAAATTAGTAGTTGATAGATGGTCACAGGGATGGGGAGCACGGCATAGGGAATGCAGTCAGCAGTAATGTAATGAGTAGGTGGAAAACCAGAAGAGAGAAAAGGCAATCAGGGGGATCACTTTATAAACTATACATGTCTAACGAATACACTGTATACTTGAAACTAAGAATAAAATAAAATTTTTAAAAATTGATAAGTATGGAAATAAACATAGAAAAGCGTATATCTACCACATGAGACATAAGTAAGTACTGTAATGGCTGCACAAGTTAACTTTTATAGAGATGTAGAAGAAAGAGCAATTCATTTTGACTTCAGAGATTCCAGTAGACTTTGTTAAGAATATAGAATTTTTGATAAATCCTTGAAATAAATCAAAAGGCCAAAATAAGTGTTATGTTTTAGACTTGACAAACAGAATAGAAATGAAGAAGGCATTTTAGTGTACAAGGTACAAATGGCTCTGTGTAGTTCCGGCAGAGGGTGATCTGAGGAAGAGAAGATGGGATGAATTTGAAAATGTCAGATTCGAGGCTACAAAGGTCGTGTTCAGTTCAGTCTTTTCTAAGCGGCAGTTTTCGAGAAGGAGAACGTGGATCTGGCCTGTGATTTAGAAAACAGAGTAAGAAGTGGTTTGAAGCAGCAGAGACCAATTCGCTGGCTATTACAGAAATTCGAGCAGTACTTTATGAGGGGCTGAGATGCAGAGGTAGGTGCCGAAATGAGAAATGAGTTGAGGACAAGAGCCATTGGTAAAGGTTCAACTGACTGGATAGGATGGAATAGTTTGGTAAGCAACTGAGGGAAGAGTCAAGGTCCAAGGTTTTCCTAACCAGAATGTCTGGAAGTTGGACGATACTGGACAGGAGGAGATTATGAGACGTATGACTACCTCTAAATATCCCATTTAGATAATATCACGTACTCCTGACAATTTAGGGTTCTCCACCCATACAGGAAAGGGTTTGCTACAGTTCCACAAAAATACCAAAACTTGGGCTCCCATATCTGAATCTTAACCAGGGCTCTCTATGTGCTGGTATCTGTCCGCTCTTTTCCAATAAACTCAGAATAGGCTTAGTGAGTGTGGTGAGATATTCACAGAAGAGGGAAAATGGCTCTGTGGACAAATCCAGTCAGCCTAGTGAAACAACAGCATTTGTTACCCAGATGGTCGGTCCTACATTAGTATTTGTTGAATGAATTAATTAAATCAATATAGGAGAAATTTTGTAATTGTATAAAGCAACATACATTGCCCTGAAGAGTATTGCAGAGGGTGAAAAATTCGGTCTTTGTGAGATTGTATGTCCTTGGCTGATATTTTTACCATTTCTCTTCATATATCTGGGCCTTAATTCTGAGCCCATATAGCCTGCTTCCCCTGCTGTTATATGTCCTGTGCTCTTCTGCAAGGCCAACTCCTCTGTCTCATGGTAAATCCCATCCCCTTTATCCTAGTAAAAGCTTTTACTCCTAAGATTGTCATTTGTCACTTCGCAATCCTCAATTTTTCCTCTCCACTAGATCATTTTAATTAGCATACCAAAAAAAGCTGCAATAGGTCCCATCTTTTAACAAAAAAATCTTCATAACTCCTTCCTGTTTGGGGTACAGGTAGAGCACATTTCTCCACTCTTTATAGACAAGAGTGTTTACATGCACCCTCTAAACTTCCTTAACATTACATTTTCTCCTAAACCCACTCAAATTAAACCTTTCATCTCCCTCTCTCTGAAACTGCTCTTGTCAAGGTGAATGCAACCTGTCTTCTGGCAAGAGAGGACAATAATCAGTAATCCATCCTTATTTTATTTGATCTCTTAACAACTTCTCATATAGTTGGTTTATCCCTCATTCTCGATACAGTTTTCGTAGTGAGTTTCCCTGAACTGAGGCTCCCGATGTTACTCTAACTTCCCAGCTAGTCCATCTCAGTCTCCTGTGATGAATCATTTCTTCTTTTCCTTTATTTTCAGTCAGCCATTCCCAACCAGAGTTCCCGAGCATGAAGTCCCGACGGCCAAAGGCATCCATTGATGTTACCGCTCTCTCCCTTATACATCTAGAATGGATGAGTGAGATGGCATCATTGGGATGAAGAAAATAACCACTGAAATCATTTTTTTGTATGTTCTATGGTTTAGTTGAGGAGCTCTAGTTGAGAAAGGCTGCTCTAAATGTCACCGTGCCCTAAATTTCAATCCCAAGCCCTTTCTCATCTCTGAATACCCTTACTACTTAGAAGATCTCATACTGATGACACCCAAAACCTCTATCTCTAAACCCCAATTCTCCTTTTAATTCCAGAGAATTAAAATCACCACTGAAACTAAAATAAGATCTTGTGACTAGAATGTGATCTTAAGACTGACTCTAGGAACCTGTTAGAAATGCAGACTCTCGGGCTCTCCCCAGAAACTTAGTCAGAATCTGCATTTTAGCTAGATCCCCAAGAGGTACATATAAGTTTGAGAGGAAAACATTTAAAGCCTAACTTACCCTAAAAATGGATCCTTTTTTTACCCTTGTTCCTCTTCAATGTGCTCAAAGACTCTTGAATAAATGACCCTTCTATGAGTCTGAAACTTTTGTAGCTTATCACTTACTTAGTTATTATTTTCTCTCTCATCAAGTTAAGAAGACGACACACCAAACTCTGACACCTGACTATAAAGGATTTATCATATAGGAAATGAAGCTGAAGTGTAGAGCCGCTCACTGCACATGCTCCTTCCAGGGGGCTGGGAGGGGCCCTGGAGATGTGTTCACGTGATGGGTTAGTGGGATGTGCCAAAGTAGTTTGTTCAAACTGTTTAAGACCACTGTCTCTTTATCCTTCCTATTTTGCCACATTCCTTGATGACAGGAGGGCACTGGAGTGGACGTGGGCATTTTGGTCATTTGACTACAAGGAAATTAAGTTGAGAATACATTCAGTTTTGGTTTAATGGAGTATACTTATGAGTTTAATAGATCATTCTTTGTATAGGTTTCCCAGTGTAGGATTGGCTTCTAAGAGTAGGTGAGTGGCTCATTATGCCTCTCTCAGCAACCTAAGACAGAGGCCAGGGCTGTATCATGATGCAAAGGTGTCTGTGTGCATGACACTAAATGTCCACGAGCAGAGGAGGAAGAGTAATGTTTGAAGTGTACAGAGCCTAAAGCTAGTCTTTCGAAATTGTTTAAATCATTAAAACATAAGATTTTTTATAAACATGATGTGAAATTAATCAGAATTCTGTGTTTTCAGGAATAATTCTCTAAACAGTGAATACATCTGTCTGAGAAGACATGTTTCATGCATCCCAACTGTAATTTTTTTAAAGCTTCATTGTTCATGCCAGAGTATACTCTCTATTTAAAAGTATAATTTTTGTTCAAATTAATACAATTAAAGTCGATGCAACCAAAAAGAGTAAGGAAAGTTATTACACAGAGGTTATCAGATAATTTATTTATAAAAAAAATTGTTATTTCTGTATATTATGTGATATTTGTGGTTTTATGAGCTTTAAATATTTATTGTTTTGTGACTATTTTCTCATACTAAATAATTTCTCATTCTTATTTTTCCATTTGTAATTATTTGTTCTTTATCTTGAAGAAGGTCTCGTAAGTTCTTTAAGCTTCAGGTCACAAAGAAGCTGGCTGTCTCCCTACGTAGGTTACTGTTCTGAAGGAAGTCCTGCCACTGCCTCTATCTGTTTTTCTCAGAAAGGCAACTTTACATTATGGCATCAAATAGAACGTGTAATACTACCAAGTTCTTGTGAGAAACCCATATTGAAAAAGTGTGCCAGTTTGTGCTTTCATAATATACCAACGAATGGAAAGGGACTACCTCATTAAACCTACACAATGAGGTGTTGGGTGTTGGATTTAATTGGCTGTCATCACTGCCAATCATTTCTATCCTAAGAGGACTTCCAGGGAGGATTGGAAAGCACCTCCTCTGATGCAGATGCCCAGTTATAGTCTAAAGCCTTCCTGTCTACCTCCCCACAAAAAGACTTAGTCAGATATATAAAACATTTCATTCATATCAAAAGTCAATTGCTGTGAGTAGAAAATAAAATAGTGAGTGAAAAATGAAGGTCAGCATACCCCTTTCCATGTCCTGGAATTTCCGCTCATTGCATGTGTTAATAGAAGCAAAAATTAGACCTAGCCCATAGAAGGCAATCATCCTTGATTTTTACCAAATGCCCAATACTAGGTTTGAGCTCCACACTTAAGCAACAGCTCAGGTTAGAAGTCATTCTTGATCTCTTTCTAATTCTAAACACACCCAACATCCAATCCATTCAAGACACTTTTACCTTCAAGATATACTATGAAGATGGTAGACCAACTACCACCTCTACTGTCTAAATCACCTTCATTGCTCGCCCAAGCTAATGCGTTAGCTTTTGGCTTCCATTCTCACCACCTACAAGTGCTTTTACCACGGCAGCCAGTGATCTTTCGCAAAGGTGCATCAGATCAGGTCACCCTGCCTAAAAACATCTGGGACTTAGAATAAACCTCACACTCCTTACCTGGCCTTTACTTCCAGTAAGAACTGCCCTCTCTTCCCTACTCCATCCCCCCAGCCAGGCCTCTTTCACAGTAATCCGTCCATACTTACCCTTAGGTGTTTCTCCAAGAAGCTCAGCTCATTCCTGCCCTTGAGTTTTAGCCATGCTGTTCCTTCTGTCTTTCACTTACGCATGATCTGCTTCAACATCTTTTTTGGTTAGAAGATGATCTTGACCACCCTGTCTAAAATCCAAGCCTCCACCTCCTCATATACAAACACAGTCATCCTGGCATTCTCTGTCCCCTTAGTGTACTTTTCTTTTATAGCAGCAAATTATATTTGTGTTTCCTTAGTCGCTGTTTGTCCCCCCAACTAGGGCATAAACTCCAAGAGAACATGGACTTTGGTTTGTATCCTTGGTGCTTGAGACTGTGCCTCGCCTGGGTTCTGCAGTCAGTAAATACTTGTTCCATGAATGGAAGCAATGTCCTTAAAGACTTTAAAAAACTTTTGGTATTGTCAACGATAATACTGATAAGATAAAATCCATAATGGAATTATTAATAAAAAGTAAATGATTTTTCTAAACTTAGAATTTAGATGTCAACTGTAAGAGAATTCAACACCAAAGCTGAAGTCTTCTTACTTCCTGCCAGTGTTTTCCCTATTGAACTATGCATACTGTCTTCCTAGATGATATGTTAGGTGAAAATATGTTTATCTAAGATTCCATGCATTAGTTTAATAATCTGTAATAAGATATCCTGAACAAAACTACTAAGTCAATACCAGGCAATGACTATTGATAAACTTAAGCATTTTACTTTAAAATAAACCTGTGAAAGGGAAGGTGAAGAAAGGAGAGATTGTCAGTTTATACTTTTTAACTTTTTATTTATCTACATTCCTTGATTTTTTAAAAATATTTGCTATGGGATGAATGTTTGTGTCCTCCCACAATTCATATGGGACTTCCCTCTAGGTTTAGAATAAGCCTCAAACTCCTAAATCCCCTCAGACCCCTAAATCCCCAATGTGATGGTATTTGGAAGTGGAGCATTTAGGAGGGAATTTGGTCACGAGGTTGGAGCCCTCGTGAATGGGATTAGTGCTCTTATAGGAAGAGACAGGAGAGAGATTATCTCTCTCTGCTCATGGCCATGTAAGAATACAAGAAGATGAGGGCCAGCTGCACACCAGAGAGAGTGTCCTCACCAAACATGGGATCTGCTGGCATCTTGATCTTGGACTTACTAGACTCCAGAACCGTGAGAAATAAATGTTTGTTGCTTAAGGCATCCAGTCTACAATATTCTGTGATAGAGCCCAAACTATGACAATGTTTATGTCATTTTAAATTGTTTTACAGTAGATCATAAATGCTTTAATAGAATAGTTGTTTCCATTGTTATGTCTTCACTCCCTCTGCCTACAAATTTACAAACTAGGATCCTTGATAGTAGTCATAAAAATGACAAAGTCAGTAGGTGACAGATTCTTTAACTTTAGTCACAGGAGCAAAACCTGTACCTAACTCTAGACAAACCATTTTCTATTCTATGGCAATCAGAAAGGTCTGCCACTTGGAATTCCCTTCAAGAATATCCTTGCTGTTGATCTGCAAGGCGTACTATAAGCCGACAGTCTTCTGCAAGATTTGCTTCATCTATAGAGCCAAGGTCTCATTCACCCTAGCAACCCCTGCCAGTGAATGACCATAATTGGGGTACCAGCTTTGGCCATTTCTGCCCGACGCAAAACTCCAGTGTTAATTCTTGCTTTCGAGCTCCCTGTCCAGTCAGCCCAAACTTTATGAGATCTGCATTTCAGTCTGAAGGCTTTCCCCGTTCGCTCGATCCTGCTTCCTCCCTCTTTTATCTTCAGAGACGTTAACACCTGATAAACCTTTTGCACTCTTAACTTTGTCTCAGGATCAGCTTCCAAGAGGACCAAAAGGATTCATTTTCTAAATTCCTTTTTTCTTCCATTTTGGGGAAATGTGCTTCATCAGAGGAAGTTGCACGCAGTATGCGATCGTGCTGGCATGTACAACCATGGCTTCAGAACAAAAGAAAAACGAGAGCAGAAGGCAGACATTGCAGATTTATGTCAAAGGACTTAGGTGGCTTCACAATCTATTCGCCTTTTCTTCCGTATGGCTCATTAGAATGGCTGTGCATCGGTGACATGGCGAGTCGGATTGTGATGGATGGGACTGTCAGATGCTCACTGAGTATTTAGATATTGCATCAGTGCATTACATTTACAAATAGATGCGCTAAAGGCAAGTGTGATAGTCTCTTCTTCTGTGTGCACTCTTTATGTTAAAGAAATCAGCTACCAGAGAGTCACTTGACAAAAACCAATGATATATATTCCTTTCCTCTTCTTACTACCAGTTTTGTGCTACTCAGCTTTAATGAAATCAAAGTCGCAATGCTTTGTCCATAAAAGTTTTAGTTTATGAATGAAATCTGTGTTTTTCATTCCTTAAATAATCTAGACCAGCAAAGTCAACATAATTAGAATCAGGTTATGTACTATACACTGAAAAAATAAACCATCTTTGCTGAGGAGAAATATAGAGAATGAAGATGTGAAAACACTCTTCTCCATTTCTTGCTCAAGGATTAGAGAAGTCAGCCCTTCTCTTTTAGGAGGGCCGTTCTTTATGATGTGTGTATGTGTGTGTGTGTGTGTGTGAGAGAGAGAGAGAGAGAGAGAGAGAGAGAGAGAGAGAGAGAGAGAGAGAGGAGAGAGAGAAAGAGAGAGAGTAGAAGGGAGGGAGAGAAGGAGAGAGAGAGAGACATTTTAGGGGCTTTTTACATGGCAGAAAAACAAGACTAGCATCCACAGGCATTTTCCTTCATCTGCAATAGAAAGAACATCTAACCATAGACATTTTAAGAAATTGCCTCATTCAATCTTTGTGCCTTGAAAAGTGTTAGCATTTTACTTTTGAGATATGTCTTACTAGACTCAAAGCTTTAGACTTCTGACACAAAGCACAAAGTAAGTACCATGCTGTGAACCCCTTTGGCATCTTACGTCTGTCTGAGGAGGCGAGAATTTGCTTTGGGATCCTTGGACCTATGGATGCTGTAGTGAAAATGTATGCTGCTTTGGTTGGCCACAAGTTAGCTCTTCCTAATGGGATCCAGTTTTCTTTTGGAAGTGGATCTTTCAGTCATTGTGTATGGTCCTGTTAGGAGGATGATTCCAGGTTCTTACCACCCACTGGACAAACTAAAGAGACCAGATCCTTCCTTTCCTGGGCAAGCATGTGACCAAAAGGGATTCTCTTCTACAACTTCAGAACAAGCAAGTGAAGCCTTGACAGAGGGAATGCAGATTTTCGAGTCCCCATGGAAGGGACCCGGACAGCTTAAAATATGGGAACTGTGGTTCTTATTCCCTGTCTTTTGTCCCTCTGCCGCTCCCTTGGTTTCCCTGTTCCTAAAATTCCTCCTTAGACTTTCACATCTTCTACGAGGCCCCATATCTGCTTATGCACATACAAATCCTAATATCCTTCAAAATAAATCTTTTTTTACTCAAGAAACTATAGAGTTGCTTTCTCTTGCTTAAAACAAAGAATCTTAATTACACGGGTGCCATGATTCTGAACCTTATATATAAAAAAAAAAAAGACTGAAAAGTAAAACCCTAGTGAGGTATGAATTTGTTCCAGTCCCCAAACGTTGAACATCTACAATTATTTGTGTGAAGAAAGAGTGGCAAAATAGATGTTTTCGTGCTAAAAGGGAGCGGTGTCTAGTGGCTTTCAATAAATTCATGTTGTTTTCTTCGAGCCTCTCATCTCTTTTAGAATTTTTTACTATGCCAAGTTCATTACCATGCTCTTGAAACTTTTAAGTCTTTGTGGGAGAAGGGTCACCCAGGATGAGAACGATGAGAACACATCATACTTCTCTTGATGAGTTGAGATTTTTGAGAGCCTGCTTGGCAACTTTTTACTTTTAAAAAAATCTATTCAGGCCCAAGAACATTCTATTATGTCCTTCAGGTCCTCTTGACAATAGTTTGAGTTAGCAGCTTAAAACTGAAAATTAAGTGCCAAGATTTTATTGACTTGAGAATACAAATAAGCACCATAGACATCTCTTCCTAATGACATAAGAAAGTTGCTTAAGTACGGTGGAATCATTTTAAAGGAATCAAAATATGAATTTTTCTATTAAATACTAATGCTGAGAAGCTATTTTATTATTTTGTGTATTCTTTTCAGAATGTTTATTTTAAAACTTAAGAAAATAAAAATTATGATGGTCAGTTTTTCTAAGATTTCAACATGGGCTAGAAAGGAGGTAAACTGGGGCCAGCAGCTATTATTCCCTCCCTCGCTAATCAAAAGCTGCCAGGTGAACCGCAGGACCACCAGGCAAAGGTGCGTTGGTGGGACAGGAAGTAACAGTGGCCCGGGAGGAAGTTTAAACGGAAGTAGCAGGGCACGACATCTCAGGCTAATCGAATCTCCCTGGCATGGTACGTAGACAAAATTTAGACCAACCATGTCTTCTGGGAATAACATATGGACTCTGTAATTTTGAGTTTGTTTTTAAATTAGAAAATAGGGGATTTATTTTACATTGTTTTTATTGTTACTCTATATATTAGCTTTATTTGTTTAAAGTACCCACCCACAAAGAATACATTTCCTGCCATTCTATTGCAGCTCTTCTCTGAAGAAGACTACAAGCAAGAGAGGAGGTTTTCAGATATGCTCATGGGAACTGGAAGAGGAATGTTTATAAACTGCCTCTTCCGCTCCAGGCAGAGCGCTAGGTTTATGCACAGAGGGTATTTAATTTAATGTTCAAAGCAGCCCTGTGAGGTAGCGAGGTTACATGATCCCCAGTGAGAGCTCAGAGAGACTAAGTCCCATGTGTAAGGATGTATAGTTTAGTAAGTGAAAGGACAGGAATTTATACCTAGGTCTATCTGATTCCAATGAACATGCCTGTTAGATTAGAGCAGAACAGATACTTAAATGCACACAATCTTGTGGGTCCAATGAAATTACAAAAAGGTTTTAAAAACTAGTGATATCTCTAACTTTATGACTGAGTCGTACATGGTTTCTATATCTATAACCCAATTATGGGGTAATTCAGTGTTTAACAACCTTTAAGTATGATGCAGAGCTGACAAATACTGCAGCTTTTATATTTTTGTTTTTCTGGTTCATTGATTTTTTTCAAATATTCAATAAGTACAATTCCCCAAGAAACAGCCTCTGAGAGGGACATTCCAGGCTGGAGGACCCCTGAGGTGTGCTCTCGGAAGGTGTAAGGAAGGGCGGGAAGCAGGACTAGCAGAGGGACATCGAGAGGAGATGCAGGTGCAGCAGAGTGGGGAGAACGGAGAGCTCGCTGGCCCCGCAGAGACCACAAGGTGGCTTGGTCTTCAAGGGAGGACGTGGGCAGCACACTGAAGCATGCCCGACAGTCCCCTCCCATGTGCTTAGGGCCCATCGATTCACATGTTTACCTGATATGGGACCAGCTTCTCCAGGATTCTGGATGGTCTCATTTCCTGGGAAAATTTTTAAAAGAAAGGTTATTGAGGGAAACTGCAGCCCCCGTGGCTGCTCCCATGGCCGTGCTGCTCTTGACAGCACAGCAGATACTAATTACACTTGATTCTAAATAACTCTCCCTCTCAGCCAGCACTTCCATTCCTCTAAGTGGTTCCATACATGCATCTCTGGACTCTTCTGCAGGCTGTGACACTACCCCCAGAGGTGTCCCGCCAATGCTGAGGCGTGAGCACGTGATACTAGACCCCACTGGATATCACCTGGGTACAAGTTCTCAGAGATTGATTTTCCTCCCTCCGCCCACTGCCAAGGTTGAGACACGCAAGATGCCCTCTCTTTCTTTTTGTGTGGTGGATTTTTTTCTGGATTATATCTACTCATCGGGTGTGGTCCTTGTCGACATTTTATGTTGGAGGGTCTCCTAGTGGACTGCCCATGCTGGGTATTTTTCTCATCATGGATACATAAAATAATAGTGTGTGTCACAACCTGTGGATTGAGTGGAATATTCCCCGCTGCAGTAGGTTGAATGGTTTTGCCAGAGATATCAGGCCCTAGTCCCCGAAACCTTTAAATGTTACCTTATATGGTAAAATCTTTACAAATGTGGTTAAGGTTCTTGAGATGGGACATTATCCTTCATTATCCAGTTGGGCACTAAATGCCATCACAGGAGTCCCTAAAAGAGACAGGCAGAGGGAGACTTAGACACACGTAGAGGAGAAGGCGACGTGAAGACAGAGCAGAGAGGAATTTGAAGTTATTGGTCTTAGAGAAAAGAATAAAGTGGCCACAAGTCGAAGAATGTCGGCAGCCACCAAAAGCCAGAAGAGGCAAGGAGCAGATCATCTCTAGGGCCTCTGGAGAGAGCACAAACTTGTCAGCACCTTGATTTCAGACATCTGCCTCTAGAACAGAGAGGACAAATCCCTATCGTTTTGAGCCATCTGATTTGTGGTGATTTGTTGCAGCAACACAGGAAACTAATGCACCTCCAGCTCTCCAACCAAGACCCAGCTTTCCACTGACTCGTTTTTTCTTTCACATTTTTATCTGTAGAGATATTAGGAGCTGGGCTGGAGGTTGTCTGGTAAAGGCAGGGTTACTTGGAATCAGACAGCCTGGGATTAAATATTGGCTCTACCAATTTCCAGCTATGTGACCGCGATACATAACTTAACCTTATAAGTTTCTTCTTCTGCTAAATGAGACATCGCATAGACATACTGTGAGGATTAAATTAGATGACCATGTAAAGTGTTAAAGCATCAGGTGCAGTGTAATGCTCATGAAACACTAGCTATTACTATTTTTAGCATACATTTTAATCAGATTATATATGCCAAAATATATAATCTGATTAAAATATATGCTAATAGTATGTGTTGAGCAATATAAATAATATGTCAGCTATAGTTTAGTAAGAACTTACTGGGTCTCAGGCAACTCTCTGTACTGCATTTTCTCCATTTGAAAAATAAGGATACTAGTAATATTGAAGTTTAAAGGCTATTGTGAGGATGGGGCGGGAGCGAGTCACAGTAAGCACTTAACTCACTGCGAGATGTATAAGAAGCACAAGTTGTTTTTGGAACCTCTGTGCAGTATCTCAGTTAATCCTCTCCACAGCTCTCCCAAATCGCTGCCATTGTCAGCCCTAGTTTTAGAGACACCACTTGGAATAAATTGTTCAAGTGCACAAAGCCGGTGTTTTCTGAGCCAGGATTCAAGTCCAAGCCTGTCTGAGGGTGCCATCATTTCCACTTGCCAACTGAAGTAATTTTTACCATTTTAGACTTCATTGTGTCAGTATAGGTTCTAAGTGTCCTCACTGTCATACAGGAGGTATCCAAGTGATCTCTCTACCATAGAAGAATGTCTTATTGTTGAGAATAACAAAGGAACGTGTTAGCAATTATCCTGTGAGAATTTTTTAGGCAGTAGGAAACATTAGTAGAAAATTTCCTAGGTCTCTTACCTCCCAAACTTCAGCGTTATCGAGAAGCCTTTGAAATGTCCGTGTTTCATAATAATTAATTGTGAAGAACTCTGTACCTTCCTACATGTCAATAGTAAGTACATTTGAAAGTTAGTGGCTATGTTTGCTGGGTGTTCTCCATACAAATACCTAGGAGCTTGGAAATATAATACTGAGCCCACAGATACTTTGGAAGTGTCTTCGTGATATATAAAAATGATTATGAATCACCAAACAAAACTTTCTTGTGTATGAACACACTAACATTACTTCCTAAATTTTTAGTTTTATTCGTTCAGTTTGTTTATTCAGCATTTATTGGGAGAGTGCATAGGACATGCTGGGCACTGTCTAGGCAATGAGGTTTTGATGATTAAAAAGACTAAACTAGATCTCTCAAAAAAAAAAAGCCTACTTTCTGTTGTTGGGAGATTCATTTAATCAACTAACTAGAAAATATCAAATTGTAAATGAATGTTATACAGAGAAATAAAACAGGGAGGGACCAAGTGATAATGTGGCCTTCGTTAAACCATTATGATCATTTGTGAAGCCACTACCGTGAGGACTTACAATGAAAAATATCGCACATCTTCCCCCAAGGAGCTTGAAGCCTAACTGTACTGTGAGACAGTGTGAAATGTGATATAGGGAAAGTACAGAAAAACTTGCAATGGTCAAATATGAACAAAAATCGCTTCCAGATAGAAGGACAAGGTAAGTAGTCTAGCTGCTGGAGTAGAGGGGCTGCATAGGTCACTAGGGGAATAAGGAGGACCCTGGGTTCAATCAGATCCCAGAGGCCTCGGCGGCCAGGGTTAGAGTAAGACCGTATTCAGGAAATATAAACAATTCAAACACAGCGAATGACATGTTCAGAGCTGTGCTGCGCGGAGTTTAAGTGGCAGTCAGAAGTCTTAGAAAGGTAAGATATTAGCGGCAAGGACACCTCAAGGTCATTGCAATAGACCAGGCATAAGGGACGGGTGCTTCTATGGGATGACGATGGCAGAAATGCAAGAGAGAGAATGACCACCATCTTGTTCTCTACTATAGATAGATACACTTTGTATGTTCATGTGTACAGGGTGGGGAGGGGAAGGAAGAAGGTGGATAAGGCTCAGTAACAGAAACCAGGATGAGAAAAGTGTGGATGAGAATGATTCGTTGACAGAGACCTAATTCAAGAGGTAAAAGCTGTCATGTGAGAACTTGTACTCCTGTGCTTTGGTTTGCATTTCTTCATTTGATAGGACTGCTGGTTTCACCTTCCTTCTGAGTCCAAACATATCAAGATTCAAATCAAATGGGAGGCTCGATACATCCAATAATATTTATTAAATGTTTATCCTAAACTAGGTACTATCTATGTTTCTTGGTAGTGAAGTCATTGTTTTTTGTTTCTCGTCTCAGTGTCTTTAATGCTTCACCCGGGCCTTTGCTAGGGCATGCATTACTTTCTACCTTGAATTCCAGAAACTGAGGTACTTTCTATCTCTTCTAATAGGCTGAATGTGCCTTGAGGAAAAAAATCCATGTCTGTCTCATTCGTATTGCAATGAATTGCACTCAATAGACATAAAATAAATATTTGTAATTTGAGTTTATGAATTCACATAATATTTGAAATTGCCTAGTAAGAGTTTTGATGATAACTACTCAATTCCACTCAATACCCACAGTTAGCTCCCAGTTGCATAATAACCAATTACCAAGTAGCTTATTAGATTATTACAGTATTAATACAGTTCATTTATTTAAATGACTTGGATTACCAAAATGAATATTTTACAGCCCTGTCGTTTCAGGCATATTAACAATATCATCAGTGTAACTACATCATAGTTCAATAATTTATCAAACATGTCTAGAAAATAGTTGATCCAGGCCGCATAAACTTTTTTTCTATTAATCTAGGTAAATACATTTTTGAAAATAATTTTCTTTGTGTTATCATTCATCACATAACGTATGGATATTAGCTTATGTCATAGCTAATAAATGTGTCATACTTTTAGTGAATAAATGCTGGTTGGAACAAAGACAGGACATTTTAGTAACATTCCATCCATAATGATAGCTCTTAATAAATACAAAAAAATGAGAGTAACAGTGCCTCATGGTAAAGAATGAGTAACTTGGGCCAGAACCAGAGAAATTATGAAAGACTTGAGACCTTCCAGAAAAACATATTGGAGATTCCAGTTTGGGACTGACAAATTTGGAAGCTATGCTCACCAACCAGGATGGGGTACAGGACAGAGAAAATCAGATATTTCAACATCCAGGCAAATAGCAAGAAAGAGACCATCTGTCAGAATTGAAGGAGCAGCACAAAGCTGGCAGAAGAAAAGGTGTGAGGGTTCAGCAAGAATGAAGATCTTGGAAACAGGCCATATCTTAGAAAAATCACCATATGCTCCCTACACAGAAGAAAGCTAGGCGACACATCCAGCGTCTGCGGGTGGAGGTTAGAGGCTGCATCTGGCAGGAGTGAGACATTGTAAGACTGAGATATGGCCGACTTTTAACAGCCTCGTAAGCAGAATAGCCCTCAAAGATGTCCAGACGTTAATCCCTAGAACCCATAAATATGTTACCTTACATGGCAAAAGGGACTTTGCAGATGTAATAAAAGTTGAGGTCCCTAAAACAGGTGGATCATCCTGGTGGGCCCTAGTTAATGTGAGTCCTTAAAAGCAGAGAGCTGTTTTCAGCTGGGAAGAGAGGTCAGTGAGCTGAGGCAGAAGGGAAGGTTAGAGAGATTCGAAGCATGAGAGGGATTTGGCCCACCATTGCTGACTTCGAAGATGAAGAAGACCACAAGTCAGGGAATGTAGTAGCCTCTAGAAACTGAGCACCATCCCAGCCAACAGCCAGCCAGTGAACCTGGACCTCAGTCCTACAACTACGTGAAACTGAATTCTGCCACCAACCTTAGTGAGTTTGGAAGAGGATTCTTCTCAGATTCTCCAGTAAGGAACGCAGCCCTGCTGATACCTTGATTTCAGCCTTGTTGGTCTCTAAGCTGAGTTCCCAGCTGAGCTCTGGTCTTCTGACCTACAGAACTGTGGGATAATAAATTCGTGTTGTTTTAAGCCACTCGAATTGTGGTAATTTGTTATGGCAGGCACAGGAAACTAATACAGATATCAAAAGTCACCCTATAATTGTCAAAATATATGAATGACTTAGAAAGGAGTTTGGCTATTTTTTCCCCTCACATTTTTTGTAGGCAAAAAAAAAAAAATCAGTTTTCAAGATGCTAGGATATTCAGCATATTCAATACCAGAGGTGGGACAAAAATGACTTCATTATTTCAATGGTCACATTCCATAGAGCTCTGATAGTTTGTGATAGGATTTTTTGATCTCTTGAAACCCTGAAATTCAGTAAAGTATAATGTGTGATCTGAGCTAAACTTATGATGGCTGCATTTTTTGTATGTCTTACTATTTCTTTGCAAAAATGCTTCATTGTATTTTTATATTAAATTATTCCAGGTAAATAATTATCCACTTAATTATATAATTTTCTGTCTTAATTTTTATTCAATTGTAACTGATTTTGTCTCAGATTATAGTAATTGGGACTTTAGAGAAAAGACAGAAAATTAAGTAAATGTTTTTAATGAGTTGAATATCATATGTATGGCAAAGATCTCCTAAGCTTGTTTTGAAACAGCACTTATCAGAACTTATCAAATATGAAGCTAAAATTAGAATTATTTCAATGAAGGAGAAAAGCTATTTTGGTGACTGTTTATCCCTTTTGACATACCACAACTGAATCATCCTACTTGGTAATAACAGTCATTCAAGGTACTCAGTGCAAAACCCGTTCCCAACGAGCTGTACTTGTTCTGAATGCTTATTTTAAAAGCAGATAAAATACTGATACTTTCAAGATCACATATGTAATTGCAGTATTACTAAATGATGACTCAACTGGATCAGCCATGTTTTAGGAAAGACTCTGAGATTGCTGGATGAGAAATTCTAGCACATAAGCTTTTACATTCCCCTTCCTTTACTGAGGAAAAAGTTTCAATTTCATCTAGTTGGTCTTCCACTGAGGTTCATGGTCTCCCCTAAGGTGTTCTAGACATAGAGTTGACATTCAGTTAATTTATCTTTTATTTGCACAACCAGAGACTTTCGATTTTAATTTCTCTTGCCTTTTCAATAGTAGTTTGCCATTAAAACTATTTTGGAATAATGTAAGGAAAAACACATCACATGGACAACCTTTTTTTTTCTGCTAGAAGTTAGGAGGAGAGTTGAAGTTGAGGGAGACAGACTTTCAAAAATCAGTAAAACACGTATCTTTAGATATTCTATAAATAAGTTTACTCATATACGTTACCAAAGTGAAAATCAAAGATTCTTCTATGTCATTAGAATATGACTTTAAATCACCTCCTGGATGACATGCTTGAATCATGGCTATATGGCTTAATAACTGTGTGATTTGGAAAAGTTATTTAAACTTATCTTGGTCTTTATAGTGAGGATCATCAACCCACCTCATAATTTGTGTGAGGAATAAATGAAATAATGTTGACAAAGTGGTTAAGAAAAGTATCTGTAATGTAGTCAGCTCTCCCAAGATATTAGCAATTTTTATTAAAAATGTCAATTAACGGGGAGGAAAAAAAGCAAATGAAGATTAGGAATCCATACAAGAAAATACTGGGAGGTTGGGGAAATGTGGGAGGTTGGAGAAAATTAAGGAGAATTTCTGTCCCTGCTGAGAGTAATGGGGAACCACGATCAAATCAAGCAGTAGATCCGATTCCCCAAGGAAACCCTAAAGACGTAGATGGTTGTGCTGACAAATAGTCTCCCAATTGCTCTATTGTGGCTGCAGTTTTTTTCAACCACTTTTATACGAGAGCAACATCCATGGAGAGTCTTCTTAGGTTCAGCTAAACATTCGGACTCAAGACCATCATAGGCCACAGTTGGCACCAGCACAGGTCCAGGAGCTGTGCTAGTGTAAAAGCTTCATCCATCAGGAGAGTCTGTATCTTGTTAGCACCCCCATAGGCATAGCTTCTAGAGTCCCCATTAAGGACATGACGCTTACTCAGGAAAGCTAAAAATTATGGCTTCTCATCAGATAACGCCTATCTAGATGTAATTTGCCAATCATGGGTCACTTTTTATCGTACTCGGTGTGACTTCATAATATAGTTGGTGTGTATCATCTTTACCAGGTTACCAGGGGAACAGAGACAGTGAGCTGCCAAAGGTCAGATTCTCATGTAGCAGCTGCAGAATAGGTATCATTAACCTTGTGTCTACAACAAGTCTCTGGTTTATTGAGAAATAATGTGTTAGGGTATAAAAATAAAGCTGTTATTTTTCAATACCTATTCCAAATGTACTCTGTTTAGTCCTGCCTTTTCTACTTATTGGGTGAGCTCTCGTAATAAAACCATAGCTAGAATCCTTAACTTTTCAGTTTTATTCAGTAATTAAATATCATTTAGAGTTATTAAAATTCAGTCTCACAAACACTTTATAACTCTTTTCTCCTTCCACCCTGCCCTCCAGAACATGGCGTGGAAGGTGTCTTGGTCTGACTCTCACAAGACTCTCTCCCAAATGGGCCACAAAGGTGTTGGCATAGGGAGAAGTGATGCAGAAGAGAGGGCCATTAGTGTAACGTCACCCGGGATGATGTTATAACTCCTTTATGGGTGGTCACACTTCTGACATGGCTCGTGCATGGTTTTTGACAAGGATGGTCATGTGTCATCAACTGGCCTCACTTGTAAGAGTCAGTCATTAGCGGCTCCCTTGGGCATGGAACATGTGAGATGTGGCCACATCTCCTGAACAACCCCCACAGGCAGCCTTACCCTATATTCCTCTTAAATACAGGTGGTGGCTCCCAAACTCATCTGTCATCTGTTATCAACCTGAGCCCCACAGGCATGTTCAGAATCCATTTGGCTTCTCGAGAACTGGGAACTCGAGGGTGGTCCAGAGGAAAGGAGGAAGGTGGTCCATCTCTGCTTACAGAACCCGCCATACCTTCTCTCCCCAGTGTTCTCTTTCTTGGCAAAGGAAGAATTGTCTCCTCTTCTCAAAGGCACGTTCATCTTTAATGAGCTATTTCCTTGGAACTTTCCTTCCCTAAATTTAGGGAAGCAAAGCATCCCCTTTCTCACCCCTTCCAACTCGGCTCTCCTGAGAAAGTGATAATTCTCCCTCCATGATGCCTTGTTAATTTGGGTGGGTGGGGTGAGAGTTGGTGGTGGGAAGAGTATAAAGCTCGCGTCGCTGAGCCAGCACCTCCCAGCAAAACTGGGTGGGGGATAGCTGGTCCTGCAGCTGGCAGTTCTGTGAGAGAGGGTAGGGCTACCTGTGAACACCCTTGTTCTCAGGTGTGGGTCTGGAAGACAACATCCTGCTCTGCACTTAACATCCTCATGTTCAAATGTACTAGAAGGACTGCGAGGCAGGATGTTATAAAGGCTCTTACCTGCAGTGAGGGGTTTATGTCCAGCAGGCCTGGGTCCATTATTAGTGAGATTTAGAACAAGACAACAGATGGGAAAGGTTTATTCACATTCTCTCTGTCTGGGGAATATATAGCTTAAACTCACCAAAGCTCAAGAAAGCAGATTGGACTCATGAAGACTGGGACTCAGGTGAGAGCTTCTAGTTAATCTCTATTATTATGTCATTTAATTTAGGGGAAAAATCATATTAAAAATCTTCAGCCCTCATCTTGTAAACTACCCTCCTTTTAATTCAGTTTCATTAACACTATTTCTCACAACCAAGGAAATTGAATTTAATAAGCTGTGATTCTTTACTACTGAAGCACCTCCTAAGTTCACTCACTTTTGAAAATTAATCAATAGCAGTCGTTTTAAATAAATCCCTAATACTTCCCTGATTTTCTCCTTTAAAAAAGCAAGTTCAAGAACATTAATTTTCTCCGCTTACCCTTTGCACGAAGTGGGGAATTTTATTTTTTCCAAGCTTCATTCCTACTTATGGTTATAGTGGCATTTGAATACTTGCCCCAAGAGGTTTAATTGGGATGCTAATGAATCTCTACAAAAGCAAATTGTACACAGGAAGTGTTTAGGTTCCATACCTAATGAGGCGAGGGAAAATGACTCATTCCCACAGTGCGATGTTTAGACTTGAAAATCAAGTGTTCTCAGATGATTGGTTGGTCATTTAGGCCAGGCACTTCCTGTCTGCATTGCAACCTCATCACCCTCCCTGTTTTCCCCTCTCCAAAACTCGCCGCGTGAACCTACTCCACATACTTATCCATACAATTCTAAGAATTAAATACATTCTAAAAAAATGAGCAATAGTGATTGTGGAAGCCACAGTGGCATGCCACTCAGGGAGCTGACAGCCTCCAGCTGTCAATTCAAGGACCACTGTGCCTTTTTGTCCAAGGTCATTCTCTCCAGGCTGAGCACAGTGAAGGTGCTGGAGCTGGGCTATTTCTGCCTGACAAAGTGCCGCTTTAACAGACAGTCTTTACTCTGGTCTCTTGCCAGCCTTTGTTCAGAGCTGCACTGCAACCCAAGGACCTTCCTAGCCAAACCTCCTCTCCCTTCCAAGGTGTCAGACCTACGCTGTAAACTAAACGTTCTTCCTGCTGATCCCGACTCCTTTTGTACTTTATCTTTCACAAGTATGTCCCCCATTAAATCTCTTGCACTTTTGGTGTCTGTTTCACAAAGGACCCTGACCGATGTGACGAACTCTGTACAACCTACAGAAGAAAAGCATGTTATCAGAGAAAGGCACAGAGAGATGCTATCCACCATTTTTCCTACTTCACCAAACCATTACCTCCATGGGAAACAGAAGGGTGTGATTTTATATAAGGCTCCAAACCTAAGGAAGTACATGTACATAATTATACATAATACATATAATCTTGAGAAAAGATAGTAAATATGCATATATATATATGTATATACATATGTACATACACACACACACACATACACACACACACAGACTAGGAGAACTAATGGAAAATGTATGAAAACCATCTCCCAAATAAACACATTAACCTGGTTAAAGTGTGAATTCCATCACATGATCACATTTAAATTATTCAGAACACACACATTAAACTATTCTCATTGGAGGAAAGTGTATGTTTTCCTTTTAACTAGCTAAACGCAGCAGAGAAACACAGGAATGACAGGGATTTAAAAGAAGTCTTTGGTCTTCAGCTTGATTGGCTTTCCGGTTTCAGAACTAACCCTCAGGCCCCCTACTCTACTGCTCTGGCTCCCGAGAGTATCTTTCTTTCCCCAGAGTTGCGCCTGAGCTTGGGGAGTCTTCTGAAGGGCCAGGGCTCTGGGTCGGGGCATTTTCTTTGCATCCTGGGGTCACCTAGATGCACCCTGGGGTCACCTAGATGCATCTGGGGTCACCAGCTCTCACAGGCTGTGTAAACCTTGACACTCCTTCTGGACAACGTTTTGCTGGGTCTTTCTATCTCCCCGGGGTTTTACTTGTAAACAGATATGGTCTACTGTCTTCTCAAACCCCTCAAGCCCTTTCTGGAGTAGTTCTGCTTCCCCCCAGCTCTACCCAAGAAGGATGCTCAAGGGTATCTTTCTCTGAAGGACTAGCACCTTGCCTACCGTTAACTCCTCTACACTTCATTCACCTAATTCTTACGCACCAGTCCACGTGATCTCTATCACACTGGTAGGGGGCCATGTTCTCTTTTTTTATCTTTCTCTCAAATATTTCATCTGTGCCCCAGAGCCAAGAGATAGCAGACTTTCCGATTGTTGTTCTGTTCATCCTTCTCCTGGGGCAACAAGCTCAACAGTAACCATCTGCTTTAAAAGGAAAAGAAAAAGCAAAAAAATACCAAGAGGGGGAAGAACCGTATTATTCTGCCACTTCAGCATATGGCTAGGCGGTAAATTAAAGTTTTAGCATTGGGAGGAACATTAGAGGTTTTCTAATTTAACCTTCTTTCCTGTACTTTCTATTATATGTTCCTGACAGATGGTCAAGCAGACTCCATAATTCCAGTGACAGATGATTCAGTTCCTCATAAGGGAGTGCATTTCGGAATTGTTAGACTTCTTAGAAAGTCCATCCTTGTATTGGTTGGCATCTGTTTCCATTATGGGCAGCAGAGGATGTCCATCATTGTCCAAGAAACAATGCCCTCGGACCAAACAGACCAAGATGGCTCAGATAGTCCCTGTAAGCTTCGGCTGCTTCGTCTATAAAATGGAGCTGATAATACCTATCTTTCAGAATTATAAGGAAGATTAGATGAAATAAATAGATATAAATATCTGGTATAGTGTTTGTCATGGTAAATGTTTGCTAAATATTGTTTCTGTCCAATGAAGGTCCGAACTCATTCATTCATTGATTCATGAGATACCAGGGGTCTAGAGCACATACAAAGGGAATCACAAAGAACAAGTCAACTTTCTGTTGCACGCACATATTCACGCAAGCGTGATGTAATCATCTCCCCTACAAAGTCTTATCTCAAGAATAAATATTCCAGTTTTTTCATCAAGTCTTCACATACGGTTATGGAATGGCTTAGTTTTTTCCTATTAAAATATGGAACATTGAAAGATCTTTCCTTGGTTAATGTTAAGGCTAATAATAAAGAATTTTTATTATTTGAAATTCTTTTTCATGTTGTTAAGTCCCTTTCAACATATAAAATAAAGACTGTGAATGTATGTTTCTTTTATAGTTTGCACATTCTATGTACCGTTTTTCATTTGCTAATATATTTGTTTCTGTAATGTTGTAGGAGAAATAAGTTTTAACAGAAACTATAATCTATTTCCTCTGGGGAGCTTATTTTAAGGTTACTTATAAGATATTTAGGTGGAGTTTCTAATTTCTCCTCATCACCGGACCTGCTGTCATTGTGAATTGACCAAAAGTGGTCGTGGATCATCCCTTGTAAGCAGATGCGTGAAATAAAAGCCTCTGGTCCTGTGGATACTCTCATTAGCTGCCTATGTGCTTCTGATCACAGAACACAGAACCCAGAGACCAGCATTTAACCCATCGTCTCTCCCTCCTCCTACACACTCCACTATTTAATCAATCGGTCTGATTTCATCTTACATCATTTAGTTTCTTCTGGCTTTAAGAATTTCCACTTGGACATGGCCTGTACGTTTTGCCTTTCAGGCAGGCATGGATTTGACCCCATTAGAAGTTTCTAAACAATTACACTTTAGATGATTTTCCCTATTAATGTACCTTCAACAACCAATGTCATCCCAGTAAACCTGGTTTTCAAACCTCGGAAGATCATGTGTTTGTTAAGACTCTCTCCTTATAAAATGGACCTCATCAGAGCTCACTATACATTTATATCAGAAGAGCACATTCTTAAGAATAGTCAGATATCCCTGTCAACCCCACCCGGGCACCCAAAATTCCTCCGCCCACATCACAATGTCTTCTGTGTCTTTGTCTCTTGAAATTATATAAATTCAAATATAGATGCAAGATTTAAGCATGGAGTAAGATAATTAATCCAATGAAGAGGTTTATTTACAAAGTACCAGTTGGGCCTATACATTTCTTAAAGAAAACTACGAGACATTAACTTTTAGTTTCCTCCAGTGGTGCCCAAAGAAGCTCATCGGCATCCGGCTACCTGGCCACCACACTAAAAAACAAACGAATAAAAACAACAACAAAAAAGAAAACCATACTGCAAATTGACGAGAGAGAGAAGAGTGAGAGGAGCCCTTCGGCCTTGCTACCTATGCACCCTGCTCTCCCTTCCAGACCCGCCCCACCCATGCCAAGTGGCTTTCTCTGGACGAGCTGGCTGGGCTGTGGCACCAAGCACGGGGTCCCCCCAGCGGGGCTCATGTGCCAAGTGGGCACTTCCTGACTACACACACTGACCAGCAGCTACAACGACGGGGGCAGAGCGTAACGAGGCAGGCACTTGTCCCTGAAAGAAGGAAGAAATGTCACCCTCTGTCCATGAATAGATGTCATTATTCTCCCAGTCTCCCTTGAAAGCTTCATTCTCTGAAGTACAAGCTATTATGCCAAGGCAGATGTACAATCTAGGACGACTTCCAAATTCCTCACTGAAAAAACATGAGGTATTCAGCCTCAGCGCCTCCACGGAAGTGTCCGTCTCTGTCTCCATCTGCCCGGCTGGCAACACAGAAGAGTAGACAGTTGTCCAGATGCTGGGTAGGTAGGAAGCCGAGCACGGTGACAGAGGCACTCTCGGCCAGTTTCGCGGTTTGCGGAGACGATGAGGTCTTCCCTGACAGCAGCACACATTTCACACAAGTGAAACATTCCACTGACGAGGCAGCAGCTGGAGTTAGTCTGAATGAGCTGCACTCTGGGAAAGGTGCAAAGCAACGAGCCTCATTGCACAGCAGCTACAAGGGGAGATGCGGAAGCAATTGCTGTCGTTATTGCTTCAGAGCAGGTGGAGGGCGACACTATGTTTGGTAACTACTTCACCAATTTCCGTTGTTTTCTCTGATACTTCAGTTCCTAAAGAGAAGCCGTGGAATACACTATGAAGATTACAATTTGTCCCCTGCCGTAGTGCAGGAGACTGTCAGCCTCACGATCCTTGCCATCTGTAATGTAGGATCGAGTGGTCCAGCTCCCAAAGGCCTTCGAAAGCATTCACATCTCTTAGAGTTCCACAGTGTCAAATAAGTAGTTTATAGCTTTTTATAAGAAGTGCTCGAAGCTAAGTAGCAGCCTGTGCTGCCTTATCTCGCATTATCCACCATCTCCCCCTTCATGGGAGTGCTTTCTGCTTGGAAGCAAGTGTTATTGTGGAGAGGCTGACATCTTCAGATGAACCTGGGAGGGCTTCGAGTGCCTCCACTCTGGAATGTAACCTGAGAAAGAGTGTCATTCCATTGTTTCCAATTCTAAACCTGTTCCAAGCAGAGTGGGAGAGCTGAGGGAGGGAACAGTGGGGGGTGGTCTCTCAGTGAGCTGGCCCCAGTGAAAGTGAGCAGAGGGCTCTTGACAATTGTTAGGTTTCCAGTTGTCCTCAGATTGTAAAACTTCGTAATTTTAATCATAAAGCTTTTGTTGTTTGTGGGTTTTTTAAATTTTTATTTTTATCTAAGGGAGAAAAAAACATTTGGTATATTTGAGGCTGTTAAATTTGAAATCCATGTCAAGGCCCATCATGCCTTGCTCGTTCTGGGTCCAATCTTCTTCTATGGCCTCGTCTCAGGCTGTTCACCTCTATGGAAGAAAAGAGACTGCATTGCATTGGTTTTTATCCCGTTTTCCTATCAAGATTCATCAAGGCAATGTTTGCGGAATTGATGAGATATGAAGTAGACTACTGTATCGGTTAGTTTTGCTGCATTACAAGCCACATGAGTCCAAAGGTCAGTCAGTAGGTCTTCTGACTCAGAGTGATTCGTGCATCTGTCATCAGCTTTGGGACAGGCAAGCAGCTCCAAGCATCTTAGTTGGGCTCTGTAACATCGTCTGTGACTGCAAGTCATGGCCATATCGATGACTTTCAGATTTATACTCTTTCCAGACTCTCTCCTGGGCTCTAGACTCATTTATTGCATCCTGGATATTAATTGCATCCTGGATATTCTGCATACAGTTCCAACTCGTTTCAAAGTGAATTTCATTGTCTCTCCTTCCATGCTTCTCATTGTGCTGTGTAGTGTCATTGTTATCCCTTCATATGTATGAGCCAAAAGCTAAGGAGACACTGGAGTTCGTTCTCTCTTCTCGCTGTCGCTCTCGCTCCCGCTCTCTCTCCTCTCACAGTTAGTCTTTAGGTCCTGTCAGTTATATTTCTTAATATGTTCTTAGTACCAGAAGGCTCCATTTATTAGCTGTGGCTGTGGTTCCTTGGGTTCTCTAAGTTACAAAGGACAGGGATAAGTCAGCTCGCCTAATTTTAATTGGAAGACGATTTCATATTTTAGTAAAATGTTTTATCTCTCTTCGAAGCTTTCCATAGCCTGCTTCCCACAACCTGAGAATTTGTGACCCATTACAAGAGGCAGTTTCCCTACCTGGAAAGATTGGACTGAACAAGCTTCTAAGTGTTACTTTTGACCTTTATGTACACTTGGCCCCAGAAATCTCATCTTCATGTGACTTGCAGTCATATGGTATGTAGTATTTCACAGCAAAGGCTCAGGCCAGCTTTTGTCTACATCTTGACTTCTAATGGATTGGGCTGTTCCTTCCAGTCTGATGTCAGTACTAAGTGAATACTAAAATACATAAGTCGTACCCAGTTTCTTGAGCAAAAGTTGTTTAAACAGCTTTCTTCAAACAGAATTTTATGTAGAACCTCACACTAATAAAAGCAGAGCTGGCTTTGTTTAAGTGTGGGGTGGAGGTACAGGAATTTGCCCCTTGATCTTTCATCCATTCTTTTTAAGCACCTCTTGCGAAGACCCTGATGCACCTCTAACTACTCTACGGCCCTGAAGAACCCGACTTAAATGTCACAAGCTGAGGGAAAACATGAGACAAATATACTCTAAGAAAAGAGCAAATGTCATGTATATGGAAATATAAAATAACTTGGGCTATATCTGACCAATCTTGAAGAAAACAAGAAAGAAAAAAGTTGCACTAATTGGAGAAGATTAGATTCAAACTCCCGACCAGACAGATGAAGAGACAGAATAGTTCTCTTAATTCCATTATAAACGCTGTATGTTACAGACTCTAGAGTGGGGCTTTTTCTCTCTAACTTCTGCCATCAAACCCCGACCGGAACTGTCCTGGGCTCCTGCAAGAGACTAGCTGGCCTCCTTGCTGACAGTTTCTGACCATCCAGTAAATGAGTAGGGAATTTTCCAGAGCCATCTTCCTAAAACCAAACATTATTTCATCGTTTCCATTATCTATGAAATCTAGAATAAAGTAGCATAGTCTGCCCAATTGCATAGCCTACCACATGAAACCCATTCTAGAAAGGTTCTGGCCCAGTCTGTTGTGAGTCCTCCTGCTTTTCTTAACTCACATCCTATGCTCTAGCAATATTGGCAAACTTAGAGCCCTTTAAACTTGCTGTTTTTCATATCTCCATGTCCCTGCAAATATTGTTCTCTCTGCCTAGAATTAGCATTTTTCTAGTGTCTGCCTGATGCAAACCCACCTGTCTCTCAGTGCACAGATTTCATATCACCTCGCATCCAAAGACTTTCCGAGTCACCTTAGGCAGCCTTGAGTCCTTCCTCCTATTGCCATGGCACTTTCTACATGTTCATAATGTTGCACTAATCATACTGTATTATAATCATTTAATTATATGTCTCCCTGTCAAACTTAATTGGGATTTCCACAGGTAAAAGGATCAAGTCTTATTTGCCTTCACATCACCAGCGCCCAACACAGTACATGGCGTCTAGCAATGGTTCAATAATACCAAATCATAGAAGCAAAGCTTTAGGGAAATGAGCACCAGAATGGCGTGAAGAATGAATTAGAGAGGAAACCATATGCAAGAGACCAGTTAGGAGGGTACTGAGATAATCTAGGCTGGTGATAATAATAATGAGGCGAAGCAGGAAATTGTCCATGGACGGAGAGCAAAGAAGAATATCGGGCGCCTCTGAGAATGGAACACACTGTACTCAGTGAGGGCTTGAAAAGGCAGAAGAGTAATTGACAATAAGTCCAAAATCGAGCCTTGAGCTAAGAATGGATGGTTTTAATAACAAGCCTTGGGAATAAAGGCGCAAAGACGAAGAGCCCATTTCACACACGGCCAGCCTGGACTCGGTGCCCTGCGCCGTGGTAGCTGTTGTTGGCGTGCGGCTTTTCTGGACTCTCCTCGGTTTTGGAAACAGAACCCAAGGGACAGCAGGGGCTCAGGAACTGCTTACTGCATGACCCTGTTGAGAACAGTTAGAATGATCATGGTCAAGGCTGCCGTTTCTGCTATCGCTCTTCTCCGGCATTGAGACCACGTGAGATTTGAATTTTTAAACCCCACATGGTTTGTTTGTCAGCTCTTTAAGGAGAATGGTCCAAACGAATGGAATATTTTTTAAAGATATATATAATTTTTGGCATATATATTTGCATATGTGTGTATGTTTATTCACATACATAATTTTTAAGTTGGGAACTGTTTAAATTAGAAACCCGAGCTATTGATTTTTAATTTTTAATGGCCTTCTAGTAAATTTTCACTCAGATATCTAATTTCATCATTGTGATTTAACACCTAAAGTATATTTTTCAAGGGAATTTATGTTAGCTATATTGAACTGTCCTGTTAAACTTCTTTTAAATTACTATCAGGATTTTTTCCTTAAAGGTCACTCATTGTAATAGAGTAAGAATGGATCTAAATCTGGATTAAAAGCTTTTGGTGAATTCAGAGTGTTTTTTCCCCTGACTCAGAATTAATGACTTCATGCTCCCTGAAGATTTTATATCTATAGGCAACATACACCATCTTGCTGAGTTAAAATCCTCGTAAGGGATTGCATTAATTCTTCATTTCTAATGAGAAGAGAATAATACCAACAATGATTCTAATTACGCCTTGGACTTATAGAGCTCATTTCTTCCTAAGAGCTAAAGGAAGGTTTACGTCTGCTACTTAATTTATACATAGAGACTAGGTGATCTGACAAAGGTTACACAGGATGCCAGTGTAATTAGAATCCTATGTGATTAGAAATCTGGATTTTTGTTTCTACATTCAATACTCTTTGTTCTAAATTCTCATTGGAAAGAAAGAAGGGAGGGAGGAAGGGAGGGAGGGAAGAAGGGAAGGAAGGAGGGAAGGAAGGAGGGAAGAAGAAGAAGAAGGAAGGAAGGAAAAGGAAGGAAGGAAGGAAGGAAGGAAGGAAGGAAAAGGAAGGAAGGAAAAGGGAAGGAAGGAGAGGAGGGAGGGGAGAGGAGAGGAGAGGAGGAGGGAGGGAGGAGGAAGGGAGGAGAGGAACTAAAAGTCTAAATTAAATTTGGAAGATGAAAATTCTGTGGCAGCATACAGATATCTAAATAATGGAGTCTCATCTGCAGGAGATTCAGAGTGTGGGTGCCCCAAGGGCCTATGAAATTTCTTTTACACTGCTAAAAGCATTCCTCACATGAATAGATTCATATGGCATTTCTGCGAATCCCTTGAAACTGATGGTCTACCTCAGTTGAGCCAAGGTGGAATGGGTCTTCTCAGGTTTCTTCCAGTCTCTCATTCATCAAATTCCTCAGCAGTCTCTCCTTATTTTACACCTAAATGGAAACTCAATCAAAATTGCACATAATGGAAATAGAAGTATTTTCTATTAAAAGTGCTTTCTTTTTTGCTTTACTGGGAGGAATAAATGGAGTAGGACTTGACCTGAATCTCTTTACCCTTGCCCCTGTACAGTCATTTTCAAAACTGTAGCCAGAGTGATCTTCTAAAATATAGACAAGGTCATGGCCATCCTCTGCTTAATACACAGCATGACTCCGTATTCCACTTGGCATGGAAGCCAACTCCTTACAGCAGCCTACAGGGCCCTACAGGATATATAGAAACATCCCTCTCAACCTCCCTTATTCTCATCCTCTGTCCTGCTACTTGCCACTCTGCTCCAGCCACAGTAGCCTCCTTGTGCTCCGTCTGCTAGGAACACACTGCCTCAGGGCCTTTGCACATGCTGTTTTTGCTGCCTGGTATTCTCTTCTGCGAGTTATTCTCGCAGCTCTCTGCCTCCCCTTCTTTAAGACTTTTCTCAGATGTCACTTTCTCAATGAGACTTATATCCTCATCAGCCCTTACTTAAAATTGCTGACCTTTCTCCACCCCTAATGAACTCTACTCCTTTTTTTCTCTTTTTAAAATAGAATTTGTCACTTTCTAACATACTTAATAATTTGCTTATTTATTATGTTTATTTTTTGTTGTCTCTCCCCTCCTCCCAAACTCTAGCACCTCTTAAATGCTAGCACATATGTCCTGAAAGGCAGGGATCTTTGTCTATTTCGTGCATTGATTCATCTCAACACCCCAAATAATGTAATAAAATTACTTAATCATAAATTGAGTCTAAAATAACATTAAATCAATACAAACTGAGAAATGCTTAGAAAATAGAAAAGACAAAGTAAAAAGGTGACAAAAAGTTCCCATTTCTCACAGACGGAGTCAAAAGAATAGGTATTGGTTTCATGTGATGATGCCCATGAGAGGGAAAAAGTTTTAGTTACTTGTACTTAAACCTCGCTTCTAAATAGTAGACCTTCAGGCATTTGAAGAGTTGTCACGCTCCATTCAAGTGCTTAGCCTCTTCTGAAGCCGGGTAAACATTGAGTTGGTGCACATATGACATAAGTTCAAGTGCATCTACCATCTGAGTCCCTTCTTCTGTCTCCTCTTGCAGAGCAACACCCAGAATTGAGTGGTCCCTGCAGAGCGTGACCATCTCTCACTTCTAGATTTTTTGCTTTTATTAATTAGCCTAAGATCACATTTGCCTTTTTTGAGGCTATAAAATGATTCGTGTGGAGTTCCTATCAAATTTAATTTCTAAGAGCATTAGGCTATGTAGTCCCCCACTGATATACAACCAAGTGTAGACAGGACCTTATATTTTTCCAGTAAAATAGCAATTTGATAGAGTCAGCCCAGGGCTATGTCATGTTAAGACCAGTTTGATTCAGCATCTTTACTAATCTTAAGGTTACCTACTAACTGGAGGAAGGGGAGTATCCCCTCTATTCCTTTACTTCGAGAAATGTAAATAATTGAATAAATGCTGAAGAAGACAGATGAAGAGATGGACTCTTCTGAAAACCTCCCTTGTGATAGATGTAAATTCATTAATAAGCACCATTGAGGTACAATGATGTAAGTAGTTATTAAGCCAAGTATCTTTTGTTCAAATTTCATATTTTTCTTCCTTAAGAATATTGCCTAAGATTTTGCAAGTTTAAGAACTAGTCCTGAACAACTATTTTTCTGCATTCTCTATCTGCTAATGCTATCATAGAAATAATCTCGATATTATTGTCACATGCTGGGTTCCTCGTGACCTTCCTTGAGATAGCGATACATCATTTCTTAACAATTTATCCTAAAATATTTTCCAAGATCCCATCGATAATTTGCATCATTCTGCTTCCTGTTTTTGAAAATTCGAAAATTAATTTGATATAGCCCCAAAAAGGCTGTTCAAAAAGGTTAAACAAGTTAAAAGAAATTAGTATGTTATGCTGCATTATTATAAAGCGCATTGCTAGGTTTCTCTATAATTATACTTTCAATTCTAAATCAATTACATCGAGAATCTATATTCAACCATGAATGATGATCAATTAAAACATCTTTAATTGCCATTGCCCTTCAAAATGGAATTAGTGCTAATGAAATAAATTGCTTTTGATATTGTAGAAATTCTGATTAAGTGATTGCTGCTATAACTAACCGGGAAAATACATATCTAATGCTTCTAAAACTCCGCTCTCTTCCACCTTCTTTTCTACTTTTTTTGTGGGGGAGGGAGAGGGGAAGGAGAAGAAGGATGGACCTGTTAGTTAAACCTAAGATCTTCAAAAACCTAACCTCCTTTTGTTCATGATTTATTCATTCTTGTCCTGTCATGTGGTGTTGCTAAAGGAAGATCTTTAAACTTGTTGGCTGTTACTAACATTTCTGAAATTATGATTAGTTAGTCAGGAACTGTGGTCTTCGTGGCGGAATACCACAGAAAAGTAAATTTATAGTACTTTATGCTACTCACAGCTATCCACTATGCAGAGTGGAAAAATAGATAACCTGTAAATTATTACTTAGAATCTTAATATTTTTAGAACAAGATTTTTTTTTTTTTTTTTTTTTTACTGTGGTTATTTAATTGCTCAGTGGTGACTTGGAAATTCAGAAAGACTTTAGGTAGTTTAGGCTATTTGTCTACTCTGCTGAAACAGTCAACTTGAGGAAGGGTGGGGAGGAAGGGGAGAATAAATCTCTGAAGCAGTTTTGTTGGTTTTCGTTTACTTAATAATTCAGCAAAGCTGCACAGGGTCAAAGAAAGAGCACCAGACAAGACACCTGAGGTCCACACTGACCCCAGGTCTGCAGCTTAAACACTGGTGCTTTGGGTCAGGTTGTCACAACTCTGCCGTGCAGTTTTCTTAGCTAAAAAAATGGAGAAATGATATTTTCCAGAATTGCCTCAGGATAATTTCACTCAAATATGGAAGTGTTTTATGAACTATGAAATACTGTACAGACTCTCAGAAAAAGAACCTCTTTTTCTCATTCATCCCCTAATTCAATCAGAATGGTTAATTTAGTGGATATGTATTATTTAAACCTTGAATCACCTATTAATCATCAGCTTTGGCAAAGAAACTGAAGATGCAGAAATGACAAGCTCTGTATAAAAAGCTCAAATATATGATCTAACGCGCATTTTGTCTTTACCCGATTAAAAAAAAAATGCATCTTAGCACATTTTTTAAACAGTAATCAATTAATTGTTTTGTGCTGTTGTTTAGTTGATTGATTCATCAACAAACATAGTCTGAAAATGCTATACTTCTTTTTTTATAGGCAAAATAAAATAAATCATCATCAGACCATATTTTCCAAACCGAAAAAATATTGTATTTTTATTCCATTGTCTTCCATCTGTTTACTTTATGGACCCTAACTGCCCCACGTTACTCTTGGTCAGAAACAATTTATTTCTAAATATTATTTGCATTTTGATCTTTTATCTTAGCTGTAAAATTATTATACATCAGCTAGGGTTTTTCTTATAAACCCATCTGTGGTCGCTGAAAAGGAAATTATTTCATTGAAGGTCAGCATTAAATCCAGCCAGATTTACCTTTTATTAATCCTCGTGTGTTGCTTAGGTTATAAGTTTTTTATCACTAGTACTAGAACCATTCTTTAGCCCCAGAATCTTTGTCCTCAATGTGATTTGCGGTGCCGCTCAATGCATATGTGTTTGGATTCGGCCATCTGGGCGTTTTAACACATGGCACCAGACCAGTGGAGTGTCAGTTTGGTGCAGTATCTGCTGTTCCTCTCTTTCGTACATATGATCAGCCATTTGTCAGAAATGCACAGCCTGCATCCAGTAGTTTACTGGGGCCACGTATGCTTTAGTCACACTTTCTAAGTCTCAATTAGAAAACTCTCAAATTCAGTCATTACATGTTTAATGGGTTGTGGACACACAGGGAGTCCTTCAAATGGACAGACAGCTGAAAAATCTGGCGGGCAGTTAAATGCATGCTGGTACTCAGTCTCTGTTAAAGGAAAAGTAAAACCCTATTTTCAATACTGAGTGAGTGGGGGACACTAAACTTGTAGAGTCACAGGCAGCGGAGTCCTATGTGGAAAAATGATATGAAGGGTACAATCACTGCAGCTGTTCGAATTAACTTTCTTCAAAACGAGTCTCTGGGACCCTGTTCCATCACTTGGAGATGGGCCAGAGTTAAGAAATAGACTGCACTTCCCAGGCTTGTCTACTCACTGAGATACTGCACGTTCTTCCAGATGCAAATGCCACCTCTTCCTGGAAGCCTCCCTGTCATGCCCTTTGGAACGAATATTTCTGTTGCAGTTACAAAGCGCTAACTTATAGGGCTGATTGCAACAGTCTTTACTTGCCCCCATGTGCATCTTTTTCTTTCGATTCCACTAAGGCACCCTATGAGCTAACAGCAGCCTTGTACGCTTATGTGCCTATTATAGTGCTTTCTCGTTTCTTCTGTGCTTGATGATATGACTCTTTACACACTTGTCTTCAGGTCTAGATTATCAACATCTTCAGGTCAGTGGCGTACCTCAGTCCCCTTGGGTAATCCTCACAGTGTCTTTGCACTTGAAGGCCTGCCTCCAAAGAATGTTGAAAGTTGAGCGAATGTACAATATCAAATAAAACTATGCAATTTTCCGTTCCGCCATGGCTGCACATGCTCACTTTAGAATTTAAAGATGTCAGCTGTATATAATATTTGACATAAAAATGCAACTTCTATACCAATATCATTGGTATCATTCCACTCGGAAAGCATTGAGTTTGAGACGGGAGAGAATACAATGTTCAAAAAAATGAGGGGGAAGTATCAAATGCGTTTGAAAAATATTTTAATATGGAAATCATAGACCTTTTAGGAGCTAATATTTGGTTACTATGATCTCGAAAGTTAGATTCTTATGCAGATAGTGTGTACCGAAAAACAAAATTTTCTTGAAAAATTCATTTTCTGATCAAGCTAATAATTATTTTATTTGTATTACCAAGGACAAACACCAGCGACTGAGCCAAACACAGTGTTTGGCATTTTCTAGGTGGTTTACATTTTGTGATTTAGAGGACAGGGACCAGCACTTTATTTTAATGACTCTTTTAAATTGTTACCAATGTTCTATCATTATTCACAGATCCAGTTTTGACAATTCTAGATGGTTTGATTTTAAAGTTATCTCTTAAATAGTTCTGTAGTTGTGGAACCCACCTAGCAACACTTAAGATTTGGTTTCCAGCATTTTGTCCTGAAACATTTTGGCTGCTTGTTTCATTTTTATTCCTAAGTTAAATTTAAGAAACACTAAGACCTTACAACATAGCGATGTAAACTTCGATGAGGCCATGTAGTAACAGAAGAATATTAAAAATATAAACCACAGGGAATTATGCTGCACTGAATCACCCTGTCGGCATCCACGACTGCCTCCATTCACACCAATATTTCATTCCTTTCGTTCTGTAGCATCGTGACAATGAGTGCCATTAGGATAATATATTCACAGGAGCTCATTATTTCCAGGGCTGGGGGGACAGGGACATTGTTCCATGACAGTGCTACTAAATTTAATTGCCTCTACCTTGCCAGCGGTACATACATTCATTACCTTAATTTATTAAAATCATATTACCTAAAATCACAATTAACCAAGTCACATCACAGCTTAATCTCATCATATCCACCATTTTGGTCATCTTTCAATAGGTATTCTGTGAAGCAAGTTATTTTCATTTTAACAGTATCATTTTCTAATTTGGCTTTTTTAAGATCAACAGACCATTTCATCAAGAGAATCATTCAGTATAGGTTTCTACATCTATTTTTGTAAGTCAGCAGGTGAATTTTGCTATATTTTATTTATAATTAATTTTTATTATTCAGTGTTTATCGTATTATGATTATAAAATGGTATTCATAGCTGAGATGTGGCAAAATCCGGATACTTTTCCTTTCCTGGACAACTTTTTAAACTACTTTGGTGTTTCTCTTTGTCTTTGGTTCGCTGAATTTTGCTTGTATTTACCAGTAAATTATCCCCAAACTCTGTACAAGTTGTCTAACTATCATTTCAGGATATTTAGAAACATCAGCTATTCAACCAATTTCATTCTATCACGAATCGATTAATTAGAAATGAACTATTTCATTCATTTCATTCATTGACAATCTTCTCAAGTCTTTTGATGTAATTCAGTCTGGATGTGTTAACCTACGTGCCCATCTCTCGTGAAGAGACCTCCCTCGGAAGCATCCTGGGGATTGCCTGGGCTTCTCTTTTCTGTAACCACGTCTTCCTCTCTGTTGCATCATTCTCATGTTAATAGAGCACATCTATGAGTATGTCGAGAAAATGTACACAGGAAGTTCCTCTTTTGAGAACTTTCACGTCTGAAATATCTTATTCAAATTTTTCATTCGATGTGTTATTTGTCTGATTATAAGGTTCTAGAGAAGAAATCATGTTTCCTTTATATCCCCTTCATATTTTTCAGAACCCAGTGTTGTTGGTGGGAAGGCCAAAGCCATTTTAGATTCCAATCTTTTGTATGTGGCTCGTCCCCTCACTCTGGAAGTTTGTAGTATCTTTTCTTTGTTCGCATGCTCTGAAACATCTGGATGATGTGGTTTGGTACTAGTTCATTTCATCCACTCTACTGGATACTTGGCGGACTCTTTCAATGGGGAAACTCATGTTCCTTCATTTCAGAAATGCTCTTAAATAATTTTATTGCTTATTTACCATTCAATTCCTGTCTTCTCTACGTCAGGCACACCAGTATTTGCACACCCACCTTACCCGGTTAGATTTCTAATTTGCTTATCTTTTCTTTCTTATGTTCCATCTTTTAAAAATATATCTTCTGGAAGATTTATTTTCTAGCATTTCTAAATGAGTTTTTTGTTTATACCATAATATTGTGAATACCCCAAAGATTATTTTTCCCCCAAGTTTTCTCTTTTTTTTAATCAAATCTTAGTCTTTATAGTTATAATATTTTCTCTTTATTTTCCGTGGATGTGAATGATAGTCTTTTTTTCTGGAGAAAAAGAGCAATCTTTGCCATTAGGGTATCTCTTTCTTCCAGGCACTTCATTTGTGTTTCCCTGTTTGCTGTGGTCTCTGACCCCCATCTTAGTGGCTTGATTTCAAACATTTAATCATCTTTAGTTGTAGCCTCATATTTTAAAGGTGGGGGAGGTATAGCTCAAAAATGCAACACAAGCTGTACCTCTTCCTGGTCATCTCCTTCCTACTAGGGTGATAGCTTTGGCTTGGCTTTCCAGCTAGTCATTTACCCCAGAGAGAGTCTTCTGGCTTCCTGCCTACAAGGTAAAGCCTGGCTTCATCCTTGCTCACCCCTACACTTTTCTTAAAACTCTTACTGATATTTTAATGAGGTTCAAAAAGGAAACTAAAACAAATAATAATAAATAAATAAATATATATATATGTATATATATATACATATATATATATATATGTATGTATGTATGTATGTTAAAACAATCATCTTGACCAAGAATTTATTTCTGTATAAATCAGAAATAAATTAACAGCAAGAGCATAACTTTCAAAGGTAAGGATTCATTAAACAATTGTTGAATTGTTGAATGACGGATGATGAATGGAAAGAAGCAGTGATTATCCTTGCTACTCTTTTTCTAATGCTTTGTTTAGAAAGGTTATATTTCGAATTCAAAGTTAAAGGGTCTGCAAGTCTAAAGAACTTATCATATGGTTCATTTGTTGCTGAGAACAATGATCTGGTCAAATGGAATGAAAGGTTTTAAGAATCATCCATTTTTCATTGGCAACACCTGGCACAATTCGGAACCATGAAACACCTTTATTATAGAAGTTAATAGCCCAGAAGGTACATCACATTTTGATGTGGATGATTAATGTTCTACAAAGTTGCATAAATATGACATTATGAGCGAATAACCCCACCTGTTTTTTAGCATGCTTATTAAATAACATGATACTGTCCAGGGATTTTTCTTATACTGCTTTATTATTCAATTAAATTAACATCCAGAGTTTCAGAGTTTTTATATTTCAAGTTACCGAGAGTTAAACCATAGTCTGGCTTGAGAGATTCTTTAAGAGCCCTTTAGGGCATCACAGGGCTCACAGTGGGTGAGTTCTGGGAAACGCGAGGCGTCTCATGCTGAACATTTAGCAGGCCCTCTTTCTGGAGACGTATGACTTATATTTTGGGAAAACATTCTGATATTATTTGTTGATAATCTTCTCTCCCTCATGTTCAATGTTCTCCACTTTCCTGTGGGAATTTCTATCACTCAGACTTCGGGAGTTCTGGACTGGACTTCTAAGTTTCTTGCCTTTTCTCTGTTTTCTATTTTTTGGTCTATATTTTTACCCCACTTTCAGGGTTATTTCTTATAGCTTTATCTTACAACCTTTCTACTGAATTTTCATGTGTGCTATTATGTTCTGATTTCAAATGCTGCTTCTTTTACTTTGAATGTTCTGCATTATTAGCATTCTATTTTTTGGTTTGTACATGTTCCTAATAGTTGTTTTATTTTTTTTAAGTTTTTTTCCTCCCTATATAATCTCTTTCCTTTTTCAAAGTGTCTTTACTTTCTTTTTCCCCTTCTTGATAGTTTGGGTCTTTATCTTTGAGAGCCTTTCCTCAGATTTTTCTCATCTTTAGCTTTTGGTGCATGATTATGAGTGAGGGCCCTAAAACCTGACTGGTCTTGCTCCACATCATGGGGCATTTGTGCTCCAAACTGTACTGCACACTGACCCGTGTGGACCATTCACTGGGGAATTACAAGTGTCAGTGCCTTTGACATTCTGCTTTGAGTAGATCAAATTCCCCAAAAAAAGCATCTTCTAATTTCTATCTAGAGGGAAGGGATCTGGGAGCCAGTATCCTGAGAACGAGTTAAGGGGAGAGGTGGGCGTCTTTGCTTTCATTATTTGGTATGTACCTGATCATTTATCCCCACATTGTCAGCATGGTACTTACACCCTTAACTATGAGTAGTATTCACCAGCTCAAGGTCTTATTTTTCCTCTCTAATGAATACTTCTCCAGACTTTGGGGGACAGAGGGGCACACAGCAGTAAGGCAAAGGAGACATCAGAGGTCTAACTGATTCTCAGACAGATTCTACCCAAGATGTCTGATTTCAGAACCACCCCACTTCACCTTCAACTAATGCTTTTTATGATTCTGCACATGTTAAGTTGGGTCTGTCCCTCCCTTTCCCTACTGATGTCAGTTCCTTCTGATTAATTTGCTTCCATCTTTCAAAACTGAGTGCTTTTTTCCTCCTCCCATGTCTTCCCCATCCTTATAGTTATGTCTTTAAAACACATCCCTTTACTATAGTTCTCATAAGTGTGTTTTTTCTACCTTATCTTAATAAGGCACTAAGTTGGTATAGTTTTCAGTGGCATATAACAATGTCTTGCACATTGTAGACACAAAACTGGTATTTGTAGAATTGGGTAGGTGAATACTTTAAACACATCCAAAACATAGTACCACAGCATCTTCAGATAGTACACATTTATGTATTTGACAAATCAATGAAACTATCTCTTTTCCCCTCCCATAATGCAACACATATAAAGCTCCATAAGTAAAAAGAATCTATATTGGAAAAAGTTAGCAAAATTTTGAATGGGCACTTTATTTACTGTGTTTTATCTATTTAACAAATATTTATTGAGAAGCCACAATGTTACTAGTAATCGCTGAGATTACCGTTTGCATTTTGTTATGCAGCATGTCTATCATAAAATGCAAATCATTTAGTTAGTAGGAATGTTTCCTAGGTTAAGATTTGTTAGCTCCCAAATCAAGAACAGATTGAAGTAAACATTTCAATGGTTTATATGTGTCACTAAATAAAACTTTGATATATAGAAGCCCTCATTCTATTGCTAAATTTAATAATGCAAACAGAGTTTTAGTGCATTGCTTCTGTATAAAGCTTTGGTGGGTTCTGAGAGGGCTAGAAAGCTAATTGTAGTGTATTTAGAATTTGTTTAGAATCAGGTTGTTTTTATTAATATTTCTTTCAACCAGACATACTTAAATCACTAGATTTTAAAAGATCAGGGTTCTGGTTGATTCAGATAGTACAATATTTCCTTAGGGGTATAGTATTAGAGATTTAATTTTTGTACTTGGATATTTGATCTATACAAGTTTATGGATCAGCAAGCAATATAATTTGCCAGACATGTCTCCATTTTTCATTTTAGAAATAGAGCAATTGCTTGTGCAATAGTATGGCATGTCTTATGTAACAGTTTGCACAGATTGTAATTGGTTTTCATTTATTAAAAAAAGTATGAAATTTGTATTCAGGCTGGCTTATTGAAGGAGTAAATCTTTACATAAAAGATGACAATATTATTTTTTAATGTATGTGATTTTTTTAAAAGGAAAATAACATGTTAAGATAGCTTTAACTCAAAAGAGAAAGGACTGCTTTTTTTAGTTTGAAGCCCTTAGCATTTATTTTACCTCTTACGTTATGTGTAGATTTTGATTAAAATAAAAAGTTAGTTGGAAAGAATATAGCAAATATCTATTGAACATTTTCTATATGCAAGATTTTCTGCTAAACACTTTATATGGGTTTCATTTAGCCCTCATAACTCTACGAGTTTATTGCTAGGTACATTTCACAGATTAGAAAAATACCAAGGCTTAATAATAAAATATAATAAATTAGTAATGATGATAATAAAAAATAATAAAATAATCACTAATATTCACTAAGTATTAGTGAATACAAACTATACCTGGAACGCTATTTTAAGTGCTCTGCATGTGTTATATCATCCGATCTCAGCACACATATGAAGTGGGTGCCATTATCACTTTCATTTTACAAGTGAAAAAGTAACCTATCCAAAATCATGCAGCCAAAACTCAAAACGAGTAGCTGTATTCACAGTTCGTGTTAAAATATGACTCTCAGATCACCTGTGAAATCTTATGCTGCAAGTAATGGAAACTGACTCAAAGTACTGCAGACGTTAAGGATATTTAGCATCTCACATCTGAAAGCTTCGGAGTAATGCAGGTTTCAAGGTCAGTGGGTGCAGTGGTGTCGTCAAGAACCCAAGTTATTACCATGTCTCTGTTTTTCCACGTCAGTCTGGCTTCCAAAATCAAATCTGCTTCTTAGTGGCTCTCGATTACAGTAAGTTACTTAAACTCACTGAGCCCAAGCATATCGCAGCCGTAACTGAGAATGACAGCCTTGCAGTGTTGATGGAGGCCCGGGAGCTGGAAAGGTGCAGGAGTTCCAGGTTTTGTATATCGGTACCCGCTTCCTCATCTACAAGGTCAGAAGAATGATATCATCTCCCCCAGCGGTGTTCGTGAGGATTAAGTCAGTTAAAATAGTAAAGTACTAAGAATCATGGCTGGCACATTGTAAATGCTACGTATCTGTTAGCTATTATTATTGTTCTTTTTCTTGTTATGCTGTTGTGACAATGTGCAAATAAATTATGGCGCTCTCTTAAATATGAAAAACTTTAGTCTTTGCGGCAGATTTTCTCACACACCTGCTTTGCCGGAGTTAGGTTTCAGGCCCTTGGCTGAAACTGTCAGATGGGATAACAGATTTACCCTTCGCCCAACAGTCAGGGCATCTTGGAGCTGAGGGCAGTCACCACCCTGAGGAGCAGGGCCTTGCAAGGATGGGGCCTAATGGAGCAGGCTTTACCAGCCTTTCTTGTCTGCCGTGAGTATGAGGTAGAAGCTGTTAGCATTGGTACGCTCAAAGAACTTGACAGAGAGCATCACAGAAAAGGCAAGGAGCAAATCAGCAACTCGAGTTTGCTTCTGTCCTCTGCCGTGTAACTACTGTTCCGTCAAAGCACTCCTCGTCCAAAAATCGGGACTAAGTCACTCAGCGTCCTTTTGACCGACTGTGTGTTGATTCTCTTCCTGCCTCAGTGCCCCAGAAGCTGCACAGTCAGCCTTCTTAATAAAAAGAGGTTCCCTCCCATAGTTCTTTTTGGTCAATGATACATAAGACAATGGTTTTAAGAGAACGATTTTAAGAATCAAATATGATAGTATGTGAAAATGCACTGTAAGTCTGCAAGACACAGGATAAAAGATAGGGGTTAATTTACCCCTACAGGACTACTGATCCATCCACTAGAGCAATAGATTAGTTCTTTCCTGATAATGGATTAATGGCAGATGTACAACATTCGAAGCTATGTTGCTCATTAACCCATGACACTAGAATCTTAGTTGTAAAAATAAGCAACTTTATAGAACATGTATTAGCGAGAACATTAACGAAATGATCAGGATTTAATGTTTCTTAATGGGCCATTATATCCTTTTTGTTCTTGAGGTAGGTTAAAAAACACACAAATCTATGGCATAAAGATTAATATTACTCTAAAGAACTGGCATCAGAACTCTAGGAGACACATGGGGATTTGTTCTCTTTGGCCTGGAAAATGGAATTCTCAGAAAAAAACTTAGAGAATAGCAGCTGTTAGAAATTCTTTCTCAAGAAGCCCAACCAAAAAGTACCTGGAAATTAACACCTGTCACTAAAGCTATTTCTGAAATTAGCGAGGAGGCGACACCCACAGTTAAATTATCATAGTTTCATACCTTAAAAATTGCTGTAGCGAAATGACTTTTGATCAAGAGGTAGCACTGAATCGTACTACAAATGGGGTTTTGAACTACAGCTGAAAATAGTTTCACGCTCAGAACACAAAAAGTGAACAGGCCACAGTTCAATGGTCACACTTATCTATAGAAAGAACATTCATTTTTTAATTAAAGTATTTTATTATATTTTGGAAATACCTCACTCAATCATTTTCCCAGAAGCCTTAGAATATTCCCTATAACACATTATGCTTCTCAAATTTGATTTTTTTTTATGTCTGCCTATACTTTACTCTTTGCTTCATCAATTAATGATTTCTCCCTATAAAGACTGACATTGTTTCATAAGGTATATAAATGTCTAATCATCACGTCGTACATCTAAAATTAATATAACACTGTATATCAACTATAATTTTAAAATAACTTAAACAGAAGAGATTGATATTGTAATGCAAGAGTCTTTTCATAAAACCAAAGTTGTGTGTTTTATTTTTTGTTTCATGCTTTATTGTAATTCGGGTTGTATCTTTACAGTTGCAAGTAATGAATAATCATCGTCCAACTAATTCGATCAAGTGCTGACTTTGAATTCTAAGTTGATCGAATGAATTTTAAGTGTCCAATATTTATAAACATTTATACACAGATTGAGCTTCTTATTAAAGAATTATTGAGTTTTATTAATTTGTTATAAGCACTTATTTATGTATGAGTATAGGAAATAAGACTGTAAACAGAATTTCAAACCTTTTAAATTTACTAGAGAAATAATCACTTACTCCCCCAAAAATTCTTTGTGATGATGAAAATTCCAGTTATAAGAATAAACTTTATGACTTTTCCAGAACATGACTTTTTTTTCGAGTCTCTGTTAAGCTTCTTAACCTAGAATTGTGGATTTTCTTGGTCAGTGTAGGCATAGTGCTTGTAAAGCAATCTCAGACAAAGAGGAATAGAAGGATTATTGTTTGAGATAACCTTGTAGAGCTGTAAAACTGTACGTATTTTAAAACTAAGCAGTTCCTTACTATTTTCATTCTGGGATCACACCTAAGGGACTCCAGGTGAATTGACTAAACTCTGAAAATTATAGTCAAACCAATTATTCATTGATATGTTTTTAAAAGACATTTTAATATGTCTTTTTTAATTGGTCCAGCATTTTCCTTAATGAATTAAATCTATCTGCGCAAACACTGTGTTATTTACTTGAATATTATTCATTTTAACATGGGATTGAAAATAATCATTTGTGGTAAAACCATTTTTCAGAATAGCTTAGCATAGCACAGCGAGAGGCAGCCAACTCGATTTCAGCGCCAGTTTTCCTTCTCATTATCTATCATTTAAAGCAAATTTATCATATCAATTCTTAACCCTTTTCTTTATTTATTTTTACTATTTGTTTATATAATACTTCCTCACCTTAAATTATATATCCATGTTTGTTTTCTCTAATTCTTTCATAGTCTATATTGTATACTTAATTCTTTAATACATATAGAACTGACAGTTTGATTTTAATATGTGCATATTATTTATTTTATATTTAAAAATCAATAATTCATTCAGTGAACATTTATTACATACCCACTATATGTCTGGCTCTGTGCTAGGCACTGTGTGTACAAAATGAATCCATGCCAGCTCTTGAGAAACAAAAAAACCATTGGGCGAGACAGGCTATAAGAAGATAAATTAGACCACAGTGTCGAAAGGGCCAAACAGCAAGAAGGGGAGACACGTAGCTCTGCCAATAGTGGTGGTTTCTCCATTGACTGGGTCTCTGCTTGTTGGTCCAGCCAGGATGCAGAGTTCATGGGGATGCCTCTTTACAAAGCTGGACTCTTATTAGCAGGAAAAAAAAAAAAGGTGTGCTTTTGACAATGGACTGGCTATGTCTAAGGCTAGACGAAGACAATAGGCAAATGTTATTGGATAGTCACTGTTGCTGCTACTCCCATCTCAGTAGTCTAGAAAGATAAGAAGATAGCGATGGATTTCCAGATAGATATTAGGCATATAATGGTCCTCAGAATTTTTGCACTGCTTCGATTCACTCACCTGTGATGTGGAAACTTAGAGAGGTCTTGTTTGTAATCTTTCTTTCCTTCTATTTTCCTGTATAAGTTGAGCTCCCTACCGTCTCCTCCACTTCATTCTGCTTGTTCTCCTTGTGGGACAAGAGATGTATGTGGAAGGGGGTGGACTGGGGAGCCTGGGTGAGGAGGAAGGGATCTGCCATAGCTTCATTAAAAATCTAAGAATCATCAGGAGCAAATAGCCTTCTAAAAATGAGTCCTGTTCTTGATGCTAAAGTTCTTTAATTCTGTTCATTGTTGATTCCTTTCATTGACTAGAAGCCTAGTGAAATTCTCGTGATAACTAGCCTTTGAGACGTCAGTTCATAATGAGAAACTCTGAGTTCTGGGGTGAGCTAGTCCCATGAATCATTGTCCTATGATAAGCTGAGATCTTGTTTGTTGTTTCACTCTAAGCGTCTGGCTTGTTCTCAATTGATTCTCAGCAAAATGTCTACAAGTAATCCATGTCTTATGTTTTGACTGACAGGTAAGTTTTGAGCATCACCAACACTATGCCGTCGGTTGACTGACGCTCTCTCTAATCCTCTGCATACACTCTATCAGCTGCAAGACTTGACCTAGTGAAAAATTACCACACTTTATATACAAACAACAAACCGAGGCTTATTTTTATGTGTAATTATGACCAAATTGAGTATTTATCAGACGAAGAAGCGGCAATTTATACATCCCCAAAGTAGGACCTTTTTTCCTGTACTGAGAATCATTATATAAATGGCCCAGAATGTTTTCAATAACAATCTCTGGTATTTTATGATGAGACGATGGCCCTAACACATTTATGCATTTACGTTAAATTATAGGAACATCTTTATTTCCAAATGTTAATAAATAAATATGCATTGTGCGTGATACATTCTATTACAAGCTATCTGAATTTGAGAGGAGTATTCATGGTCAGAGGAAAATAAATGACCGAAGAGGACCATGAATGATTACATAGCTATAAAAATTCTCAATGGAATTGTTACTCGTAATTCGAATTCTGTCTTTCATTAATCGTATATAATTCATGGATCTGACCTGTGGATTTCAAGTTTACTGAACGTCCCCATGAAATTATTTTTTCTCGTGGGTCCAGGCAGTCAATCTTTCTCTGATAACGGCAGCATTCATTTCACATCACAGCTACGTGGTGTCGGCCCATCCTTAGCCCAAATGCATTTCGTACGTATTATGCATCTATCTACCTCTTCCCTTCTTCGTGGATCTTTCCCAAGTCCCATGTAATAGCACATACTGCTCTCTGATATAATGGGATCATGGAAAGGGTGGGTGGTCAAGAAGAAATCTGTACTCATAGAATTTATGTCATACATATTCTCCAATTCCGATGCCTTTCTGTCTGGCCTTGTCTGTCCTGGAGTAATTTATCCCTTCTCAGAGTCACTTCTAGGAGCTGGAAATTTAAATATATAACTTTCCCAAAAAAGAGGCAGATGTACCAGATAGCATAATCTTTTTTTTTTTTTGCTTCAATTTTAAAATATAAAGGAACTACCTCGACTTCTAAATTGAAATTGAAATCTTAAATAACTTGCCTAAAGTATTATAATACTGCTACTTGTCTCATGGCCTGAAGTTAGAGAATGTTAAACAGGTAAATGAAAATTAAACTCCTTAATGATATATAGAGCATGCAATTGCCTGTTCTATTTCAATTCTCATTTGGTCCAAAGTTAAAAAAAAAAATCAATCAAGAGCCTACTACTCATATTGAGATTCTTTTTCTTAACAGTGAGACCATGATCAGAATGTAAGGCAAACTGTGCCTTTCAGTCTGATTTATCCGGTTTCTGGTGCAGCCGAGGCCTTTGAGTGTTATGAGTTCTTCTTCCTCAGCCAACCGTGGCTGCTAGAAACATAGCCCTTCACCAAAAAAATAGACCTTCAAGGAATATAATTTCAACAATAAAAAGAAAGAAATCATCTAGAAAGTCTCCAAACTAACTTTTAAAGTGGTAGGCTTCCTCAAAAACTGTATATTTCATTCTCGGACTCAGAGAAAAAGAGGTGGACCCACGATTGACAAGATTTTCCAGCCTCGGGGATCACCTTCTACTTCCTCTAACCTTGGCCCCTACACCATGCTTTGCAGTGTGCACAGAGCTCCTGATACACAGTATTAGCCTCCGATAGCAAATAAGATGCCACCAGGCCTTACCGTTGGTTGGCAAGATGACCAAAGCACCACTCTTATAGGAAAATTATAACAGATTGTGTGAGTCACTTTGTGCATGAATGGCTCTGAATAAAGTACTTCTAAATACCTTTGTTCTGCATTCACCAATATGTTTTAATTTATATAGATTATATATTTTAGATTATAAAGTGCTAATTAAGAAAATTCAATTTTTGTACTGTGATGAATAGAGAACAATAACTGTAAACTGCCTTTCTGTTAAAGAGATGAGCAAGGAAAAATTTATGAATTCATCCTCAAAGAACATCTTGTGACCTAATGAGATTTTTAAATATATAATGATCTATAGGTATACTGAGATTATTATATTGGTAAGGAGGAAACCCACATTGTTTGAAGGCTCCTTGTGTTTAGACAGAGGAAATAGAGCAGAGCATAAACAGGCATTTGTGGCTTCATACTGTTGTGCCTTCAGGCACTGCAAAAGATGGAGCCACAATACATCCCTCGAAGATTTCACCAGACAAGTCTCCCAACGGAAATAACCCCAACTCATGGCAGGACGGTTGTTTGGAGAATAGAGGCAGATCTGTGAAAGGGAGGAGTTTTTTCAGCTTGGATGATAATATGTATATTCATCTAGGTGCTTATGGAAAGTATTGTTAAGTATGCTTTTTAGACAGGTTGGGTGTTTTAAGAGTAGCAACAATCTGTAAAGAGAACAGCCAGAAATTGATCAATATTGATGAAAAGAAAGGGGATCTGTATGACCTGAAAACTGAAAAAGATTCAAGTGTTGTTTGAAAAACTTCAAATTCAACTTTAATTATGGAAAAGCTAAAAGTGGTCTTCACTTCATTTAGGGAAATTAAAATTATTGGGATTAATCATTCCTTATAGGAATGAAATCATTCACTTTCTAATATGAATTAAATAATGATTTAGAAAAGCCCTGAGCTCCTTACAACACTAGGAAAGATAACTCTATGACTCAGCCTTGGAGATTAAAAAAAGAAAATGACCCTTATGATTATAATAATTAAATAGTAACCAAATAATAATTAAGTAGTAACCAAATAAAACAATGTTCACAATTAGGTAACTTCTTTGTGGCCATTAAACTTTATATACTCATGAGATATCTGGCTAGTGATAACTTCATCTTGTTTTGAAGAAGGGCATAGAGCTAGTGCTGGCAACAGGAGTCTCCAAATTCAGTACGATTACTTATAGACACACCCAAGGGATCCTTGGAGATACAAAGAGAGATAATAGTCTCAAATGAATATAACCACGGTGGGTAGATGTGGGCTTTTATTCTCGGTTCAGCTCCTCCCCACAGCAAAGTGAATAGTGCCTACACACACACACACACACACACACACACACACACACACACACACACACACACACACACCAAGATTTATATGGAACCCTAAAGACTCTAACGAGGAAATAAGCAATGAGAATGAGCTAACACACATCTCAATACCCAGTGAAAATCCACCCAGAGAGTTGTATTTGAGCCACTGTCCCTGAAACTCCCAGATCCCAAAGGGCTGCCTCCTGCAAGCCATGCAAGGTGGTCGCTCTGCAACTAGAGATTGATAGCAATAGATGACGACCTGCCGGAGAGGTTCTTACCACATCCAAGTCTGCAGTTAATCAGACCTCCTTCCAGCCTTCACAATTATTTTTGCAAAGGAAGCGATTAAGAAAGACAATCTTCTTTTGCAGAAGGTTTTAAACCACACCAGCAGCCGCATCCATAGGTCAGAAAAACCAATATTGCTTTATTGGTCCAGCTGCTTTTCAAAAAAAGGACAACTAAAAGGATTCCATGGTTTTACCTTTAAAAAAAAAAAAAAAGCCCGTGACATTTAAACCAACATTTATTTATTTTTATTTTTATTTGGCAAGCAACGAATTTTTTCCTACCAAATTTGAGAGAAAAAAAAAAAAGGCAAGATAATTCCTTCCAGGTGGTAAATGTAGCAAAAAAACAGATTGAATAGAAAAATTTCTGTTGTGCAAATGAAGTGAAATGTGTGCCTACATGCATATGCATGCATGAATTATGAATACCCAAACTATAAATATAACACATTAGTGCCAGCATGAAGCACAAAGGTAGCACAATTTTACGGTCTCGAAATTCTAATTAGCATAAAAGGCATAACATTGTAATTAAATAATTATTGATTAACACAAGACAGGGAAACCAGATGTGTTGAATGGGCTTGGTAATTAACTAAGTAAACTACGGATATGTTAAAATTCATAGATTACAAAGGTAAGGTATACTTATTTTTTTTATTCCGGTGTAGCAATTTCATACCATAAATGTCAATATCTGCGAATGTACATTATGCTTTCACAAATAATATTTGAGGCATCACTGACGTGAAATAGTTTCAGAGCTCAAACGTTCAGCATTTAGAAGGCTGTTTTCACATTCCTCACTCTCCCCTTTGGACTTGATGAACATCAAAAATAGACAAAACAGGATAAAGGAAGGCATGGCCAGTGAGTGGACAAAAAACAAAATAAACGCGGATAAGAGCAGGAGAGCTTGACATTTAAAAGAAAAACAAAAGTTTTCCTGCAAATTGAATGTTTTTTAACTTCTCACTGTGCTTCCTACATCCACCTTCAAGGTGGCCCTGCAGTGAAAGTGGGCTTCGTTCGCATCATTTCTTCTAACGAGACTAATCATTTCTCAAGAGCCATCACTGGGAAACTGGGAGTTTTTGTTTCCGACAGCATCCAGTGGCTCGGACAAGCTAATTTAAGAAAGGAAACTGGGTCTTTGACCATGTTCGTCCTCCTAATGTTACGCACGATCTGAGTTATTTTAATTACACATGAGGAAGGTTGCTGGTTCTCTCCACACTTAGCATTCTTGAAAAAATGCATTTGATAAGACTCTTGTCGATTCCAAAATGAAGGAGGCAGGTAAGTATAAATTTGGAAAACCCAGAAATCACAGATTTCTAAATGTAGAAGAAAGGCATGTGATTTAGAAGAAATTATGCGGTTTTCCAACACTCCATAATTTCCGATTCCAAGAGTAACTTCCCCCGTCACCAGACCCCATCCTCACTATTCTGACCTTCATCACCACAGATGAGTCCTGCCTTCTTAGGACCCCATAGATGTAGAATCATATAACATATACTCTGTTGAGTCTGACCTCCTTACTCAACATCACGTCCATGAGATTCAGCCATGTCCTGTGTGTATCAGTAGTTCATTCTTTTCTATTGCTGTGGGATTTCCATTGTATGCACATACCACATTTTTCTGCCTATTCAACTATTGGTGGACCTTTAGACCCCTTTCAGGTTTTGACTATTAAAAGCTGCTAAGAACATTCTTGTTAGGGTCTTTGGTGGACATGTGTATTCGCCTCTTCTGGCTACATACCCATGAATGGGACCGCTAGACCATAAGACATGTACATATCTAGCTCCAGTGGGAATACGAAACTTTTCCAAAGTAGCTACACAAATTCGTACTTCCCCTAGCAATATAAGAGGCGCTTTGAAGGATATGCAGTGGCTTTTTATTTAGGTTTTTCTCAATTCTCAATTGAGATTGTGTCTCAAAATCCCAGCAGTGAGGTTCATTCATTCATTTGAGATATAGATAGATAGATAGATAGATAGATAGATAGATAGATAGATAGATAGATACACATGTGTATGTGTATATATATATATATATAAACGCATATATACATATATACACACATAAATTAATATACACAGGTGTTATTATAACTCTGGCACTTAAAAAACAAAGCAGGTGCTAGTTGGCTTATCATATGATAGGTGGGTCAGAAAACTAATTATAAAAAAGTAATGTTTCATCTTGACTCAAATAAAGATATAAAATTATACAGAAGAATTGGGCAGTTGGGAGCACAAAGAAGGGTTATATTGCCCAGACTTTCCAGAGATGACTCTCCAGGAGCCAAGGATGACTTTCCAGAGGAAGCGATGTCGCTGCTGAAGCCTAAAAATAAATAGGAGTTAGCTAGGTAACCAGGAAGCAGGGGGCTTAATTTGTAGAGACGGGGGAAGGAAGTGAAGGATGAGAGTGAAAAGCAGTGTTCTTTGAAGATGGAACAGAATGTGTGAAGACCAACAAATTAGAATGGTTCATTTGGGGAATGGAAAGAGGTTCAGTATGCTTACAGAATGAAGCATGAAGGAAAGGAAAACAAGAGTGGGTCTAGAGAAGTGATGAGAAGCAGGGTAAGTAAAGACCTTTCGAGCTATGGCAAGGAGTTAATCTTGTATCTTTACGGAATGGGACACCATTGAAGTGCTTTTTAAGCAACTAGTGACATTAGCACATTCAGGTTTAAAAGACATTATTCTGGTTGTAATAAGGAAAATAAATTGGAGGAGAATAAGAGAAGATGCCAGGAATCGCTTTTAGAAGTCATTGCAATTGTCTTAGAAATAGTGGTTGGCCAGTCTATGGTAGTGGCAATTGGAATGGAGAGAAATGGAAGTATGTTTTTTTAATTTTAATTTTTATCTTCGAGCAGTATGTAATACTGAATGAAAAGTTTTAAAATAAGTCAACAAATACTCATGTTATCACCAATGAAATAAAGTCATAAAACTTTTCAACACAGTTAAACCTTTCTTATTTACTATTCCCTGATCCCTTTCCTCACACTATATTTTGCATTTAATATTTATTATGTTTGTATATTTATTTAAAATAATGCCATATATATATGTGCATCCCTAAAAAAATACATAGTATTCCCATGCAACTTTTTAAACTTTATGCAACTGAAGTCACACGATACTTATTTTTTCCACAACTTGATACTTTTTTCCAACATTACATTTGAGAGACCCACCCTTTTTAACATACATAAGCTTACTTTATTTCTACTTCACATAGTATGTGATTCCATGAATACCAATTTATTAATTTTCAATAGACATTTACATTTAAGTTGTTTCCAAATTTTTGCTATTGCATACAACACTGCTATGAGCACTCTCATATGTGTATACATGTGTGTTCGTGAGCTAGGATAGATGTAGAGGGGTAAAAGTGCAGAATTATAAGGCAGTCCCATTTTAAACTTCTAGAAGTTGCCACATTATTCCATTTAAGATTGGCCTTTTTTTTTTTTTTTAAATTCTTCCACTCTTTTGATATTTAGTGCCTGATGATCATCAGTAATGTAGAGCTTTACCTCATCAGCTTGGTTATGTCGATATGGAATTCCTACTGAGAAGGCAAAAATAGATCTTAATTCTTTCTCTTTTCTCATTTGTCAAGTGTGGTTGTTTTTTATAAATAATAAACTTCATTTTGTAGAGCAACTCATAGCAAAATTGAGCAGAAAGCACAAAAAAAAGTGTTTAAATAAGCTGCTTTAAATATTAACAATGAGTTTTCTGGCTTTCTTTTCAAGCATTATAGAATCAGATTTTCACGGATTCCATGTGTTTTGTCTGACTTAATCATTATTGTTATTAATGTTCCAATTGTCACAAGTTTAGCCAAACGATAGACCAATCATACTGGCTCCTATGTCCTTTTAACATGACCCATCACTTTTTGAAAATTTTCTTGCTTTCTAGCACAAAAAATATATTCCACACTCTCCCTGCTTCTTCTTTGCACCACACCTATATTTACCATGTCTCCAGGGATTAGCCTTGGTTCTTTTTAGTGGGGAATCATATTGGTGCTTGTTGTTATTGAGGTGACATTGTTTCTAAGCCATTTTAGTGGACAGAGATCACACACACACACACGCATTCTATATAATCATTTAAAATCATGAGTGCATTTTGATATTTTCAGTTCAGTTTTAACATCACAGTATTTTTTCAGCAATAAAATTGTATTTACCTGTACAAGGTACCATGCATTTAGTGCCAAACCTTCAAAGACTGAGGAGATAGAGCTTATATTCATCCTTTAGATAAAACAATGAGTATATATACTTACAGACTAAAACTGTACTAATCCTAAAATTCAGCTAATCCAGATATGAATATAAATAGAAGTTTTTTAAGTGCTGTTTGCTATAGGACCAAGGTATTCAACTGAATAAATTGAAAGATTGGAACGAAATAAATGAACACAAATATTACACATCTTTTTGAAAATTAAACAATCATCATTATAACTGAATGGATTAGAGCCAAAACTGAACGCATAATAATAAAAGTTGTTTAGGTAACATCAGGAGGTAACATAAATGAACTGATTTAATCATTCTCAAGATTAATTGATAATGGGCAATATTTTAGTTCTTATTTCTAAAGTCAAAAAAAGATAATAAAATATATTACTTAAATTTATGATACCATCAAGAACAGCAGACTGTTTTCAAAATCACAGTATTAACACTTCTTTTCTTTGACCCTATAACTGTCTCTTTTACGCTGCAGATCCTTATTTTTAGCATCATTTAATGTGATTACTTATTTTGTTTTATCCTGCGTAGAAGGAAAATGGTTTTAAAATGCCAGATTCATAGAAATACTGTTTTTGTGCCCCATTCTTTCCCCCTGTACAGGGCCAGGGTGCCCAGCCCTCGACTGCTGTAACTATTGTCTGCCGCTGGCTCACCGCTGCCTCTTCTTCAAAGAACAGCAGATGGGAGCCTTTCTGCTCAGTCAGAGACCTGAGTCATCCTTCACTCGTCCTCTCATCTCCATAGGCTATTCTGCCTTTCTCTGTCCTGCCCCAGCCGCTGCCACCACCTTTCTCCCCAAATCACAAACCTGCTACGATAACCACCTGACTGGCTTCCACTTTTAACCCAGTGAAATCCATTGTCTATACCAGGGGTCCCCAACCCCAGGCCACACACAAGTACTGGTCTGTGGCCTGTTAGGAACTGGGCGGCACAGCGGGAGGTGAGTGGTGGGCTGGGGAGCGAAGCTTCATCTGTATTTGCAGCCGCTCCCCAGCGCCAGCATCACCGCCCCAGCTCCGCCTCAGATCATCAGGCGTTAGATTCTCAGAGGAGCACCGGTCCCTGGTGCCACAAAGGTTGGGGACCCCTGGTCTATACAGTTATTAAAATGAACTTTTAAAAAATGCACAGCAGGTGATATCAGTATTTGATTTCGCAACTGGACTTTGGGTAAAATCCTGTGTCTTCGACCTCTCCTTACGCCACCCGCATCCTAGCCTCCGCGGCGCTCCAGCAGTCTGGGCCTCGGGCAGCCCCTGAGACGCTGACACCTCTGCTGTCTCCCGGTCTCCCCACTTGCAGTTCTGTTTGCGTGCAACACTCTTTCTCCCAATCTTCACGGGTCTGGTTCTTTCTCATCTAACAGGTCTTAGCCCAAATGTCAACTGTTGGGGAGGCCTTCTATGACCACCTTGTACAAAGCAACTCCCTTCCTCATCCCAGTCACCCTCCAGCACACCGTTTTCTTCACATTAGGTTTTGCAATGTATAATTACTTTTGTCTACTTGTTTGTTTACTTTATGACTGGTTTTCTCCACTAGAATATACGTTTTACGAGGGCTGGAGTAATATCTCTTAAGTTTACTGTTAAGTCCCAATATGTAGTTCATGTTAGAAACTCCATAAATATCTGTCGAATAGATGGGTGAGGCTTCATTGCCTCCTGAAGTGGTCCAGTCCAAGGAATTAAGCCCTAGAATGAAGATGAAAGGGTTGAGTACTTGTCGCTCTGCCTCTGGCGTACGATCGGTGTTAGAGAACTGAAAAGTCCCAGCAATACCTCGTTGTAAGGATGAAACAGGAAACCGAGATGGTCGGGGGCCCTCCTCGCTCTGCAGACCGCTCTTCCTAATCCACACCAGTGGCCCAGGCCTAAACGATCACCACTTGTTCATAGCCTGAGGAACTTTCATGGTCCATGGAAGCAAGAGCAGATGACAAACGTGTCCCAATGGATGCTTGAATACCTTTAACGCCTATCTGTAAATGCTGCTTTTAATGTAGGAAATCACATAGAATTGTTGATGTATTTGAACTGGTGCTAAGTCTTTGTTTACAGGTTCCAAACACTTAAACCTCACTACAGGGTGCTGTGTTGGTCCTTTATTTTATAGATCTACAGTGCTCTCTGAAATACTTACTGCTTCAGTAAAAAGAAGATAATTAGAAATGTAAGAAAGTTGTTATAAGTTTTCTAATTCATATTCTGAGATGAACAAGTATTTCAAAAGAAGTTTCAACTGACATGAATTCTAGTATATAAATGAAAACCTGAAGCTAACTCTAAAATTGAGCAAAATCTATTTTCTTAAATTCATGTAGACTCTCTCCAATGTCACATTTTCACTTCCAGAAAGACTGCCTTTTGATAAAAGAAAATGATAACACAAAGAAAGTAGATAGCCATATAAAAATAGATTCAGTGACTCTGAACCACAGCTAAGGAGAAAGGGGGAAAAAATGAAGATTATAAGTAGCTGGGACTCCATTTCTACAAATAGAATTAGCTAAAGTTAAATTAGACACATATCAAACAAGCAGGTGGTTTAAAGAACATAAAAAATAAGAGAGACACTATCTCCTTGATTCATGAGAAATTATGTAGTGGTCTACTATGAAAGAAGTGAATATTGAGATTTTTTAAGACGTGAGCTGATTCCAAGACTGTGACTACTCCCTACAAGTAGAATGTCTACATCCACACTTAATGAACATTTCAAAGAACTCTGGAGATTATTTTTTTCTTTTTTAAATTCAAGTATTTGAGGAAAACAGGAAAAAGTTTATGATTCGCACTAATGAGATAAAAGAACTTTTGAACACTTACTGTTTACTCAAGTATCTATTGGACAAAAGCAAATGTTCTGGAATAACTGTCTCTCAAGTAATAACGTGGTGAGCGTGAGCAGGTCTAACTGACATCTGGTTCTCTACGTGTTGACTCTTGTTCTCCTTGACCTCCCTTGAAGCCACCACCATATGTTCTCACCACCTTGACTCCCAAACTTCAAAAAAAATAAACTCCAAATCCTCTCTTCTGAGTTCCCTCAAATCCTCGTAATCCAGTTTTTCACTCCCAGTACCCTCCTGGCATCGCATTTTGTCAGGTCCCCTGTCCCCCCACCAATCAGCAGATTTGATGGCCTTTTCTCAGGCTCTGAGTCTATGGCATTAGCAACGTCCCTGAAATTCTCTCTCCTTGACACACTCCCTCGCTCCAGGCTGTCCTCACACCTGCCAAAGCCTTCTGCTTTTCTACCATGTTTCTCTTCTCTCCCCTTGCTCTCTTCTTTCTTGTTCTAGAAACTGTCCCTTGGTAATCATGTATACTTTCATAAATACAAATACCATCATATATGTCTTTTAAATTGCAGCGACATCAGTGGTCAATGTCTGAACTGTGGTGTGCTTAAATCACACCTAACAGTCTAATTCCAAGACTTGAAAGGGAAATGACATCTGAGGTACTCAAAATTATTTTTAAGATTACATTGTTTACTATGGTTAAGTATGAACTCCTGTGTTTCCCAACTACATGCTTTGATGAGGTAATGAAAAGCTCCCACAAAATAACGGATCTTCTGTAGTTATTTATTTATTTCTCTTTACAGAAACATTCTTTTAGTTGTCTCTGTGGCATTTCCTCTGATGTACCTCATATATGAGATTGAGTTATCATGTGTTAAGGCTTTTTTAAATGTTTGAAATCTAGCTACTGAATGGGATAGAAGCTTACGATATGATTCTATACCAAATTTAAGTAAGAAGTTTGAACTTTAAATATAATTAGATGCTATTGCAGGTAGGGGGAAATTTCACACCTCCTTCCTCCTGGTTCTTTTGTCTGGTCAATTTGTTAAATTGACACAAAACAGATTAACAGTAGGAAAAAAAATATTTAATTCATACAGATGAAAGTCTCACAGAAATTGCACCTAAAGAAATGACCAAAACAGTCAGCTTTTATACTTTTTAGATAAAGAAACAATAAGTTTGCGAGGAATTGACAGGATAAAGAAATTTAGGCTTGGATGCTTAACTTGGGATTAGGGTAGTAAATTAGTAAAGAAATAAAAAGGTTTGTTCATATAGACTTCTGGGCCCTGGTGATAAAGAAGTCTCTGTGCCTCCTGGTACAAGGTGGGTACCTTTAACAGGGAGATTTATTTCCTGCTTTCAGGGCACAGAGAGGAGCATCAGAGTATTCCTCTTGCACTGTTTCTCAAGTAACTTTTATTCAAATTAATCAGTATGCCAATTTACTATATTTGGGGGTGGCCTGCCCTGATCCCCAACACTATTGATGTTCTCGTTCAAATTCTAATTTGCAAAGAATAGTGCAGTTTATAAATATGTTATAGCACCAACAAATTAAGCGAGAACTATACTGATTTTATGAGCGTAACAAATATGTATCATTAGTTTGTACATTCACTTTTGTTTTATTTGTATAATATAAATTTTAGTCAAAGTCATATTGAAAGAAACTTACAGTTCTGCAATAGAAATTGCTATAAATTTTGAGATTATGCAAGTTCATAGTAAACCTAATGAATTCTATTAAAATGGGAAATAATACTTCATCTGTAGTCATCAAGAGTAACTGTAAGAGATTAAATTTGATGACCAGGAAAGGAAGCAATCAGTGTGCCGTTTGCCTGCAGGTAAATTGCCTTGTGTTAAACTGAATTCACTAGCTAAAGCAATTATTTTTCTGTAATATTTTCCCTTCAGAGGGTTACTGTAAATGACTCATGTAGCAAGCCAACAATAAAAAGAAATGATGTAAAATGTTTTATTATCAATAAAGTGCTATAACTGTGAAGGTAACTGAATGATACATGTAGTAAACAAACAACCAAAAAAAAAAAAAGGAAGTAAAATGTTTTATTAGTAATATAATCTGAGGCATACTTGTAATGGTACTTTGAATTCCTGAGTTGAGGAAAATCTAAAACTGTAGAGTAACTTGTCCTACTGACGTGAACTGAAAATTCTAAGTTCATGGTTCATATACATGTATAGCAGAGGATAATGAGAGAGGGTTTACCCACCATCAATGCTCAGAGAACTCTCAGGCTGGTTGTTTTCGGTCTCAGCCACATATAAGTTCAAGGGCTTTGCATTTCACTCCAGCTTACCCTGTTTTCCGAGTCCCAAACTCTATTTCTGGCACCTACAATCTCCCTGAGCCACAGAGGTGGGGACTGTCCTCACCCTTCTGTCCTCAGCCTCACTGACATTGCTCAATCACTGGACAGCCTCTGGGGCTCTGAGCAAAGACCACGTATAGCACCCCCTCCAACACGGTGCCCTGGAACTAGTAACAACAGAGCTTGCTCCAGGTGGTGGCTGGGAAATAAACAAAGTATCCGCAGGCCCCTGCAGGTCTAGTGTCCTGGTCCACGTGCCTCCTCGCCTTCACTCCATCACCACACCTCCTCCTTCCAGCTCTGCACAGGTGGAAGCTGTAATCTTTCATTCATTGGGGAATCTAGAGACTGGTTCCTCATCTATTCTTTTCAAAGTATTGTTATGACAAAAACATTATGATCTTAGCCCTTCTTGGCCCACACTCTACAAATACTAAAGGGCATCTCCTGAGGATTAAACACCTGGGCTGTTGTCTCTGCTAAGAGCTCTGCGTCAAGGATTGCCTTCTTTATTCCTTTGCTCTGTCTGTGTGAAATTTTCTGGAAACAACTGAGGAGGAAGGACCTAGCTCCCTTCGGAGCACGAAGAATCGTAAGGGGTTGGGAGAGAGAGTACACAGTAGGTAATGGGGTGGTACCAGGTCATAGCTAAAAGCACAGACTGCTAGGATCAAATTCCAGGTCTACCACTTAATAGGCAATTTATTTAATTTATTCATTAACCAAATTGGGCAATTTATTTCACCTCTCTGTGACTTACTTTTCTCACCTATATTAGTTGCTTATGGCTGCTCTATAACAAATTACCACAAATATGGTGTCTTACTCAACAGAAATTTACTCTCTCACAGTTCTGGAGGCCAGAAGTCTGAAATCAGTTTCACTGGGCTGAGATCAAGGTGTTGGCAGGTGCTATGCTCCCTCTGGAGCTTTCTTATTTCTTCCAGCTTCTAGTGGTGGCCAACATCCCTGGGCTTGTGGCCACATCACTCCGATCTCTGCCTCCATGGTCACGTCGCCTTCTCCTCTCCTTTCTTATGTCTAACCTCCCTCTGCTTGCCTCTCATGAGGTTACATGTGTTTACATTTAGGGTCCACTCAGGTCGTCTAAGTTAATGCCCCCATCTCATGAGCCTTAACTCAATCACATTTGCAAAGTCTTCTATTGCCATAGAAGATAAGATTCATGGGTTCCAGAGAGTAGGACTTACATGTGTTTGGGGAGGACCATTATTCGGTCTACTGTAAATTGGGTTGATGATAGTAAGTACATGAAAATTAAAAGATGTAATGTATGAAAAATGTTTTAGAAAAATGTCTAACGTGCAATAAAGCACTCAATAAATACCAGTCCATGATGGCGATATCGATGATGATGAAACAAACAAACAAAAAATTGCAGATGAAGAGTTTCAGAATGAACAAAATAAATTTTAAAATGAATATATGTAGAGGGTCTGATCTCTAGACTGTTGCTGTGTGCCTACCTTAAAATATTATTATTCAAAGGATTGTATCTCTACATCAAACAAGTATTACTCCACAATTTAGGCATGTGGTACATATAGCCATTATGGGTTTTGGGTTTTGTTACTTTTCATTCAAAATTTAAACCATTTTAACGATTTCATTCCTTTTTTATAATCCCTGAGGTGAAAATCAAAGACACAATGTGATACGATTATTTCCTTTTGTTCTCCTGTCTCCTGCCCACCTAGGATACAGATCTAATGACATTCAACATTTCTGTTCACCGGTCATGGTGGCGGGAACATGGCCCTGGCTGTGTCCGAAGAGTGCTGCCCCCGTCAGCCCACGGCATGTTGGATGACTACACGTATGTGTCCGTCACAGGCTGCATCGTGGACTTCCAGTACCTGGAGGTCATCCACAGTGCCATCCAAATACTCCTCTCTGTAAGTAGCACATTCGTGTCACTGTCTGGTCAGGACTCTCCTTTACTGGCGTTTTATATCGGAATCTTCCTTCCACACCCAGCTGGTAGGTGACACCATCCATAAGCACACAAAGAACCCTTTAAACAATGCAAACAGCAGTGCTATGCTAACATTGTACTTAATAGCAGGTTACATCTTTTCCTGTGGGCATCCAGACACTTTGTTTTTAGAACCAGCTAGTTGCTGGAGTTTCGAACTTGAGATAGAGTCCACATCATTCAATGAAATAGTATCTCTGTTTTCCAGGAGTGGTGCATTAGCCATTCACCATCTTGGGCTCTACTACTTACTTTTCTATTACTGCTTTTACTTCTAAGGCATTCTTTTACTAATGCACATTCATTCCAGAGAAAAGAAGGATAGAAACACACCCAATAGTTTGCTCAATCTAATGAACTTTATATTTCAAAAAATTATTCCTTAAGAAAACAAATCCCACCAAAGAGTCTTACATATTTCAGTAGAATTATGTGTCAGGATACAGTTCCACATAGAGCAACAGAGAGAGGAGATGGCTTGATTGAACCACAAAGGGTTTATGTGTTTGGAATTAAAATTAATTTGTTTCCACCAGACCATCCCACCCACAGTTAGATCAGAGTGTGAGTGGAATTAACTTAAGATATAGACCATCATCAAGAATGTTGTATTTTTGAGATCCAGCAAGTACTTGTTTGAGTCAATACACAATAAAGCCATTTTTAACCATGCTTTCACATAAACTAACCACCTCCATCTTTCTGTCCAACTGGTTAAAGTCAAGTGAGAAATATAGGATCAATAATAAATTAATAGATGATGGAAATATAGCAGGTGTATGTCAGTGAAGAATGTACCTTAGAAATGTTTCTAGAAAGAACTTTGAGAAATTCATACTATCGCTTCCTGTATTTGTTACCTACTGCTATGTAACAAAATATTCCAAAATGCAGTCACTTAAAACAATACCAATTTATTGCTTAGAGTTCTGTGGGTCAAGTATTTGGGCAAGACTCAGCTGGATAGTTCTTCTGCTCCGCGTGTGGTTGGCTAGGGTCACACACCTGAACTTTTCAACCAGGACATCTGCTGGGCCTACACGGTACAAGCAGGCGTCACTCATGCGTCTGGTGCCGGCTGTTGGCCCACATTCTCCTCCACAGCTTCTCTCTTTGCAGAGCACCTGACAGGCTTTCTTACAGCAAAGCACCAGAGTTCTGAGAGGGGAAGCCCAGGGCAGGCATTTATCAAGCCTCTGCAGGCAAACCTCGTTCTATTGCACTTCACTTCACTGTACCTTACAGATGCTGCATTTTTTTTTTTACAAATTGAAAGTTTATGGCAACCCTGCATCGAGCAAGTCTACTGGCACCATTTTTCCAACAGGCTCAGATGATGGTTAGCATTTCTCAGCAGTAAAATGTTTTTTATTAAGGTATGTACATTGTCTTTTTAGTCATAATTCTATTGCACACGTAATAGATGACAGTTTAGTTTAAACACGGGGAAACCCAAAATTCGTGTGACTCACTTTATTGCGATACTCACTTTATTTTGGTGGTCAGGACCGAACCCCTAATATATCCGAGGTAGGCCTGTACCTGAGTAATGCTTACTCTTGTCCCACTGACTACAGGTGCTCACATGCTGATATGACCAAGCCCAGCATCATTTTGGGAGGGGGCTAGAGAAAAGTGAGCATATTAGGGAAAACAGCTCACTTGAGCCTCAAGATGTAGCAGTCTTATCTCACTTAATTAATTACTGTTCTTTAACCTGCATATGTCATGTTTTAACATAGTGTTTTAGAGCACATTTTCATTAGAAGTTTTTAGAAAGACAAAAGATTAGAATTTTTCAAAATGACAGCTCTTTCAGTGTTCTTATTCAATGAAAGCCAAATTCGACATTGAATTCAAAGTAGGAGGTTGTACCTCAAAGTTAAGGAATTTTCTTGCAGAGATATAACAGGGAATCTGCTTATTCTTGGTTTCTATATCACTTTTACAAGTTTAAATATAATATACTATTATTTATCTTCCCCTATTCTCTGGTCTTTTTTTAATCTTCTAGCAGTTACAGTGTGGCTATATATATATACATATCTTTGTAGTAAAGAGTGGAGGCAAATTTTCAATCTATTTCATGGTAAGAGAGTGCTCTATTATCATATACTAGATTCTAAAGGTTCTTGTGGAATTGTTTTTCTAGAATCTTTCATATGTGGGCAGAGCCTCTTCTTTTTAAAATTATTCATAGCGAATTGCTAAGCCATTTCAAAGAATGATGGCATAGTGCCCAAATCCTTATAATGCAGCAGAATCCTCTAAAATCAAAAAGTCATTTCCCCACAGTAACTCCAATTCAAATGAATGGTAAGGTGGAAAGTATTTATTTGATAAGGAGCTGAACTGTCACATAAAAACCTATGCAAAAGAGAAATACGAAATGAAGTGTATGTTGCCACCTAAAAGTACTTGTCATTTATAAATGAATTCCTCAGCATGTTATTTTAGTGAACATTCAAAGCTGTCTACCTGCATACATAGTCAGGACTATACTGTTTAGCCTTCCGGCAAGAAAAGGATTAGGTGCTGATCTCTGACTTTTCTTGTGTAGTAAACCTGAGACAAGACTTCCAATATTTTTCTTTTTATATTACAATGAAATATATCCTGAATTTGTTTCAGAACTATCAAATTATGTATTGTCTTAGATTTTAGATCGGTTGCTTGTATTTTCCACTTAATGTGAATATATTTACAATGATTAGAATTGCGGGTTTTTAATCTAACAATAAGGGAGTAGTTCCTTGATGAGTTGCCTACGTGCACTGAGATCTCAGCCTTATTACTGAAAAATGGGAATGGCGATTGCAATATTTAATAGCCTTTGTTGCAGCGGCAACAGCTAAGCAAACAGACACAGAGCTTTGAGATGGGGTAGGGTCCCCAGGCCCTACTGCCCCTTACATTGCGGAAGTGCAGAACTCTCCAGAAGAACATAGGAGAGGGTCTGAAGGAGGTGGCCAGGATGGTGGCGGGGGTCCCTCTGGGTTTATGGCTATAGACGACTTACTCACTTTATCACTGGAAGTTTGTACCTTTTGACCTCCTTTGCCCACTTCACCCGCCTTCTCCAGCCCGAACCACCAATCTGTCTCTGTATCTGTGAGCCTGGTTTTTGTTATTGTTGTTGTTTTTAGATTCTGCACATAAGTGAGATCATATAGTATTTATCTTTCTTTGTCAGACTTATTTTGCTTAGCATAATGCCCTCAAGGTCCATCCATATTGTAGCAAACGGCAAAATTTCACTCCTTTTTATGGCCAAATAATATTATCTTTCTAATGGATAATACATTCACTTAGTTAAAAAACATAGAAATACATTTAGTGAAAAACTCCCTCCCACCTTGTGCCTGGTTCCCCCATCTCTGCCCCTCAATAAGCAACCAGTTTTGTTTTGTGTGTTCATCACTGCTATGCATATGAGTACGCATCTTTATGCAAATACAATAAAATATGACTCTTTATTCTTATTTTTCCCCGACAACATATGACATGTACGCTTTTGGAATCTTCCCCTTTTTTACTTATGATATATTTTCGAGTTATTTCCATATTAGTACATCAGTGTTTCATTATTTAATGATCCCTTATTGATGGACATTTGGACTGTTAACCTCATCCAAATATAACAATGATTTTTGGATATATATATGCACATATATAACATAATATATAATACATAATAAATATCAATTATGTATTATAATTATATGTAACTATTATACACAGCATTTTATCACTGACTCTCTGGTCTACATAGAAGAATGAAAGTTCCTTGAAAGCTAGAACTGTGTCATTTTTTTACTTGTTCATTTCTGTTATCCCAGTAACTAGGAGAGTGATGGCACATAAAATTTGTCGAATGAATAAATGACCAACGAAGGAGGGATTCTCAAGTCTGAAACGGATAAAAACAAAAGAAAGAATCCGTTGATCAAAAACCCAGTAGGGGTGAATGCACAGAAAAATGCAGGAGCCAGAGAGAAGGTGCCCTTAGTCTGGAAAATGAAGGGAATGTGGATAAAAATGGTGTGCACTGCGCGTGGCACAAGAGAGCTCAGAGCTGCGCATTGCTAGCACAGTCCTCCCCCGCTTATCCGTGGTTTTGCTTTCTGTCGTTTCAGTCAATCGAGGTCTGAAAACATTAATTGGAAAATTCCAGAAATAAACAGTTCATACGTTTTAAATTGCACGCAGTTCTGCGTAGCGTAGGTGATGAAATCTCTCATTGTCCTGATACGTTCTGCCCTGAATGTGACTCATCCGTTTGTCCAGCGTCTCCATGCTGTAGAGAAGCCACCTACCCGTTAGTCACTTAGTGGTCATCTCAGTTATCAGCTCGACTGTGGTGATTTCACAGTGCTTATGTTCAAGTCACCCTTATTTTACTTCACAGTGGCCCCAAAGCACAGGGGTAGTGATGCCGGAAATTCGTGTAGGCCAAAGAAAAGCTGCAAAGTGCTTCCCTGAAGTGAAAAGGTGAAAATTCTTGACTTAATAAGGAAAGAAAAAAATCATATGCTGAGGTCGCCAAGGTCTATGGTAAGAATAAATCTATCCATGAAATTGTGAAGAAGGAAGAAAATCTGTGCTCTTTTTGCTGACACATCTCAAACTGCAAAAATTATAGCCAGAGTATGTGATAAGCGCTTAGTTAAGATGGGAAAGGCGTTAAAACTGTGGGCGGAAGACATGAACAGAAAAGGTGTTTCGATTGACAGCAGTGTCTTGAAAGCATTGAGCCTAGAGGAAGACTTTAGCAAGGGACCCCTGAAGCGACACCAAGCTATGTACTGCAAATGAGGGATGGTTACACAGATTCAGGAATGGTTTGGCATCTTACCATCTCTCATCGTCACGAGGAGGGTGAGTACAGTACGATAAGATATTTTGAGAGAAAGAGCATATCACATAACTTGTATTACAGTATATTGTTATCATTTTTCTATGTCATTATTAGTTGTCGTTAATCTCTTACTATGCCTAAGTTGTAAATCAAACATTATCATAGGTATGTATATACCTATGTACATACAGGTTTCGAGCATCCACTGGAGTCTTGGAACGTATGCCCAAGGATAAAGGGGACAACTGTCCTTCTGGTATTATTACAATTGCTCTTTCATTGTCCCTGTCCTACTGGACTGGTCCTTCTTCAAAGGCCAAAAGACTTCATCCTGGCGATGCACTATTTATTGAATTTAGTTCTTTAATCTCACACCTGACACCCATTTCCTACATGAAAAATGCCATTCCTATGATCCTCATAGGACACACAATCATAAATCCCTATTCTGAGGTCCACAGTTTTATTTTCTATGTATTTTCCTTATTCTGGCCCCCTAGAAGTTTTGCCTACTTCTGCCTCTCAAGCATATTTTGACTGACTGAGTATATTTCATCTTTTCATGAAAAATCTCAGAATTACCACAGTGAACAAGGATTGAAGTAGCCAGTGAAAGGCCATTAGGAAGCTGTGACTCTGACTCCCAATTTACCCTACATCCCTAATGCCGAGGGCCATGCCAATTCAGCATGGCCACTAATTCAGAATTGTAGAGTAAATTGCTGTATACGTTTTCTGGATTTTAGATTTACAAACGCAAAGTGCATAACTTTTAAACATTGGATGTAATTTAACAAGACTGTGTTTTGATTTTGTTTCATACACTTTGGTAAAGGGAACCTATCCGGAAAACATCCTTCCAGGTTATTCCCGATTTAGATGTTGTTTCTTTGGATGGCGAGGGCGCCCAGATGCAGGGAAAAGAAACATTAATTTGCTCCAAGACTGCGACTCCACCTTTGAATTTCTACTTCCACATCCGTAGAGTCTTTATTTTGAGAGTGACTTCACTGATTTAGCCTGTCTTGGTTGCTAAACTTTGCTACTATAAGGAGAGTATCGAAACAGCTTCTGGTGAAAATTTAAAACTATGGCCATTTCAATTATAAGCACTGTGCTGTACATGTTTTCAAATCAGATATTCACTTTGGAAATTTAACACCACAGATTTAAAGTGGAAACATATATACAAAATTGAATATGACAACGCAAAATATAGTATGTTTTTTATTTTACTAGAAGCAATAGATTAAATGTTTCTGGTGGATTCGCTTGCCCTTTAATCTCATTCTACAGTGCTATATTTTACTTGTTTAATTCCCAAATGTCTGAACATGAATCATACAAAACTAAAATAAAAATAGTAACTAAAAGTCATATTTGCATCATATATTGATGGCAAATGGTCATTATCCATAACACATGGTGAAATCATTTAAATGAACAATAACATGAAATTTTAATAATTAAATCAATTTATAAAATGAATAAATGTAACACATAAGAGAAAACACAAATTGTAAACAAAGTTATGGAATATGATTATTCTTGATAGTAACTTGATGTGTGCAAATTAAATTTTTAAATTATTTCATTTAGCAACTTTTAAAGTAATAAATAGCATTAATCGTAAATTGTTACTCAGTTATTGGTAAAAGCATTCTTTATTGTAAAAACCATTAAAATGTCCACAACTTTGGGCCCTGTAACCCCATTCAGTAGAATTTCTCCTAAGAAAAATGATTTGATAGGAACAAAAAACTGCCTGCATAATGTTCTTTTCACTGTTATTTATAGGTATGTTTAACCTATATTGTAAAACCTGAGTATGTCTAAAGATATGCTGTTAAAGAGATACTATAACAATATATCAACATGATTATTAGACAGATAACAATAACTATGTTAATTTTTGAGGCCATACGTATACCATGAAAAGGAATTTACAATTTAAATAAGCAATCAAGAAAAAGAGGTAAGATTTTAAAAAAGTAAAAAGATGTGTATGTTTCCCCCAAAAAGGATTTTAATGTTGTATCACATTTTCAGTAATACCATTTAATCATCATATGACTTGTATAGAAGAGTGGAACAGATGTAATGGTTGTTTTTAGATTATTAAACATTCCCAAATCTCATCCTATTTATTTGATCATTGAAGGCACTTTTAAATCTTAGTTATTACTAGATATTCTATTTCAGTGGACTGCCAGTTCTGAGGTCAATAAGTCAATAATGAATATGCATTTTATGGCCATTTTTAATTTTTTAAGATTAGTTATTTTTAGATAAACAGATTTATGTACTCATGTTAACTATTAATCAATGTACATATATTTTAAAGGAGCTCATTTTTATAACTAGCTGACAAATCCTAATCTCTAAACCTGGAAGAGATCTTTTAAACTCAGCTTATCTATCTCTCTTTGGAGTCAGTTTTACATATACATTGTCTTGAATCCTTGCTGTCAAGATATTCTCCTTTATATCTGATAGGCGACAAATCTCATTCTTTAATGTCTTTGGAGGTCGTCACCATGGCGGGAGCTGGGAATCAGTGCTCAGAAAATTGGTTTTCCCTCATCCCTATGTTCTTTGCATTGCATTTATCTAGTCACATCAACATTCTCCACTGTTCTCTGTCCTTCATATCAGACACATTCAGCGTAAAGATAAATTAAATCTCAGCAGAGAAGGGTGAAGTAGCATTAGACCACAAGGTATCCTGTGGAATTCTTATCCAAAAGTCTGTATGGGTATCTGTTCCATCTGCTTAAAGTAAATGGCACGGTGACAGGAGCAGATGATACTATTGCTAGTTCAGTAACATGCACTCACACAGTGTGAGAATGCAAGTCAGAAGATAAGCTTTTAAAATAACTTCCAATTGCTATCAGTGATGGTGGGTTTCTTTTTGTTTGATTTCTGTGTTAACATTTGCATTTATTTAACAAACTGTTAGTATGTGCTTGGAGCTGCTCTGAGTGTTTTACAAATATGAACTCACTTAATCCTCAAAATGACCTAAGAAATAGGTGTTATTTTATTCATTATTTTATAAATGTGAAAACTGAGACACACAGAGAGGTTAAATAATTTGCCCAAGATCATGCAGCCGGTGACCGAGTAAAGCTAGACCTCAAACCCAGGCAGATGGGCTCAAGAGTGCACAGTCCTAACCACTTTGCTGAGCTTCCTCATGACAGTGGAAAGAGAATCTCCAGCTTTCTCATAGCCCTTTGCTGAGCTCAGTGGTAAACTCTCTCAGAGCTATAAGACTGAGACTCTCCTGTTGTATTGATGGGGTTTGCTTGGCAACTCCAGTCAGTATTTGAAAATAAGAAAGAGCGTGATATGGTAGTTTAAAGATTCATGCAGTGAATAGTTCAGACTGTTGCCTTTCACCCTTGAAAACATCTCCTAACCATCTTTTTGTTATTAAAAAAAATGGAAGATTTCAGCACTTGGAAAATGCTAAGTACATCGGATTCCTTATTTTCTTGCTTGCTCGCTGGAGCTTTCTCAGTGCTGGTAAGAGGAAGGGAATCATGGCCAACCTCTCCTACCCTAAATTCTTCCTAGAATCACCTTTTCCTCTGAGAATTCATTTTTATATGAAATTGATGCTTCCTGCCTGTATCAAATATTGAGCAATTTCTAAATGCGAACTAGAAGTATTAAGTATTTAGATCAGTTACTCTCTGTACACCATCTCTGGTCTCTTATTGAATTCCACCCTCAGAAAACTGAATCAACAGTGTATCTACACTTCCATAAAGGAATCATTTATTGGACCATCAAAATATTGAAAAGAGTATGTAGTTGTGGGGAAGAATTACTATGTCAATAATACTGAGAAGCCTCTGGCAGAACCATTTGCATTTAGGAACCAGAATGTACCTGGTCAGTACGAAGTTTGAAAGTGTTTGTTTGGCAAATGTAATTTAAGTTATTTCTTTCCCAGCATGCATGCCTATGCAGTGCGTTCATTCTGTCTTTGAAGTGTGCATACATTATTAAAGGCTTTACTGAGATACAATTCACACACCATACACTTCACTCATTTAAAGTGTACAATTCAATAGTTTTCAGTATATTCACAGATATGTGCAACCATTGCCACAATTTTACAGATATTCATCACCTTAAAAAGAAACCTAAACCCTTGAGCTATCACTTCTTATCTTCTCTTCTTAAGCCTTTGTCTTCTATAGATTTGCTTATTCTGGACATTCCATATAAGGGAAACCATATAATATACGGTGTTTTGCGTCTGGCTTCTTTCTCTTAGCGTGTTGTCACGGTTCACTCATGTAGCATATATCAGGACGTCATTCCTTTTTATGGCTGAATAATATCTTATCATATACTTTTAATATTTTTTTCTGTTATAGAGACATGTACAATATTCAGCAAAATTTTCAGGACTACAATTCACATTCGTAAAGCCCTCACCTGCCCACCAGTAAAACCCTAAGTGGAATTTAGACAATCTACCATACATTTTGTTTACATATAGATCCGTGTTTTGGAAACATCTGGGCTATAGACAGCAATTCTGAGCTCTTTATATAAATTGTTGATCTTACATAAATCTAAGATTAATATCTGTCACTTGTACTCAGCAACTATGGGCTTTAACAACTTAAAACACGTGAGCATTTGAAGTTTATATTCCTCTCGTATCATAGCATTCTCATTAATAATATATTGGATTTTAGTTCATATGTTAATCAGTTATCACAGATATTTGTTTCTCAAACCACAAGTTCCATACCATTTCCTAACAATAGAATTAAGTGTCCCAAGGCCCAGATGCTCATAATTATCCCACACATGTTTTCAGGTCTTCATAAATTATTACTGTCCTACTAGTTTCAAATAATCTGGTAAACATTGACTATTTAGTGCAAAAGCGAGCTATGACATTTGGTAGACCTAAATACAGTTTCATCAAAGAAATGCAAAGCTTAATTAGAAATCATATCTAGCATAAAAACCATTAATATAGATAATATGAGATATGTTTAGTAATTAATCAAGACAAACATTGTGACTGTAGGCTCATGGAGATATTAGAAGCGAGAAAGCTAACTTTATTGAAGCTTTACTTGGGGTAATTTAACATCATTCAGATGCTGGCAGACATTTTATCTTTAGCCCTAGGTAGGAATAATTATGAGATTGGGGGGCAGGGGAAAGTAGCTTTCATAATAACAAGAATTAATTCAAAAACATTTGCACTCTCCCTTTAACCAAATTTTGTATAAATTCCATAAAGAAAATCTTGTCATGTCATTTTTATATTCTTTTCTAAATGAAAACAGGCAGTTTATATTTTTTTCTAAATGAAAACAGGCAGTTTATCATTCATTCAGAAAAACATACTCAGTAAGCCCTTGCTATGTACGAAGCACCGTGCTAAGTGCTTTGGAGATGAGAGGATGGAATTAAACTAAACAAAGTTGAACTTGACATATCCACACCATGTTACCTTTCAGCCTACAAGGGGAGATCAGATAGACCATCAAAGTGCCAGAACAGGACAGAAAATGAGACAGGACAGATAATTAAGATTCTAAGTACCTCCAGGGTTCACAGGAGAAAGTAGTATTCAAGGAAGCTGGGATTTTTCATTTCAGCCCAAAGAATTTACTTTCGGAAGTGAATTTTTTTTTTAATGGACCAAACTTTATTTCAAGGACATCCCAAATGCATTACTGGTGGGGTTACATAAATCTCTTTGGATACATGAAAAATATATATATATGTATATATATATATATATATATATATATATATATATATATATATGTGTGTGTGTGTGTGTGTGTGTGTGTGTGTGTGTGTGTATATATATACACACACACACACACATACACACACACACATATACATATACATATACACACATACATACATACATATACTTACTTTTATTTATTTATTTATTTATTTATTTATTTATTTATTTATTTATTTTAAGCATGTCACAAATGACAAAAAAGGAAGCATTCGGCAGAGCAAAAACAAGCAACGGGCTGATTGTCCTAACAAGAAGGCAGAGAAACTTTTTCTGGAGTTCACAGTCCCAGGAAATAGAGCTGCCTTTGCCAAAGAGAGGTCCAGACACGGGTTTTGATAAATTCTTATTACAACTTGTCAAAGGCAAGCTCAAAGAAAACCAAGGTCCGGATTTCCCATGGCTACAATTGGATCTTGCAACGGAGAGAACCTTTGGTTACTTTCACATGTGTTCCATGCAGAAGGAACAGCGTAAGCAGAGAGAGGAAAATAAGAAACCAGGGGAATAGTGAGTAGTTCACTTTGGCATAAGTAAAGAGTATATGCAAAGAAGTAGTGACTTAATTTGGAAAGAAAGGTTAATGGATAATGGAGGCTCTTGAATGCCAGGTTAAGACTCTGGGCCTTTACTTGAAGTGAAATAAAGAGCTATTTTGGTTTATAAGCAGGAAAGTGTCATACACAGGACTCTGATTTCAAGAAGCTATTCTAACAGGCACGTGCAAGATGGAGCAGATAAGCAGGAACACATATCAGGATATTCTTATAATAGTCTGGGCCCAAATGCCCCAGAGCGTCCTTAACATACCTGTCTTACACATTGAATCCCAAGAAGGATTCCATGGTGACATAAGTTTGATTGATGTCATGTTACATCCACTTCTTAGAGATTCACTATATAAATTGGTATATTAAAGTTTCTGAGAAATCTTACTGTTTAAAAAAAAAACATGAAAATCAAAGACTGAGGGACTCCTCCAGAATAAAGAAGACTGAGGAAACGTGA
>NW_024344240.1:1673133-1725539 GCF_902729225.1 Pteropus medius | reverse complement strand
GATGAATGATATACAGGAGTTCTTTGAACCACTTTTTCAAAATTTTCTGTAAATCTTAAGTTATTTCAAAATAGAACTTTGAAAAACATTTTTTAATTGAAAAAAATTCTGGAATTCCCAAACAATTTTCTAAGGGAAATAATTTGAGAAATACTGGTTAAAGAAAAGTTGTGAAGGATCAGTGAGGATGGAAATCAGAGGAGAGGCACCCCCAAAAATTACTGAGACTTGGCCCGTGACTGTGAGGGGACGTGAGGAGATAACTTGGTTCCGTCCACATGCCCAAGGGCAGCCCAGGTGTCTGCTTTCAGACAGCAGCTCGGGGAAAGACCCGGGTCGATAGAACAAAAGAGTTAAAATTTGGACACATGGTGAGTCTTAAACCCGTTCTTACTCTTAATATATTTAGGCACATATTTATTTTCAAAACCTAATTACGTGTTTTCAATAAAGAACTCACTCTGGAATGGGGCTCTAGAGTTTGGGTTCCCATCAGCCCTTTGTTCAGAAACGTGAGAATTCTGTTGACTGACTCCAACTCAAAGTACGGTTGCATCTTGCTACTAGAATGTTGTCAGAAGCAGCTTTTCAGATGCTCAAAAGAACAGAGAGCTGGAACTTCATTGAGCTTGCAAAACAGGTTTTGTGTTGTTTGCTAATAATGATCTGTGTGTGGCAGAGCGTGAGACTGGCTTGATTTCTGGTAGCAAAGTTGCGAGAGAGAAACACTTTGGCCCTTGACTTTCTCTAAATATCTACTCATAAAAAGGATTTGATTATAAATGATCAAATTGGTTTAGTCAATCATGATCAGAGTAGCCGGAGAAGACATTTCTGAGGAATTGGCATTTGAGCTGATATATCAATGAAGTCTTTTAGAGTGGAGCTAAGAATATCCCAAAGGAAACAGAAAGAGTCACATGGCTCAAGTGATGAAAGATGAAAGCAGGGAAGTAGGTAGAGGTTAAAGAAGACAGAATTTGGATTGTTAAACACTGGGCGGATATTACTGTGCTTCAGTCAGGAGCATGACATGCTCTACATTTGGGAAAGCAACTCTGGAGCTGCTCGGAGAAGGGACTGAGGAAGAATGATTCGTAGGCTATTCCAGTAGACCACGCGAGAGAAGATGGTGTGGCTTGGACTTGGCGGCTTGGCGGTAGCAGCAGAGATAGAAACGCCTAGACAATAGTTCTCACAGGAAGACTGGAAGTGCCAAGTGAGGAAAAGGAAGAAATTAGGATGGAGCGTAGGGTATGGTATTGAACAGTGGAGTAAATGATGCTGCTAGTTACTGAGAGGAAACTCTGGAGATTTTGCTTTTATCTAGTCTCAACGTATAAAATAATAGCAATAGAACAGATTATTTTTCAATATTTTTAATAATTAGAGAAATACTCCAGATATATCATGAAACTTACATAGCCTAAAAGAAGTATCATGTAGAAGTAGAAGCTATACCTTCTCAGGTTGGAAAACCTTGCCATTCTAATGGTTCAAAATTGATTGTGATTTCATAATGGTTTAAAGCAATTAGCACAGTATCAGCCACTCGTATTTGACTAAAAATAGCAAGAAAGCTATAGAGAAGTGGTGCTCTTTATTTACATTTATTTATATAAAATTCACAAAAATATTTTCAATGCATAATAATTACTTAGAAGCAAAGAATCAAGTAGTGATGCAGACAAGGAAACACGAACAATTAAAATGTTCAGGATACACAACAACAGCTTTTAAGTAATCAGCTAAATTAATCCAAATAAATAGAAAACTGTGTTCTAAGGCTTGGCTATGAAATATTTTAAAAGCAATGATAATAATAATAATAATAATAATAATCGCATAGCTGTCATTTATTGGATGTAGACTGTGACTAGCGTCTTCCTTTGCAGTGTTATCTTGCATAATCTTTCCAAGAGTAATACAAGCTAGTCTTGATTATCTCTAATTTACATATGATGAAACGATGACATAATAATATATCTTGTTCAAGGCCCTGTGGTCAGTATTAGAGAAGGAGAATCAAACTTACTTCTGAGGGATCTCAAACCTACTGTGCTTATTGAGGATACTTTGTTAATACATAAAGCAAAAGATAATATAAATATAAATGCATCTTTTAGTATATTTGGAAAGATATTAGAGTTCTAATGAGTAAATTTGCAAATTTTTTGCGTCTATTTCACAGTGTCATGTAAGTCAGAATATTGAAATCGTGAGACTTCTGTGTCCAATAGGTACTGGCCAGAGGTAAAAAATTCCATTCCAAATTATTCCCTTTAATGGAGCTAATCATCAAAACAAAAATCCAAAGGACTAGATAATTTTTTAGGTGAGGCTTTGGAGATGTTTCTGTGGTTACATATGAACATGAAATTATGACAGGTCTGGGACTGCATGAAAAAAAAATAGAGAAATCAGAGAGTGGGGTTTCAATTTACAGAATAATTTCAATGTCTTAATCTAGAACCCCTTCTCAACCTGTCAGTACTTGATTCAGCCTGTGTAACTTTGAGATTGATGAAAAGACCTTGCATATGCACAGTTCACCTGCCTCTAATTCAGAAGTGTGCTCTCATTTGACTACTTTGTTCCTGGAGTAGATGTGGTATATTCAATTTTTATTTTCTTTCTTGACCACTGAGTCAGGATTAATATTTGTATAGGAACTACACTATAAGGAGGAGCTAATAAAAATTCAACAACTTTCATATGACAGTTAACAAATTGTCAATATATAACTATATATGTTACATATAGTTACATATATTTATAGATATATTTATACACATTTATATATATATACATTCAGCAGACATGCATATATAACTGTATATATTTAATAATCTTGCAACAGTTGTTAATGCAAATACAGGATCCTACCAGCAAAGTACCGGTTAAAAATTTGCGATGTCCTATGAAATAAGATTGTGAGAGATAAGTTGAATGGTCATCTACAAGTTTATTAGCCATGATCCTTCTATGCCTAGTGTAAAATCTGGCTCCCCCTCCTTCTTGTGAAGCTATAAAGAAGGTATAGACTTCTGCTTGAGACTTAGGTAGCACTCTCTGCCCCGCAAAGTGTGACCTGGAGAGCAGAAGTTATGGTCATCCACACGGATGCTGTGCCCTGAGTTCTGTCATGGGAAATGGACATGTGCTTCGGGCTGAGAAGAGGACAGTCATTGAAAGGAATGGCAGTTCCGAGTCCATCTTCTGCAGGGAACAGAGTCTGTTACAACATGCTCCAACCCAGGCTTCATGAATGCAGACTGATTGTAACAATAGGTGGCATGGCTTGTTTGTCATTAGTGTCCTTAAAGAAGCATCAAGAAATATAACTTCCCTTTTAAATTCAAAAATCCAAAAGATTAGGTAGAAGGCTGCAGATTGTAAATTTATCATGCAGATTTCAAGCTTCAGGCTGTTGATGACCATTTTTATGATCAAATAGAATTCAAATTTTTCAAGATAAAAAGTCATGGTTTTTTAAAACATATATATATATATCTCGTCTGTGATTTTAACGTATTCTCATTGCAAAGTTGTGGGCATCCATGATGAATTAAGCCTTTTGAATCAAAATTTCTTTCATTTCAGGATATTGACACTCTTGAAAACCAAAACACACCTGTCTGTTCAAAACCGGCTCTTTTTTCATTTCTTGTTATTTTAAATTAGATTTCATCACTAATGCCTAGAATCCACATTTTAGTCTAGTGATTGAATAGGAACTTTGCTTGTCAGAGGAAGTTAAATAAGACAAGTTTATGCTAGGCACTAATTAGAGCATCCAGGTTTTGTGGACACAGTAATATGTCCTGATTATTCAGACAGGTAACTTAAGATGTAATAAATTATGTGGTGATGAATCTAATTTAAAATATCAATAGGTGCTAAGGCACTTCAGTGCTCTTTTAATTTCCATATTTGTCCTGTTTCAAATCCTATTAACATCCACAGATTAAAATTAAAATTCTGTTTACATCATGCCCCATTCATTTAATTCAATTTATTGAACTCAGTTAACTCAGTATGAAAAAATATATATTCACCAATAAAATAACAAGTTAATTCTTTTCGAGTTGATTAAGATAATCTGAGCCTAAGAAAGTTTTATTGAAACAATCTACAAAGCCAGTGCTTCCATCTAATCTCATTATTCCTTCAGTAAGTCATTGTACTGCTTCCTTCCACTTAAATAGTTCAGCATCCTACAGTTCCTCTCTTACTACAGTGCGACGAACCTTCTTTGTGTCATCAAATCCAAAATTTCTAAAACCTCACTGTCTCCAGTCTAGCGAATTAAAAGTTAAGGTGATTCTTCTAAACAATTTAGAGATTTAATCATCCTCTGAAAATCCTAATTTACACCTTTCCAACCACCCACCACAAAGTAGGTCAACACTGAGGTCCCCAATGACCTTTTCTGTGTGATGGATGGATGCTAAGGAACCCCCAATAATTCTTTCCTTCTAGGATTTATGCCTTTATATAATCCCCTCCCCTTGAGTGTGGACAGAACCTGGGACCAGATTCTAACCAAGAAAATATGGCAAATATGATGAGATGTCCATCTCCTGATACATTACATTATATGACAAAAGCCATGAGACATCACCCCCATGATTATTTTGGAGCTGGGAGGCTGCACATGTGCAGGACAAAATCAAGGGAAACAAGCTCTCTAAACATTACTGGCTGACTGGCTGGCTACACACACATGAAAAAAAAAGACCTAATGAGCACAAAAGGAAGTAAAAGTCAGGGAAAATCTGAAAGTTGCCTGAATTTTGAACGTACTCCATAACTCACACATAGATACATCAACAGAGGGTAGCAGATGCTAGTGTTAAGAGAATAATGTTTATGCCAGTACTTTTGAGATAGCTGACTATTTTTCAAACAAATGTTTGAAAAGGTTGTAAAATAAAAAAATATAAAAATAAATCTACAGAGGGTCCATCATGGGTGATCCAGGGAGCAGTAACAGGAGGGCACAAAAAAGAGAATTGGTCATGTAATTTCTTTCTGTCAAACAGCTAGATAAGCAGCCAGCAGTTTTGCATTAGAATGCATTTGGTTATCCCATTTACAATGGGCTGGTAATCCTATAAATATTTATTGCTGAACTAGAGAAAGCCGCATAAGCTTTTACCCTTTGAGAAAGGTCTGTAACCTGCATGGTGCCAGTGAAGTATGAAACCCTGATGATTTGGTTACTTCTTAATATGTTAAAGGCTAGACTGTGTTTGGCACATGTGAACACTCTGAATGCAGTTGTCAGAGGCACACTCCCGCAGGGCGATTGTGAGCATATGCTTTAGTGGGTGCGCTATCAAACCCACAGCTGCTCTCCACCCCAACCTGAAGCCGAACAATGTGGAACCCATGGATTAGCAGATTTAACCTTGAATGGTTGGAAATAAGGATCAATCCCTTGTGAACAGACTGAATACAAAAACAAAAGGAGAAAGACAGGGTGGCGGGTGCGGTGGCGGCGGGGAGGGTAGGGGCGGGACTTTCCTTGAGATGATTCTGAATGTGTGTACGTGACATGATGTTACTCTTCCACTGTGGCCCAGAGGAAATAAACTGTTACTTTGTTTGAAAGATATGGCGCCACGTAGGTGATAACCATATTCCATTTCTAATTCTATACACTGTAACTGTTAAATAAACAAAAATAAAAATATATCACTTATGGGTTTGCAGACTTTCTCATGGCCTGTCTACTCCCCAAAAGATTTAAGCTTCTAATAACAAAAGCACAAAACTAAGAAGACCAAAACAACTACCGATAAAACAAAGGAAATAATCAAAAGTAAGAGAGGAAAATTAGAGAAAGAGATAAAAAACTGCTGGATGAGAAAATCTACAATAACTAAACATAATACTTAATTATGAACTTTCTTCGCAACCAGAACAAAGAGGAAAGCTCAAGGAATAAATACTATTGTCCTCTTATTTTAAAGTTATGATACCTTCTCAGAACTGCACATCAATATGCCATTTGTTTCTCTTGCTATATTGATGGAGTGATGAGTACTAACAGGCAGTGAGCAGTGGGGTCATTGTCTCCACGCGTGTGTGTGCGTGTGCGTGTGCGTGCGTGTGTGTGTGTGTGTGTGTGTGTGGTACATAAACACTTATTAATAGTTGAAGTGAAAACTCAGAGGCTACTTATACATTTAAAGATTGGGATTTTTGATGTAGGAATTCTGTAAAGGGGAAATAATAATTCTCTTTTAAACACCTGCATCATGTCTGGGACCTTCCCAGGCACTGAGGATACACAGAAAGCAAGATACTTACAAACTATTGCTAAAGACATAGTTTTGAACAAGTGATTGCAGCTCTGATAAGTGTTACCCAAAGCAATGGGTGCGGACTTCTCCCATCACCATGCACAAGGGGATATCTGTCCCTGGTGAACCCAAATCTCTCTGCCTACGTGCGTGGTGGTGAAGAGTACAGGTTCTGTTGTTAGGGTGCCTGGGTTTGAGTCCTAGGCAGTGATTAGCCTGGGGGACCAGTGATTAGCTCTATAACCTCAGCCAAGTTACTCAGCCTCTCTATGCCTTAGGTTCCTGATTGTTAATGTGGGGGTCATAGCAGTACCCTCCTCCTAAGTAATTATGTTATTGTGGGATTGAATGGGGATTCTTCTTGTGGCAGTCACAGGAATCCAAGAGCATGCTAGCAAAAGCTGCGAGGTCTCTTGAGTCTTAGTCTTAGAATTTCTTGAACCTCATTTCTGCAGCATTCCATTGGTCAAAGGAAGTCACAACATCAAGCCAGATTCAAGGGATGGGGAAATAGATTCTTGATAAAAGGAGTTGCAAAGTTCTGCGGCCATTTTTCTAATCTTCCACATGGCAAGTGTGGGTGAAAAGACCACACAGAATGTAGGATGAATAGATCTTAGTATTTGTTTTGGATGTAAGGAAGAAAAAGTAAAGAAAGGAACCGATGGTGACACCAAAGTGTCTGTCCTGAGCCTCTAGGGAGATATTTTTGCAAATCATTTGGTACTAAATTGAGAATCAACCCACAACTTAAACTACAATTTTTAATTGTGTTATTATGCAAGGTTTTTCAAAGGTACCAACTAAAAACTCAGGTGGTTTTGAGAATCAAAATCCTCTCTGTTATTTGAATATTGTTGAATTTGCTTTGACTCTGTACCTCCAGGGCTGAAAAAAAAAATTCTTCAGTGTGCAGACTGAGACTTGCTACTTATACTAAGTCCCTTAGATTGAACTTCACATATACCCCGATTTATACCAATTATTTTGTTGTTCTTTATGAGCAAAACATGAATGTCTTATTTTCTAGGACATAGACACAATGAAGCTGTATCCAAACGAGTGAGTCTTGGTATTCCCCGTGTATCCCCGGTTCCCTAGCAGTAGTAGTGGGAAACATGCGAACACTTCCTCTTAACAGAGTGCTCCTTCCTAACGTGTGGTGAGCCCATTCCTCGCGTGTGACAATTAGCTCTTTCTAAGTCGGCGTTTTGATTTTCACTTGTATAAGGATCGAAAGCTTCTCTGTGAGAAAACTGTTATCCATTTTCGTAATACAAATTCCAAAAAAAATGAAGAGCATTACCTTACCAAATGGCTTTGAAAGTAAATAGCATTGCATAGCTCTATCCGTGTATGTAAAACCTTGGTGGCTCTACTGTGAGTGCTGCAAATTGTCCCTCCCCGTCTTCCCGTCTCCGTCTTCAACGCCTCAGTTTAGACTGTGCATTTCTTTACCCGGTCTTCCTGTCCACAGTGTCTCCTTCCAGCTGTTCTCTACGGGATTCTAAAAAGCAAATCTTATCATTGACTTCTCTACTCAAAAAAAAGTTAATGTCTCTATTTTACCCACAGAGTCCATTTCAAACCAATATTTTCAATGGATATCAGAATAAATTAACAGATTAATTTTTTAATTTATTTTTATTATAGTCGACATATGATATTAGTTTCAGGTATAAAATGCAGTGATTTGACATAAGTCTAGTAACCATCTGCCACTGTACAATGTTGTTACGATATTATTGGCTATTTTCCCTTTGCTGCACATTATATCCCTGTGACTTAGTTATTTTTAAAATTAAGAGATTAATTTAAACTATTCTCAGACTCTCAACGGAAGGAAGGCTATAGTTACAAGGAAATTGGGTTTTTATTCCAAAGGGCAGAGTATTCATTTTCTTGGCTATAATTCAAGCAGCATATCCAACAATTATTTGAGTGGAAATATTGCATATAAATTATGTTTAGCACCTTAAATTTCAAAATACTGGGGTTCATTTTTATTTTTCCAAGCTTATTTCATTCCACATGTAGGTGGTAGGTAATATATGTGATGTTACTGCCTGATGAGTACCTTTCGATTTTTGAATTTTTGAGTTGTTTGGGATCATCCTTTAAAATTCAAGGTGTCTTAGGTTAGTTAAAAGCACACAAATACCAAGCACTGATTTGTGCCGGGAACAGAAAGAATTAAAACCATGGTCCTTGCTCTCAAGAACTTCATGGCCTTTTAGGTAGGCTTTTAGACTGATTTTAACAGGTAAGAGGAGTTTAGAGTAGTTTATACTAAAATAAAGTAAGAGGACTGGGTATCAAGGAAAACTGGAATGAAAAGGGTATCAGTTAAATCTAGTGAAATTGGGGAACATTTCACAGAAGAACTGACATTTGAAATAAATCTTGAAGACAAATAGGAATTTGCAGGTAGATAAGTTAGGGAATAGCATTCCAGTCAGAGGGAGTAATGTAAATGATTCTATGGAGACAGGAAACAGCAAGGTTCTGGGAAGTGTAATGACTTAGCTAAGCTAAGATGGTGGATGGTGAGGGATTTCTCCCTACCTGCCCAGGATGGCACACATCAGGCCCAGCATCAGGTCGAACCCCAGGAAATGGACATTTCTGTAGATCAAAAGCATCAAATATTGGCATTTTAGAGATTCAGACTACTCAAACTCATCTGTGGGTTCTTAAGCTACCTTCAACTTTAGCATTTTGAAGTGTGTCTATCTAACCGGACACATTTACTCATGAGAAAAAAAAAAAAAAAACTCACTTAACGTTTTTCAAGAAAAGGATGGTTTACTGCCAGGAAACAAAAGTAGCTCTCCCAGGAGTCCAAGAATAAGAACTGGACCCAGCTGAACGTCATGGAAAATAAATAGAAATGGCCTCCGCTCTGTCCTCGCCATGGCATCTTTCTGTTGACCGAGTCCAGTTTTCCATCTCTCTCAGTTGACTTCCTTGGTTTCCTCCAAGTTTCACTCATTCGTGCCTTCGGCTTACTATCGACAGGGCATGTCCAGCCCCTCTCCAAAGTATAACCCTTTGGCCTCAGCTTTCCCCATCCACTGAGAATGTATACACGTGTTTTGAAATTCTGAAGAGTGACTCTCATTGGCTCGGTTCATTGTTGGTGCCAGGCTGTGAGTCACAGGCTAGTTTATAAGCCAGCTGTCTCTCTTTCGGTCCACTGTTCGCCCCGAGGTCAGTTAATCTGTGACTGTGAGGAAAGCATGGTTACTTTGTGGTAAGAAGTGTGAGGAAAGCATGGCCACTTCCCTCGGAAGAGAACATGGCAGGCAAGCCCAGTGAGCCTGAGTCCCTCAGTAAGGTGGCGATGAGAGTCCCTGAATGGGCCCCGGAAGTCTGAGAGGACCTAATCTCCATCATTTCATTATCAGCACTAAGATTATCTAAGAAAAGCATGCTTAATATTATTACCCAGAATACCCATAATCCTCATCAAACCTGACATTTCTGGGTTAAATAATTCCTATCGTTGCTAGAATTTGAGCCCAAAGGAGGGGAAAAAAATTACTAATTAAGTAGCAACAGCATGATACCCTGTTTTATCAACTAAATCCTTTGAGTACATAAGCGATAGTTGACAGTTATTCCTTTTATACCTACCCATATTAGACATACTTGAATATCCGCTTTTTGGTTTTTAAAATAAAATTTTAAAAAAACTCTCTTACAATGTCAATAGCTGCTCGAAAAATAAGTGAGCTACAGAGCTCACAGCAGCTTTGCTCCCTCCTTATCTTTTTTTTTGCCACCCATTAGTAGTTTTTGCACACGCAGCATCTTATTTCTCTACAGGAAGTAAGGTGGCTTGACTAGCAATAAATGGCCTCATAATGAGGTGATTATTTTAACATATGTAGATTCTAGTCTGGCTCCAATACATATCAAATAGAGCATGAGGCTAATGTCATAGAAAATTCCTTTTTCACTTCCTATGTGGTGTATAAGTACAAGAAAAATCCATTCGACTGTCACTAATAAATGCTTTTAATAAATTAAATGTCATCAGGCAAAAGCAGAACTCAGTATCAGTATTTACAAAATACTCCTCAACCCTGAAGCCACTCTCAGGAAAATCTATAGCCCTCTTCCCCACCGAATCTACCTAAAATGCTGTTCTTACATCTCTTAAAGTGTTTTTCGAGGTGAGGAGCTGGGAAGGGAAATTGAAATGTGGTGATCAGGAGAATGGCGGCCTTTTCAATCTCAACTCTCCTCTTAGCCTCGTTCTCTTTCCTTATCGTCTCCTACATTTTTTATTTATTTGGAGGAAGGTTGCCAGTAATGTGAGGGTTCCTGACAGTTGCCCACATCCCTAAGATATTGTTATAATGTGTCTTTTCAGCATTAAAGAAGAGTCTAACTTGGTGGAAATGCACAGTAGGTCCCCAGCACAGGGACTCTGGGGGGAGAGGTGGTGAGAGGCGGTCCGACCGCGAAAACACAGCACTTAGCTGAGGCCAGTCTTGCTTACTGTCTCTTGGCGCCTTCTGCTTGTTTTACTGTATTTTCTCTTCACGTTCATCCAAGTATTCATTTATCCATCCATTCATCCATCCATCCATCCATCCATCCCTTCAGAGCACTTATTGTGTACCTTCTGCACGTAGATCATGGAGCAGATGAACAGAATTTACCTCAAGACCAGCTATATCGAAATTTCTGGAAAGCAAGGTCCAGGAATCTATATATTTAACAAACTCTGAAGGTAATTCCAATTCAGACATGTATGAGTACACCTTATTTAAAAGTTACAAATATATAAAACCTGGATTTCTGTCACCAGGGAGAACACCTTTTTGCTTTTCCTTGCCCACTATTCAAATCTTATTCCTGTTCTTTTCCTCCCTCAAATGTGAAACCAAACAGAAACAAGAGCTAATACTTCTAAGGTCTGTTACTAGCATAATTGAAATAAGTGCTAAAATTCAGTTAGACGTTAGTGAAAAGAAAGATGTAATTTTTTCCCATGTGTTTGTGGACCCTCTGAACTCCATCCACGAACCCCTTGGGTGTCTGTGGACCTCATGTTGAAAAGTCTCAAACAAACTTTAAAGCAGCTTTATGCAGTGGAAAAAGCACCTACCCGTTTTAGAATCACGTGGTCTTAAATTTAGATCTTAGCTCCAGAATTCATTAGGTGTAGAACCTTCAGCTAGAAGTTACTTAACTTCTCCATGTATTTCTGCAATTATAAAATGCAATTAAAAGGGAGTTGATACTTTATAGTGCTTCATATTTTTAAAATTTAATTAGATAACATAGATAGTAGCCTGGAACATTGTGAATGTTCAAAAATATGTATAGTGTATATTGGTCACTCTGCCCTATGTTAATATTAATCACTAAAATATCCTTAGGACCAGAAAATCAATATCATATGAATTCACTTTAACCACATCAGCAAGTCCTATTTTGGGTTGAAATTACTGTTTATTAATAACATTTGAAAATAGGTATATGTATATATGTCTATGAGTGCATATGTGCTTATATGTGTAAAATTACCCTAAACCCTGAAATTTATGATTCCTTATAAATCCATCAAGTGTCCAGATCTCAACCAAGCCTCCAATGCTGTCAAAGACCATTTCAAAAAGTGCATTGGTTTGGGCAGCAACCTGACAGCCTTTAATTCTTAACCTTTAGTTTGAGGCTCACCAAGTTAGATGTTACTGGTGATTTTAAAGTCAGCAGTGGATGACAAATACTGCCTCCGATCTGTGCAGAGTGGACAAAACCGCTCAATCTGACTAGAGGATTATACCATGCAAATAGGAATATTTTCTCTGACCACTTAAATTTCAAAGGGTCAGTTGAGCCATGGGCCCCAGTTTCAGCCTATCTCGTGCCATACCAAGAAACAGGTGTATTCAGGTTACTGAGCACTGCGTAATTTAATGTAGTAGAGAGGAAGTATAATTTTTCTGATGAGAGAAAACTAGTATTTATTTACACATAGGCATGAACACGCACATGTGCGCACGCACACGCACGCACTCTCACAAGAGTCTTAACAAGAACTTAAAAGCATCGCTCTGAAGAGGCTGTCATTCTGAAAGCAGTCCATTAGCACTTTCCACGTGACTTTACCCTGACGTGCAGGCTCTCCCAGCAAAGGCAGACTTTATCGCATAAGGCCACGTGGGATTGTTTAAAGGGAGAATGGAGTACTCTCCAATGCAATTTTTTTAGAGACTGAAAGATCCATTGTGATATAACAGGAGTTGGATGAAAATATCTTCTACCAATTGTTTCTTCTGTATTTTCCATTAGGCTCACTCTTTAATTTATTCTCTAGAAAAGACAGAATATTTTCTTTCAGACAAAGATCCCTCCTCAGGAGGCCTAAAACTTTTTTTCACACGGTTCTTTCTTGATCAAAAATCACTTTTATTGCCCAACAGTAGCATGCTAAACGGATTTTCCAAGCCCTAAAACTTAAATAAATGAGCCCTCTTGTCTACCCAAAGTTCAGGAAAACACAGTTTACAAATAACAAATGGTGAAATCGATATGATAGATTCCTTGGTCAAAGATAAATTTAGTCACAGGCAATTTGAGGAAATTTGTAGACGTGTAAGTTAGACAAATGATTTCATCAAAACCCAGCAGCTCATGACCAGTTAAACAGTCTGGGGGAAAAATGAGTCATCCTTGGACTTGGAAAGCAGAGTCCAAATGAGCTCTCTTCCGTTGTCGCCCCGTGCCTCCTGATGGACGCTGACTTCCTTCGCTCTCATGGCTTCATTTCCTCCAATGCCTGGCAGAGTTTCTGACATTTTGGTGAGCTTTCAACACTTATCGGTTGAATGACTGAACAAGGGAATGAATGAAAAAAATTAAACGTGAGTAACAGTGACCCAACAAGTTAAAGAAAACAGAGTGTTTTAGGTTGAATTGTGTCCTCTGAAATTTTTCGTCAAAGTCCCAACCCCCAGTACCTCAGATGTGACCTCGTTTGGAAGTAGGGCCATGCAGATATCAGTAGATAAAGTAAGGTAAAACTAGAGGCATATGGGCTCCTAAGACTGTGATACTGCTGTTATTATAGAAAGGGCAAATTCGGAGACAGACCTGTACGCAGGAAGAACGTCACGGGAAGAACAGAGGTATGCTGCCACAAGCCCAGGTCCTAGCAGAAAGTAGGAGAGCGGTTTGGAACAGATCCTGTCTCGCTCCCTTCAGAGGGAGCCTGGCCCTACAGATGCCTTGATCTCGGACTTCTAGCCTCCAGAATTGAGACAATACATTTCTGTTGTTACAGCCTTTCAGTTTGTAGTACTTTGCTTCAGCAGCCCTAGAAAGTTAACACACTTAGCAACTGAGAAGTTGGAAGTGGGAAAGATCCCAAAAATGTTGACAAGAGACATCAAGAAAATATCTGCCAGAGACAGTGGCCCAATCGCTACCTGGGAGGCAAGAACTGAAATCTAATGCCTTGGAACTGATGAGCAGGACCTCCACCTAAAATACCAGGCGGGTGACCAGATGGGGACTCAGGGAGAAGACCAATGCAGCTGCCAGAGGAGGCTGGAGATGAGCACGCGGGCCTGGTTAGCAGGACTGCTTCAAGGTCAGCACTAGGGCTGGGGAAGTGCTGCTTTCCTCGGACGAGAATTGGCGTGGGGACTGGGCATGGAGCAGAAACTGCTTGTGGGGATTTAGGTGATAAGATGTGGTGAGGAGGAATGCGAAAATGGGGAACCGGTGGACCCAAAAGAATGACAGTCTGTTTGGATCGTATTTCCTACTTACAATTAAATTGGCTACCCTCTGCACATAACTAGGTAATGATCTGGTATATGCAGTAGTCGATCCTGGCAATGACACATCTGCGTACAGGAGGGAGTTTGTCGAGGCCCCCTGCTAGGTTCTGTTTATATCACGAAGTCTTTTCCAGTGGTTAGAATCACTAGGACTGTGGAATAAGACCAAATTCACCCCACAAAGACCAAGCCTGCCATCCTGCCACTGACCTATTATGATGGAATTCCATTTTAGTATCGAATTTTATTATATAATCCTGGATCTATTCCTAAAAGAATTCCCAGTAAACTGAACTGAAAATCATGGTGTCGATCCAAGGGCACGCAGCACTGGGTTTTCCAAGGACCTTCTCCATCATCTGCTCACTAGAGAGAATTTCAGGAAGCCATCGCATCTCTTTCAAAAATCACCACCCCAATTGTCTGCACTAGACCAAGCACAGGTCACACTGGGGGCTACAGCCTGGCCTCTGAAGGATGGAGTGAATGATGCAGAAATGAGGACATGTGACAAGCAAAATGGTACGCTGACTATGCTATCTAAACTCTTACCCAGAACTTTCCCCAAATTACATATTATACTTTTGCTATTTTATACTTAGATTTTGTTAAACTTTTTTATAACAAAAGGTAGATTTTCTTTTTGTTAATTTGTATGCATATGCCGTGGTGAACACATACTTTATGGATTTTTTATAATATATTTTAAATTAACAGAAAATAATATAACAGATACCCTTGTACCAAGATAGAACAAATGTCAACATTTTACCATCTTTGTTTTGGGTACTTTTAAATAAAACTTTATTGATTTCGCCAAAGCACGCTTGCATCCCACATTCTCTATTCTTCCTCAGAGGTAGCCATTATTGTAAGTTGAAGAATATTCTTCCTCTCACGTTCTTATCTAATTAATGGATACAGAATTCTTCACAACATTAAGATTATAGATTTTTTAAGTTTCTTGGTTTGCGTCTTCTATTTACCATGCTCTCTCTTCTCTTCTCCTTTCCTACTATCTGTGAGATTCGTCAATTTTATTTATTCTCCTGGTTTCCCTTCTGCTAGTTAAGGAGTTATGGATTGATTTCTGGTGTTCCAGTAGTTGCCCCTAAAGTTTTACTTGTGTCCTCGATTTTAAAAATCTAAACTTTATTTGTATTTTTATCTTCCTTTTGAACACGATAGGGACATAAAGTCCTTTACGTTTTAGTTCCAATCATCTCTCTCTCATCTGCCACATAATTTTCTGCAGTATTTTAGGTCCACCTTATTTATAATGACCACGACTTACTAACTAGTATTTTTAGAGCAACTACTTTATGGGTGTTTTCGCTTGCTTATCACTTTCTTTGGTCACTATTGCTTTTGGAATGGCACTCGCTTTGTTAGTTTCAACTACCTGTTCTCAAAGTAAATGCTTTAGTAGTTCTTTCACAGGACTCTCGAACAGAAAACTCTGCCTTCGGTGGTCTGACTGCTTTTATTTCAGCTTTATTCTATAATAGTAGTTTGGGTCAACGGTTCTAGGTTGACAGCTCTTTTCTTCAGCACGTCATGTTCTGGCATCTATTAAGACTGTCGAATGTTATTCATCACACTGATTACGTAAGCATTCTCAGAAACGTGTATGTGAAGAGAAACGCTCAACTAGAAATTTTCACGGGAAAATGATTTTATAGCAATAAATAGTTGTCCACTGCTACCGCTACATCTAAGTCTTCAAAATAATTCAAATTCATTTTTTTAATTGTGTTAAATGCCTAGTGAAAGCCAGAGACTTTCTCATCTCAGTGAATCTCAACAATCTTAGGAAATTTTAATAGCTCCACATTTTACAGATGAAGAAACTGAAGCCTATGGTGGCCAAATAATTTCCTCTTGATCACACAGCTAAGCAATGGGATTCATGAGATGCAAACCTAAGTCTTTTGATTCCAAACCAGTCTAGTTGCCTCTGGAATTGATAATATTTATTTTTATCCCTTCACTTATTTTTAAGACAAAGACAAAGTGAAAGGAAATAGAGTACAGGCATACCTTGGAGATATGGCGGGTGTGGTTCCAGACCACCATGATAAAGCAAATATAGCAATAAAGTGAGTCACACAGATTTTTTTTAGTTTCCCAATGCATATAAACATTATGTTTATACTCTACTGTAATTTGTTAAGTGTGCGATAGCATTATGTCTAAAAACACAATGTACTTACCTTAATTTAAAAATACTTTATTGCTAAAAAATGCTAGCCATCATCTACGCCTTTAGTGAACTACAATCTTTCTCCTGGTGGAAGGTCTTGCCTTGATGTAGATGGCTGCTGACCGATCACAGCAATAGTTGCTGGAGGTCGAGGTGGCTGTGGCAACTCCTTAAAAGACAACAACAAAGTTTACTGCATCGACTGGCTCTTCCTTTCGTGAACAATTTCTCAAAGATCACTGATCACAGATCACCGTGACAAATATAATAATAACGAAAACTTTTGCAAGAATTACCAAAATGTGACACAGAGACACAAAGTGAGCAAATGTTAGAAAAATGGCCCCAATCAACTTGCTTGAACCAGGATTGCCACAGACCTTCAATTTGTAAAAAATGCAATATCTGTGAAGTACGATAAAATGAGGTATGTCTGTAGCACTAATTAAGATATAGGCCCCTTGCTCGATTTCATTTAATGATCACATGATTTATAATGTTGTCTTCCTTGGGGGTGCAGCTCCCTCAGCTCAGGTACTGGACACCACCAACATGCCCCTGGGGGCTGGGGAAGGGACTCTGCTCAGGAACTCAGTGCCTGCTTGAGTCATCATGTTCCGGGTTTTAGATTCAGAGTAGGTTCCCTCATCCACACGTTGAGAAATTGAAAAATGGCAAAATTGAAAAATAAATGACCTTCGAAATACTGAAGAGCCTTTACTCTGGAGAAGAAATGTAATTCTGTTTTCAGGCACATTTCACTTCTTTTATGATTTGAGGATATCACAAGGCATGCCAGCAAATCTAGTGGGATGTATTTGGTGGAGCAGGCCATTTCTGGAGTAAAAGTTGTTTATATTTATTTGTTCGTTTGTTTGTTTGTTTGTTTGTTTACTTACAGCATGCAAGCATGGGAATTAGGGGGACTGGGTTTCAGTCTGGACCCGAGATCCAATGTGCTCTGGGAACACCCACAAGTCATTTAGGCCCATGCACTTCAGTTTTCTCATTTATAAAACGTGAAATCTGAAGGAGACATCTGTCCTTTAATACATGAGCTAAATAGATTTCTATTTATTGGACAAACTTTGATTTTTTTATCTTATGTTTTTATTCACCATAGTATGTATTATACATGTAGGTATGTATGTGTGTGCATGTGTGTGTGTGTGTGTGTGTGTGTGTGTATATATATATATATAGAGAGAGAGAGAGAGAGAGAGAGAGAGAGAGTGGCGGGAGAGAGAGAGAGCAGCAGTGCTAGTATTTATTTTTGCTTTCTCTTTTCTTGACTTCTATAAACTGATAAAGTTTTAAATATTCTTGGTCTTACGTATGTATATATTTGATGCTCACTTGGAAATTGTACAATTATGCGATCTGCAAATGGGGACAGTTTTGTTTCTTTTTTTCCAATTCATATGTCTTTTATTACTCTTAACTTTTAACACACACACATAATATTAATGCTACACACAATAACAGCCACACACACACACACACATACACACATATATATCTATCTTTGTCTCCATTACTATTGGACTTATAAGTGATTTTTATTAGCCCAGAAATTCTAAGTCCACACTTTCGACCCCGAAAATAAGCTGATAGGGCTTTAAAACTTTCTACCCAAAAGCTTACACAAAATAAAAAATAATTTATATAGTAAACTTCAAATAGTCTCAGTAAACAAATTTTATTTTTAAAAGCTGCTAGACAAAGGAAGAAAAGGAAAGTCATTCCAGACAAAAAGAATAGTATTAAGAAGAAGAAGAAGAAAAAAAAGCCTATGTTAAGTAGATATTGGCTGGAGCCAAGTATAGGCTGGGAACTGATGTGAGTGGGTGGGGTATGAAGCTGAAAGAGAGTAGCTATTAGAGCATTTCCCAACCAACAAGTTTTCCTAACCTACAAATTTGTACTTAATCCTTTAGGCAAAAAAGGAACCAGTGCAGGTTTGAACCGCGGAAACAACAGAGTTGTGTTTGTTCTGTAGATATCTCAGACAGTATTATGGAGTAGGGAATGACCTGGCAACAGGAATATCGAAAAGAGGAAACTACTGAAATGGTCCAGATAAGAAACGATCAGAGCCTAAACTACACTGTGACCTTGGGAGTGGGATGAAATGCTTTGTCTGAGACAGCTTTCGTGAAGATTTGGAAGCTCAGTGGAAGAAGAGGCAGGGAGAAGAGTCACTGGGTCAATAGTAACATCATGAGCCAAGGTTGAGAATACAGAACGTGGTGCAGGTTTGGGGAGGGCAGACATGATGAACACAGTATTCGATATGTATTTCCAAAGTCCATAGGACATTCAGGCAGAGCTGAGGAGGACAACTTAGGACTCGGGAGGTTAGTACTCCTTTATTGAAGTAAAGGGTATTGTCCACGTAAATGAGAGGACAAGATCAAAGGCAGAACACTGGTGAACCCACAAACAAAGTGTGAATGAAGGCGGTGCAGGTTAAAAAGCTGTGGGCAGAGATAAGGAGAACACAAGGAAAATGTTATCAGATTTCAAAAAAGCTTCAGGGAGTAGGCGAGATTGGAGGTAATGCTCGATTATGGAAGAATGCCGTATTAGGGAGCTATGACAATCCATGAGGAAGAGACTCTAAGTCAACAAACATAAACATGAATGTGCATATTTATGTAAATAATGAAAGCAATCTGAGTCTACAAAGCCTTTATTTTAGTTTAATTATCTTTGAAGTATTTATTTCATGGTAGTTTTGTTCTCCTGAACCCATCATAGGCATATTTATAAGCAGGAGTATTTTAATTAATGCAGATTGTATTTTATCTTAAGACACCTGCAAAATTTAAAGCCTAAATTATCTTTCATTATAATGAGCTGCAGAGTTTGAGCTTTTGGTTTCTATAAAAATGACAATTGAGATAGGAATGATGCCAATTATGGCCTGGTAGAATGTCTTTCCCCTTTTTATTGACAGTATTTTCTTTCATTTTGTACCTGGTAAAGTCAACTCCCAGAGATCTGTCAAACAGATGATAATCTGTGGCAAAGTCTTATGCTTCACAATTTGTCAGGATACAGACTAGGCAGTGGTGGAGATTATTTTCTCTTTTGTTTATATTTTTTACTTCCTCTTTCACTGTATCAAGATTGAGGTCTTGTCTCCATATCAAAGTTCAGCTTTAATACTCAAACAAAAAAAGTTTTGTCCAGAAAGATTGTAACCTTAGGAGAAAGCAGTTGATTACTGACTGGTGCTTTCCGTCAATGCCCTCAGTAATTTTAGGTGGAATACGAAGGACTTCTTGAGCAAGCAACGGAATTGGAAAGATAATACTGCTGTCTTATTTTGAAGCATGTCATTATTTTTGAAGTGGCCATGCATTTATTAAAGTGAAGGACACCTACCTGTATGTCCTGATCCACACCTTCAACACATAAACTTAAATATTAAGAGTTGAGATTATAAAAGATAATATACTCACCTGCTAAAAATATCCCTCTTGAGCTCCCACATTCGTCTGACTTGAAGGACACAAGTGGGAGGTTTCTAAGAAATCCACTGTGCCAGGTTCTTCAGTTCCCGTGCCCATAAATGTGTCTTACTACCACGATGTCGCTGAAAAGGGTCCCTTGGGATAATAATGAATTTCTCATTTGTTGCACACAACAAAAGGAAACCCGCAGAAGCTGTACTCTTTGGTTGCAACGCATCTACAGCCAGACATTTGAAAGTGTTGTACAGAGGCTGATGACCAAAGCTACAGATTAGGGCTGGAAAAAAAAAAAAAATTCCCTCTAGGATGCAACTGGGAAAATCCAGTTTCTCATTACTAGTTTATGACCCTCTGTGAAGTTTAAATTGGGTTGAGCAAGGTGGCCAAATCCTTCTGTTATCAAAACGAGGCATATTGTCAAAAGAAAAAGGCACCAGCTGATCTATAGTGGTTGTTCTATTGCTGATTTTATCTTCTTGATGGTAGGGCATATTTATTTCCTCTCACTGGAATGGGATATTTGAGAGATTCTGAGTAAAAGGCATTAAAAGGAAAATTCTGTTGATAAAAGTACAAAAATAGAAAGCAGTTGAAAGATTCTTAGTATGACAAGAGTGTTCAATAAAAGCATTAATATGAAGTAAATTCTATGCTAATCAATTTTTAAAGCATTTGACCTTAACATTCTGACTGGCGTGTGGCATAACATACATGCTAGTTTTGTGTGCTTTAGAATTAAGGCAAGTATTGAGGAATGCCTATATGCCTAAATGAACTTATCTAGGGGAATCTAAGAAAGACTTATGTTGGAAACAAATTTGGGAAATGATTCTCAACTCTCGTTTTCTGCACAGATGTGGGAGGCTGCCGCTGTTATAATACACTTGCCACCCTTGGGCTAAGTGTTCAACTTACTTATAGTGTAATGTGTAGGATGAGAAGTCCCAGGGACAATGTTTAGGAGACGTTCCCTTCTGCTGAAGATGTTTCCCAGGGAACAAATATACAAATACATGAGAAACCATAAATTATCAACCTCCCCCTTTGACACTGTAATGCTAAATACAGTTAAATTGTATATAACGCTAAACAGAAAAACTCAGAGGGATGTGTTTCAGGGATGTCATGGAGCTGATGCCTAAGAGCAAATTCACATGTAGCGTCTATGAAAACGATCATTACTTAAATTTGGTTTAAAAGCCAGCATCGCGCCAAGGCCCTTGAGCTTCCTCCAGAATGACTGTAGCATTGAGAAGATAAAATTCACAGACTGATCAGCAAAAGCCTTCATCTCTGGCACAAACCCACCTTTCCACTTCAAGGTTGCCACTTTCCACCCTACGGCTCAGTGGTAAAGCGCTGCTCGACTGCGGAGTGCCGTCCACCTTCATAGTCACTGCAGGTTTCTGTATTTAGGGCCATAATTTTCTGATGGACGAATAAGAGCAACTTCCTATAATTCCCACAAAGGTGTCATCTGGGCTCATTCCAACCTTATCCTCTGTTGTATCCAAAAGTCAACTGTCTTAGATTGAATTCTGGGAGAAACAGACTCTGAGGTGGAAATTTGCGTACCAGAAATTTAATGGAGTGTGCCCTTAGACGGAACACCAGGAGGAGGGGAAGAAAGCAGGAGGCAACAAAGAGGAGAGCCGGACTGCAATGTGAACTCAACACGAATATCAAGCAATTCCACAGGGAGCTCTTGAGTCGTGACAGCCCTTCGAAATTATTTGATTTGAGGGAAAAAGGCTTAGATGTTGTACCCCTGCATTGACTAGCCATTGGCTACGGACCCCTCCAGACCTTAAGTGAGACAGCTTTAAGAACCACCAACGCTCCCAATAACTGGGGGAGTGAGTACTGGGTCCCTCTGGTGACTGAGTGATGGGCCACAACACTCACCACAGCAGCCCTGCCTTCCCAGGATCCTCACCATTTCCCCTGTCCTTTAATGAAACGGATATTTTTTAGGTACTACTAAATCCAAGATGTCTACTAGCCTGGGTCTTAGAAATATAAAGGTGAATGGAAAATGTTCCTGCAGCCTAAGGGGGAAAAAAACACACAGGAAAAAAAAAAATAGTGGTAAGTGTCATAATAATGGTATTGTAATGTGCTTTGGGAATGCAGAAGAGGGCGTTTTACTTCATGGGACGATTCAGTCTGTCTTTCATGGGGGATGGACAGCTTGAGATCGATGCATGTATATTCCAGTTTCCACGCTTCCCACTTCACCCAGAATGCCCTCTCCGCTCTTTTTTACTAATTTAATTCCTATTCTAACTCTACCACAGACCTGCCCTCATCAACCCACACTGTGCTCTTAGAGACCTCTGCTCTGCACTATACGAGTTAGTTCCCTATGCTGCATGTCACTTAGCATTTTACGGAGCTGTTGTGTCACCCTACCAGGAGGATAGCAGCCAACATGATACTAGCAGATGCTCCATAGATGATAATCATCACAAGATACAGAGCCCAGCAGGAATTTAGAGCTAGTCTTGACCAAGCATCCTAAATGGGGGAGGATAAAAAGCCAAGAATGTAGATAGGACTTTCTCGAGGTATCCCAGCTGGCAAAGTAAAGATTTAGGATTAGAGACAAGCCCGGGACTCCTATTCGCTGCCTTGCACCATGTCCTCCAGTAGAGGGCGCCATTCAGGAGTCTCCATCTTAGCAAATTTAAGAAGACTGAAGTATACATTAGAAGTAGATTTTTCCCAAAAAACAATAGGCAGAGTTTATCAAGCTTAATGATCTTACTTACAATTCCTATGCGCTGTTCAGTTTTACTAGATATATATTTGGGTAAAAAATCATAAGTGTCTTTTATTATAGATTCCACAAAGGTTCGGGGAAAATCCATGATACAGTATATATGTCCAATTGAGCTATTACGGAAGAAAACGGGAATATTTTTATCTCTTGGGTCTCCATAGTCAGTCTCAGAAGTGCCCAGGTGTTATCATGAAATAAAATCCACTACATTAAAAGAACCAGTGGTTTGATTAGTTATGAAGTGTGTGTGTGTGTGTGTGTGTGTGTGTGTGCGCGCGCACGTATGGGTCTTTATACATAACTGTCTTTGAACCAGTGAAACAGTGGTCCCTCAACAGGTCTGACAATCAGAACCACCCAGGGATGTTTTAAAAGATTCCCATTGTCTTCAGCGACTGGATATGAAATAGGTTCAGAGAGGTAGGCATGACAGGCTCCCCCAAGTAGTCCTCATGTGCGACAGGTTTGGAAATCATAGTTTTATAGTGTGTGGTGATGGAGCTCGGTCACTCCACATTACCACCAGAGGGTGACATGGTCGCACCCGCTGGCTTCTGGCCCTGCCTGCCCCCTCAGCCACAGAGAGTCTGAAGTAAGAGAACGAAGGACACAGCAGCAACCGCGCCTCAGAAAACAGCAAAGAACACATATTTTACGTGCCAAATCAGTAACATCCCTGAGGGTGAGTTATAAGAAATGCTTCACTTTATATCGAAATCTGTGCTCTGGTTCAGGCCTCCCCCACCCAATCATCACCATGCTGCCGGCTCAAACCCCTTCTCTGCTCCTCACTAATTATCAGGCTAAAATGGCCTCCGTGGATACTGCACTTCAGTGACTTCCGCTACTTTAGCCTCATTTCCTAGCAATAGATCTTGAAGGCAAAGTGAGGCCATAAGCGCATAAATAAGATAGGTATTCTAATAAGAGTTTATCTCTAACAAGTGCGCGTGAGTATGTCCGCATACATGTAAAAATCTAGTCTAAGGAATAAAATGAACAAACGTCTATTTATTTAAACGTGTTTGAATAAAGCTAAATATTTATAACAACAGCAGGCAAAGCCATACTCAAAATGTGGTCAGCATCTCTACTGGCTTCTCTCTTCTATTTAATTCAGAATTATTATTAAGTTCTCCAAGGCAGTACACATTAAAATTTCCTTAGAGCAAGTGTCCTTTCTCTCTAACTTTGTTACATCAGATTTCCCATGTAGAAGAATTCGATCCATTCCATAGTAACAAGGTTGATTTTAAATGGATGAACCCAGAGAAATTGAGTTCCATTCCCTAAGCACTCCATAATAGCCGAATAACAGGAACTGATTGCTCTAAGACAAAACTCTGATTTCATTAGTACCTGCTGTTTGGGTAGACAGAAGACAATTACATGTGAAGGGTACGGCGCTTTTGGAAATGCTAATTAATTATACATTATTTATTGGAAATGCAATGCTCTCCTTGTACTGTACCTAGGCAAAACAGAGGAAGTAGGCGAGAACTTAAATAGCTGAGACGTGCTAAATTGTAATGAACTACAGTCGTTTGTTCCGAATCTGGATTCCTCGGCCGGTTTGCGTTCACCTTTGTCTCCCTGGTCTCACTCTTTGCCTCTGTCTCTGATGAGCCGTCAAGGTCAGAGTATGCAATGGAAAGAAGCCTCATCTGGCACGTTTAAGCCAGGCTAAGCCATTCTGGGTGGTTTCATTTTTCTTTTACAGAGGAAAATAATAAATAAATAACAGTAAATAGTAAAAGAACAATTTCCCAGCCTAAACCAAGGGGCCAGTGACAATAAAAAGATAGCAGCTTGGCACATTAAATACCTTTACATCAGTGTTGCAGAATCGTACCCATGCTGAGGTCTTTATCCATTGTTTTTCTTCCATTTGCTGATACTAGTAAAAAAAAAAAAGGCTGAAAAGAAATAGGGTCTTTTCACACACAAGCAAAGGGAGTGAGGACTTTCAGTTCTCACCAGCCTAGTGATTTGTTTCCTTGCAGCACACGTGGAAAAAAAGACCGAAGACTGAACAAAAGCAGGGTCGCTGGCCTCGATTTGCTCTTATAATGTGATTTTTTTTTAAATATCCATTAATTCTTCCAAATGTGTAGTTACCAAATGCTAGATGTGAGAATATGCATGGCTAAGTAAACTCCTTTTGTAATTCGTTATTTCATCTGCATGGGTTGGTTAGCAAAATGACACTTTAGAAAGAGGCAGAAGACTGGGTATCTCTTTGCCATTTGCTCCTAAGTCCAGTCATACCCTGAAGACTCAGCTCTACACCCATCACAACAGTGGGGTGGGCCAGATAGAGGTCTGCAAACCTTTGAAAAATTTATATTATATAAACTTTAAAACAGAAAAGAGTAGAAAGTATAGTACAATGAAGTCCCATATATCCAGTCACCCAGTTTCAACCATTAACAACACAGTCTCCACACTTTTTGATCATATATGGTTATCTCTGAGTTAATGAGAACTCCCACACAAAGCGTATATAAATTATAAACATGTTACTATACCACTGTATTATGCACATTTTAAAACATCCCTCACAAGTATTTATTTTCAAAGTATAAGCTGAACAACACATATAGAAGTTTTCTACATGAGTGTTCATAGAAGCTCTATTTGTGAGAGCTGAAAGCTGGGAACAACCCAAATGTCCTTCAACAGGTGAATAAGTAAGCCAGCTGGTAAATTCACATAATGCATTGCTGCTCGGTAGTAAAAAAAAAGGACAGCTAGTGATAAATGCAACAACACAGATCGATGTAAAAAACATTGTGAGAAGCCATTCCATTTATTTGACATTCTTGAAAAGAGGAAACTCTTGTCATGGAAAATTAATCAGTGTTTGTCAGGGTTATAGGCGAGGTGAGGGTGTGATTATAAAGAGATAGCATAAGAGAGTTTTTTGAGGAGCTAAAACTCTTCTGTATTCTAGTTATAGCAGTGGCTATACAAATCTATGCATGTATTAAAATTCATAAAATTGTACACCAAAAGCAAAAAAAGTCCATTTTATTGTATGATAATATACCAAAAAAAGTAATGAGAAAAATATAGTGAAGTTCTAATGTTTTATTTTTGTACCCAGTGGTTCATCATCCACTTTCATTTGGAATCCAATAGACTAGACTACTTCTAAATTCCCTTTTAGTGATCAAGTTACTATGACACTAAAAATAATCAAAAATTTGACACTTCTACTGTGGAGAGGTGGGGTCTGTGTCCCCTCTTCTTGCATCTGAGAGAACCCTTCCACTGCTTTGACAAATGGAATACAGAGGAAATGGTTCTGTGTCAGTTTCTGGGGCCCAGTCTTAAAAGTGGAAGCTTCCACTTACTTTCTTCTCAAACACTCCCGCTTGGAACCCAGCCACCATACTGTAAGGAAGCTCAAGCAGCTCCACGAATCCCATGTAGAAAAAAAGCAAGTTTCCTGACTGACAGCCTCCTGCTGAGTTCCCAGCCAACAGCCATCACTAACTTGCCAGCCATGTGAGCAAGCCATTTTGTCAGTGGATATCCAGCTCCAATCAAACCACCCCAGGTCACACTGCAGGAATAGAGACAAGACACCCCACCAACCCCTGGCCAAATTCTAGATTAATGAGCAAAACAAATCACTGTGGTTGTTTCAGGCTTGTAAGTGCCGGGTGGTTTGTAATACAGTAAAAGATAACCAACAGAGTTCCTCAAGAAAAAGTAAGCCTCGCAGTCCAGAGTCTTTGCCTTATTGAAGAGTTTCTTAGTGTGTCGGCCTCAACAACTTGCATCGGAATGGTCTGAAGTGTTCAGACACACTGAAAAGAGTAATTGAAAATAGCTGGACTAGGGAGATGATGTCAAATGTCACTACCAGAAAAGACAAGGAAATTCATGAAGAAAGAAAAATGCTACAAGCAAACCAGGTGGACAAGTTCCTGAAGTAAGCTTGCTCCACAATACAAAATAGAGCACAGCAGAGCATAGATTCTAAATAGACATGAAAAGGAGAGGTAATAAGACCAAGTGTACTGCAAAGAATAAGTAAGAACACTGACGTTCATTAAATAATCACGTAATATTAATAGTGTATATAAGTCCTGTGATTTTATGATTTTTGAAAAATTAAATAAGAATGACAATGTGGAGACAAAGTGACAAGGTTGATTTTTTTGTTCTATAGTTTAGTGATTAATTACGTATGTTATATGTAATATAATTTATATTATGTATATAAAAGAAAATTTATTTCAAAATGTAACCACTTTATTTTCTTTCGTAAATACTAATGTTTTGTTCATTAAAGTTGTTTGTGCCTAAAGTAAACTCCTGGGAATTATGCTTCCCACTTCCCATCACAAAATGAAAGAGAGAAAGAGAGATTTTTTTAATTGCCACATCTACCTAAAATTGACTGAAATGAAGTGCGAAGTGAGCAAATTGAAGAAATTGGCATTTTGTTCTAATTACTGAAAGCAAAAAGCACCTTTCAAAGGAAGAACCAGATTTCTGATGCAGACTGGTACTTGAACGTTGAAGGGCTCGAAGTAGGCTCTGAAAGACAGAACGGGAAAGGAACTAAGGTTCATGACAGCAGAGTTCTAGATGTACCTTTATAAACCAATATTTTTCTTGTTTTTGTTTATTGCCATGGCTATTCGTTACCCAGCGCATTTTCAATAGCCAAATGCTCTTTCGGTGACACTAAAAGTAGTGGCTAAGATTCGTATTTAATTATTACTGATTTCTCCCACTAAGAAATAAATCCAAGTATTTTCACTTTGTATTTAATAAACTAAAATGTACGTACTGGAATTAAATCTGAGTTTAAAGTAAATTCTAGGGTCGATGTAAACAGTAAACAGCATTAACTAGAGGATTGAACAATCAAAAATAAACGTGACCACACACAATATAGATTCCTGCACATAACAAGAGCTCTCTTAATGTAATTCTCCTTAAATCCTTCTAAATTTATATTATTGTTGCTTCTTAGTGTCTATTACCAATTTTTTCAGACTTTTTGAATGTGTGTTCAACATCCTGACTTTATACAACCATAAAAGTACAGAGAACTATAAAAGTATAGCTGAAAACGCTGTGCTAGAAAATAAGGCATAAATTTTCGACCCCGTATCTAAAATAAATATTTTAATATAACATACCTTTTTGTTTTAGATTTCTAACATAGTACATAATACCCCGTAACAGTAAAACATAAGGAAGAGTTAGGAACTTTAAGTCTAATTCTACCTTTCATGCGTAAGTTCCAGGACTTTGAATCGCATAATGTCAGCTTGGCCTCCTCCGACGGTCTTCACTGTTCCTTTCAAGTCAAACCAAAAAGGCAAAGCAGCAGCCGCTGTTGTCAAGCACCTAGAATTACATGGACTTTTCTGGCGGCGATAAGGGCAGAGAACAAAGTCAGCAGCGTGGATCAAGGGCAGGGCCCTGGCAGACCCTGCTCACAGGTGGAGCTGGGCCAGGGCCGCTCCCTGTGTCGACCTCATGCACTTTGCTCTGATGGCTTCCAGATCTCCACGGTCGCGAGAAGACCGGCATGCAGCAACGTCCAGAGATAATTACGAAACAGGACGCAGGGGACAGCATAGGAACTTCAGCAGCATTTCGTCAATTCAGGGAGTTAAAGACACGGATATCTACCTGAAGAGTAGAGCGGAGAGTGAAATGAAACCTTTTAATAAACAAAAAATGAGTTCGCCTGGAAAGTTCAAGTGTGGTAGGTACATTTATCACTAACGGGAGTAAATGCAATTTCTGTTAAAGTCATTCGCAGAGAAGACTAGACTTACAATCCTGCCTGTTTGACATGCCTGCGAGATTCCACTATTTGTTTTCTAAGAAAACATTAGCAAGGAGTAACCAGCTTTCCCGATGGAAGGACCTTGTAAGTGACATTGTATATGATGAACTGACATTTATTTTTAATGAATGGTATCTTCTGTCTTCACAAACTTACAGTTTATTTAAGATGTTTGAGGTTGATTGATTCTGTGCATCTTCATCAGGTAGAAAAGATAACATCTCCATTTAAACTTGAAACATTACTTCATGATGTTTTAAAACCAGAAATTAATTATTTAATAATGATCACAACTGCTGGACTGAGCAGTGGTTATTCAGTAATATAAATGCAGATAGAAGCCCCTCACAATTGGTATTAGGCAATTTAAAACATCCCCTCCTTGTGCCTGAAAATTCCAGTAAGATTTTAGAGTTACGTTAAAGTAATTTTTAAAATTATTTGGTGGAAATTTTGTAATTCTGAATATGAAAACGATGTGTATGGCTTTCAGTTCCAGTAATCAAACTAGCGATATTTTTAGTGACCAGAGAATGATATTTGTTTCAATCATACAGCTCAGGATTGTGCATTTGCCATTTGTCTACTGATTTGTAACAGAATAACTTTGGGGGTAGCTAGATTTGACAAACTGTGTTGCACTATCAAATAATACACTATTTTTATAAATTCAATATGTTTTGGGTTAATGAGAAACAAAAAAAATATACTGAAATAATTCACTTTGTCTCTTGTGCCAAAAACAATTCGAAATTACAAAAGCAACTTTCCTTAAACGTGATCCAATGTGCCCCCCACCAAAGGGAATCTTGCTGTAAGGAACTGCGAGATGCTTGGAAGGTCGATGTCAAGAGAGACCTCGAACTTAGATTTTTAAATTGGTTTGGTCTTTATTAAATGTCTTTTATGTGCAGAGTATATACCCCAAGAGCTAATGAGAGCAATAAAAGTAAAAATCAGCTCTCTTGACTCTTAAAATTCTGTTAGAAAAATAAAATGTATATGGAGGAGGTACTTAAATCTTAGAGTTTAGAAATATGTGATAGTATCAAAATGTATGAGAAAGAGTGTTCAGATTGCTTCTCCGAACACCAGAGGAGTCAGCTGGGACATTTAGAAAGAGACTTGTGGATTCGATGGAGACTTAATATCAAATGGAAGCTGCAAACCAGTAAATTATGTAGCGAAGATAACAATATGAGTGTCTTATTAGATGTGTAAATATTATACCCCCGACTATGGTCTACATAAGTTTTAACTAGAGAAAATCCATCCTTCATATCTAGCAGATGGGGATATTGGTTGGTGAGGGAGATATTGACTACATATGTGGAAGATTTTACATTTATAAGATACAATCATTAGGTATAAGAGCCAGAAACACCGCTATCACATATTTATTTTAATTTACACAATCAGAGATCATATCCAAAGGAATAAGCTCCTTAGCATTTGAGATGCCAGTTTCTAATCATTTGAATAAAATGTAAATATACATTGAAGTCCTTCAGATACAAGTGATATTGTATTCCTGGGGTCACCGGACTCTTCTAATGGGAAGAAAACGGGTGACTTTTATTAACGTTCGTAGCTTCAGATAACTAGGGCATAGATTTCAACATGCCCTGGGGACTTCTCCTTACTCCTGAGTGCAAGAGTTATAGGGATGTGTCTCCACACTTGACCACTACAGATTGTAGACGTTTCTGACATAATTTCACCCCTCTTCTAAAACATATTCTCACCCATCTCCTCAGCAGGCAGAAATCAGACGGTGAAGCAGTTTCTGTGTAATATGGTTTTCGACTTTACTTCTTTCCTCCTTCTAAAAGCTTAATAACAAGAATTCTTCACCTATCATTAACATTTTCTCCCTTATTTATGCACACTCGATTTTCTTTTTTTAACCAACCTAAAATATGCTAAGCCTGACAGACTATTCTATTTAAAGATTTTAGGGATTTTTTTTTTGCATATATTAAAAAAGCAGACTTTCACAACACCACAGAGTGATATATATGATCTTGCAGCTCTATCAAATGGATTTGACTTCTTTCCTAAACTGTTTTGCGAATTGATGGTGGGGCGGCGGGGAAGATGTTCCTATCTGAAGTGGAGATGTTTTAGGCTTTTAAAATTATAAACAAAAGGAAATAAACCTTTTTAAGAGACCTTTTAATGACTTGATATGGATGAGATAAATGAAATCAGAAATAGGTTTCAAACTGTAGATCAAAAGACATAAAATGTCTTTCCTGTATTGAATGTATGACTTAGTGAGGATATTTGAGAAAGACGAATCACCTGAACGGGTATGAACAGCATCTTATCATCATAGCACCTCAGGGACCACTATGCATATGTTTTTTTTTTTGAGTTCCATGCAGTTCCCCCAGGGATTTTCGAACTGAAGAGGCAAGCTGGAGAGTTCACTGTGGCCAGTCATCTGTGGTAGGCAGTGTAATGGCCCCCCAAAGATTTGCATGTCCTAATCCCCAGAACCTATCAAAATATTACCTTACGCGGCACAAGGGACTTTGCAGATGTGAATAAGATTAAGATTAAGGACCTTGAGATGAGGAGATTGTTCTGTATTACGCAAATGAGCCCAATATAATCACAGGGGTCTTTAAAAGTGGAGGAGGAAAGCAAAGAGTCAGTCAGGGAGATGAGACCTGAGAATTCAACCTGTCATGGCTGGCTCTGAAGATGGAAGGGATTTCTCAAGCCAAGGAACACAGACAATGTCCAGAAGCTAGAATAGGAAATGGATTCTCCTATAGAGCCTGCAGAACGGAATGCAGCCCTGCCTAAGCCCTGGTTTTAGCGCAGGGAGCCTCATCTCGGACTTCTGAATTCCAGAGCTGTAGGATAATAAGTTTGTGTTGCTTTAAGTGACTAAGTCTGAGAATTTGCTACAGCAGTGTAGGAGACTAACGGCGTGTTTTTTCAGGTTTGTTTCTGACCTGTGTCTCACGAAACAAGGTTCTGCCAGAAGAGGGAGCACTCGGCGCTGGGGCCCCGCTTCTCTCCTTCGCTGGGGTTCACACTGATTTATGACCTTTCCTCTCTGCACGAATGGAATGCAGTGAGGAGCGAAAGAGCTTGAGAACTAGCTCATTAGTTGTTAGTGGTCCAAACTTTATGGGAAAGGTTCTAAACCTGTAACTTAGAAGTGATTTGAGGCTCACTGCAGTTCATGATAAAAGGCAATTTGTATGACAAATTAATAGTGTCATGACAAGAACTGCCAGGGCAAAAGCTGAAAAATGAGCTTAAGTGCCCCAAACATGTGGATCCTTGGCCTGGCTGATATGACAGGACATCTTTGGCCTGAAAGATTTTTTTTTTCTTTTTTTTTTGCAACTTAACTTATTTACATTTCTGCCTTGAGCTTTTAAAAGAAAGGATTCCATTTTTTATAAAAAGCGTCATAGAGAAACTCTCCAGGGTAACTGAACGTAAACCTGGATAGAATGTGAGTGTATCCACAAAATAACTCCTTAGAAACCTGTTCTCGTGTCCAAGAAGGATGATTTGTTTCTGGAGATAATAAGGATTTCAGATTCCTTTCAGAAAACTTACATGTGAGAGACTTATTTAAGCTTTAGATTAGCACCTACAACAAAATGTGAAATCAAGGTAAAGAAATTTTTTATTTTTAATTCAAGAAGGGAGTAAAGGATCTTTTTGCTTAATAAGATCTTCACTCTGTTGCCGTCACCAGAAGCCGTTCTAATTCCCTCCGACTTCAACCGTTTCGGGTATGCCTAGCCGGGCCTTAATATAAGAACGCTTTGTTTTCTTGTTCTCTGTCAATTTCATCCGAAATGCTGGTGCATCACAACTGAACGCGGTCTTCTTGAAGTCTGAGCCAAAGTGAGATTGAAGAAAAAGGAAAAAATGAGAAAGAAGTACTGGTGAAAAGAGCTTGTTTCTTTTTGGCGACTGCCCCCATTTGGCCTCCCGATGTTGGATGTTGGTCTCTGCCTGGTCTGTCGGGAGACGGAAGCATTGGACCTGGGCGGTGGCGAATCACAGCAGCCCTGACACGCCGTGAATTACACTACGTTACCAAACAGGGAAACACTGTATAAGAAGGTGACGTGGTGTTCTATGTCCTTCGGTGCCATTTACCTTCACGTTCCATATCTGAAAGGAAATTTGAAATAAATAATGCCCGTTTTACCCACCAGGTACATTGTAAACAACCATAAATCATCCAAGAACAGCTATCCAAGCCTAGAACACATTTGGATATGATTAGAAATTTAAAAAGAATATTTTTTCATGTGCTGGATTTTTTAGAATCAGTATAGAAGCAGATAGATGTCTGAAGTTAGGGGTGCCTGCCGTGCTTACATATTTTCAATTCTTTTTCCAGTACTGGGTACATGTTTTATCAGCCTTCTTCTTCATCATAGTTTAGATTTGCTGACTTGCTGCTTAAGTGATAAATACAACTCTATACCTAAGTTGAACTGATTTCTTGCCCTATATTTACTTGCAGCCCCCTCCCCAAACTTCATCACTCTCCCAAAACAAGAAATTCGGCAAAAGAGATTCAAGGCTTCTTTAGCTTACCGGCCCATGGGACCTGGACCTGAGTCCCGTCCAGGTGAAGAACTAGACAGGGACACGATGAATGTATGACCCAAAATGAGTGATGCAAGAGGATCGGGTCAGGACTGAAGACTTTTCTAAGTAAATGATGTAGCGTTTGTATTTATTACCTTTGCTTGTCACAGTTATCCCAGACGATGCAGAATAAAATCAGAGAAAAGGAATTTTTAAGCAGGCATTCACATGACAGGCCACACAGACCTGTGGGCTGATCAGGCACAATATTCTGGTAGGTAGGCCTGGGAGGAAGAGGAAACTGACATTATTTAAACAAGGATTACACAGTAAGTTAGGGGGACGAAAGAGTCAATCAAGGAAAAGACAAATTTTGTTTACTATACATCCAATATGCTAGGAAATTTAATTTAATTTTACTAAATACAATTTTCACCCTTTTGTCTAGACTCTGTTATTTCATTTTATAAAAATACAGCTGCTTTGTGATTCTTATTGACCCACAATTAACAGGGAGAGCCGCCAGTCCTTTTATAAGATATAGGATGAATTCAGAATGTCAGATTTCCAAGACTTGCTTGTAATGTGGAAGTTAGAAAATTCTCACTCTGTAGTGGAATGTTTAAAAATCCGTGCAGAGCTATCAACGAAGAATAAAGATCAGAAACACTAAAATGATGTGTAAAGGGTGAGCAGGGAAAGTCTGTTTGTTTTCAGGCCAGTAAATGCTGAATGTGTGACAGAGGCATGAACTAAAACAGCTTTGACAAATGAATTTTCTTAGAAATCAATGACTAGACAATCAGGGCAAGATCAACAAATGCATAAGAGGTGACAAGTGGTTCAGCTTTTTTATTTGTAAAAATGAAGGCTTGATTTCATTCGCATATTAAATACAAATTTTAAAAATAGTACCAGTCTTATGCTATTTTTTTAGTACTCCTGCCATGATTTAATTATGTTTTAGTATGCACAGTTTATAAAATAATGATGCCCATGATGAAATGTGAATTTTATGTAATAAAGCATCATTTTCTTGCTATCTTTTTTCTAAGTTAAATGGAGTTTAGTTGCCTTTTAAAATAGTAAGATGGTGTTTTATTGAATTGTACACGTAAAACCTATACAATTTTATTAACCAATGTCAGCCCAATAACGAATAGATTAATTAATTAATTAATTAATTAACATCAAATAGCAAGATTTTCTTATTCCAATTAACTTTTGCTATTCCCTTCAAGTATAATAATACTTAATGGGAGGAGTCTAGTCTAGTCCAGAAAAAATTAACTATACACATAAGTTTAAATTGCTTTAAAGATAATGAGCTCTTTTTGTTCCTCTTCGCGCGTCCATCCTTTATAAATAGTAATCCAGGATTTGTTGGATCTTCCCTACCAACTTCCACTGCTAAACAAGCTATTCGTGGGTCTCACTCTAGCTGGGTTTGCATTTGCAGAGACAGTGCTGGGGTGTAGATACTGCTCAGGTCGGTGCTGATTTCAGGAGCCCAGAGGGTGCAGCTGAGTGAATGGAAGGGCAGAGGAGGATGAAATTTTTAATAGTTTTGCTCTCTTAGTGCTTTGTTTGCAAGAATCTCTGTTGCACTTGACATTTGTTGCCATTTTCCTTTTTTATTTTGAATCTCAGAGCGAGATTTGTCTGTGTGTTGAGGAGAGAAAGAGGGATGACCTCGGAAATGTCAGAATTATTACAAATGGCAGGTTATAAGTTTGGACAGGTGGACAACAGTGTTTCATTAATCTCTTTAAAATCTGACTGTGGGGTAGGTACCTGAAACAATAATAATCTCTTTAAATTTTGCAAGAAACAGAATATGTGACACAAAAAAATGTGGCTCCTTTGCCAGCCTAGGCCATGTACTGTGGTAGCAACAGGTGCCATAAGAAATAAGGAGGTACCCTAGACAGACCGCAATGTCCCTTCCTTCCTTCCTTCTACTGCATCCTCAGGCAGCATACACAGCCCCTCCAAGCTTTACTTTTCTCATCTGTTAAACAAAATCATACCATCTACCTCATGGAGCCACTGAGAAGATTAATAAGATTGTATACAAAAAGTGCCAGGCTCCGTAAGTACCAGTTTGCTCTTCCTCCTTTGTTTTTACTTTATTTCAACATTGCAAGTAATTTACACTCACAGGTGATCAGGAACTTGGCCCAAGGCCCCTTGTGAGAGCTGGCCCAGTCCTGCGGGACAAAGAGACCTTGCAGAGGGCATCTCTAAATCACTAAGCCAGGTGCTGGGTTTGCTCCTACTCATCCCTGCTGAATGAAGGCCCGAACAGGCCCAGGTGAGAGGCAGTGATGCTTGTCCACGTTAGCTTGCCTGCGGATCTGAGGTCAGTGGTCTACTGGCGTACAACGCAATGCCGTCCACTGAATTTCTCTATCTGGTACCAAGTGGCCTGAGTCCAACAGCTTGACCTTGGGTTGCAAGTGGTGACTGAGAACAGCTGCCCAAGGTGACTTGTGTTCTCACACATGACTCACGGCTTACAGACAGCCCTCAGTCCATGCACTCAAGACATGAATCTGGATATTTCCACCCAGTCGATTTTTCCTCCATGGGGACACTGGAGCTTTCCTGGAACTGGGCCACCAATCTGGCCTCTCATATCAGGACAGGCAGTAGGCATTGTGCCAAATGCCTACTCAAGGCCTAATTTTGAGTGAGGCGAATAGATTTCATTTTGCATGACAACTCATCTACTGGTAGCAACCTGCCTAGATAGCTGTGTGTAGAATTTCGAGGCCTCTTCTGTACGATTTGGTCAGTGAGGACATCTGCTGTGGGGGCTGGGATAGGTTATTGGAGCACACGTCAGAGTTAGAAATCTCATCTACTGAGGATCCTCAGAGTGCCACTTTATTTTACTATGGACATAGGCCATTATTCAACAGATGGCCATGTCCACTTAGAGTGCTCTGTGACATTGAGTAATTCCTTAGGTTAGGTGACACCATGAACCCAACACCCAAAGACAGTCTCAGTCTCTGGTCAATGCTGCAAGAGGTTCTAAATGCATTAATAATTTTGAATAACACCAAGGATATGCATTCCTGGATACCACCTGGTTGCTCATAACCTTATAATCCCAGGGCTGCAGGGGCTTATCCAGTATCACTTAAATCATTGAAAGCCAAGGTTAACTTCTGGCACTTTCACCATCACTTCCGGCAGCTTCCCTCAGCAAGCATACACACTGGAGTACAAAATAAAACGAAACATAACCAGTCCTAACACAAAAATCACAGGGCTCTGAAATATATTTAGACCTTTTAAGTCAAAATCTGCCTGCCCTGTACTCCTCTGCCTGAGCTATTGATCTTCAGCCAGGCACATGTATCTGTGATCAGTCATAGATGGCATCCCATAGAGAATTTAATGAACGAAATCTACAGAAGGGCCCCATCTGCCCATCTACGGTCTCTTCACTTCGTCAAGTGGAGAAGCAAGGATGCACATCTGTGCAGTGAGCACCAGGTGTTAAATAAAATCATTATCCAAAATCAATACCTTCCCATCGACTCCTGGCTTGTCGTATTAGCACAGGTGAACCACAGTTTATACCAAACAGGGATTCCTGAGGATATATAACTAGTTGTAATCATGGGAAAAGATGTGAAAGGTCCTATTTTGAACTTTTTATGCCATTTTGAATCTATATCATAGCCACTAAGCGTTTTCCAATCATTGTTAAATTCGGCTATGGAATAATCTGATTGTTGGGTGACATGTTTATTGTTCTTCTCATGACTCATCCGAACGACGCAGTACTAGCCCCACTATGAAAACACCAACTTGAGACTATGTCAAGAAGTATGCATTTGACCTTGCTTTGGTGAAGTCTCAGCACATGAAGGTCATGTGTCCTTTGAATGGTGCGGTTCTGTACTAGAAGCATCGTCCACAGTTCTCCACCTGACCCATCTCTCTCTAACTCAATAATTTTCAAATAATTTTAACCTTCAGAACTCTTTGTGCTTTTTTTCAAATGAAACTTCACCAAGAATCCTGTATTAGTTTCCTAGGGCTGCTGTAACAAAGTACCATAAACTGGGTGACTTAAACAACAAACATTTATTATCTCACAGTTCTGGAGGCCAGAAGTCCAAAATCAAGGTGTCAGCAGAGTTGGTCCTTCTGCAGGCCATTGGGGAGAATCTATTCCACACCTCTGTCCTGGCTTCCAGTATTAACTTACTGTCTTTGGCATCCCTTGGCTTGTAGAAGCATTGCTCCATCTCTACCTTCATCTTCAGATGGTGTTCTCCCTGTGTGCATCTCTGTGTCCAAATTTCACCATTTTATAAGGACACCAGTCATACTGGATTAGGGCCCATTCTAACGACCTCCCTTTAATCATCTGCAAAGACTCTACTTCCAAATAAGGTCACCTTCACAGGCACTAGGGGTTAGGACTTCAACATCTTTTGGGGGGACATGATTTGACCAATATCAAATCCCAGTTATAAAACATAAAGGTGAATCTGCTTACCTTGAAGTAGGGGAAGAGGCCTTTCTGTCTGATGCCTTCCTCCCCCTTCCATTTTTTCCCCTTCCTCTCTTGATCTCCCTCCAGAACATTCTGAGCTGTGCAAAACAGGGTTTTAAAAATCACTGCCCCAACAAAACAGGTATATAGCAATCAGATATTTCAGTAGTTGTCAGAGGTCTAGCTAGAGTGAAGCCTCACAATCATCCCATTGTACACCTTGAACTTATACAATGTCGTATGTCGATTACATCTCAATAAAGCTGGAAAAAATTAAAAATAGTTAAGCTTTGCAGATACTAATTTAACATTAAGTCAGTCTTTAGCATACCAGACTTGCAACTTGTTTTCTCCACAGAGAGCAGTTCCTGGGAGGGAGCAGGGGAGGCCGTGAAGCCCACAGGGAAGGATGTAATGGAACTGTCTCCATCTGAACATCATCTCTGTGGAGTCTAACTGCATCACTTGAGAGAACGTGCCATTTTCCATCAAACCCTCACCGTCGATTTACAAAATGCTAGTGGCACTTTCTGGTGGGAGCCAAATCTCCCATTAGCCATTAGAACAAACCAGCAGACCCTCAGTGATATGCACAAGTCAGCCAAGAAGAGATGTATTTACTGGCCCTCTCACTGCCAGATCCAATACCTTCCTGAACCACAAAGCCAAAAAGCCAGTTCTAAACCCCTGGCGTTTTCATTTACAAAGGCCCCAGTTAGCCAATTGCCTGCTAGACATGAAGAATTTGTCCATCTCGCAGCCCTGACCAAACTGTCCGTCATTCACCTTGGAGCAGCGAAAAGCAGACAGAAGCACCTGCTGCCCCGGGAGACCATACATTGTCAGTGAGGCCCCCACACCTCCAGTCATCACCCTTCATCACCTCCCTCCTGGGGCTGCATTGCCCTTCAGCACAGTGGTGTCTATGAAATTCTTCATGATGGCCCTAGGAAAACATCCTCATTCTGTGACCACTGAGAAATCTATATTCGTGCCATCAAGAAGAATGATGGACTGGAAGGATTCTCTTCTGCCAGAATCCTGGAATGCGGTCACAGGTATCTTTTCCAAACCCTTTGTAATCCATCTCGATCACGTTGGTGGGTAAATCAAATGTCCCATCAGTTCTGCTCTGAAGGGACATACACGTACCTGAAAAATCATGTCATAAAACCACAGGGGAAATTAGGTCAAAGAACAACATTCAAAACCTTCATCAGTGACATAGAATAATTGAAAGCTATTAAAAGTGTTAGCACAGTTAAAATGTTTAAAATGATTAAATGTTAATGGTTAAAAAATACATAAATGCTATGACACATACGGTGTTTTACCTTGAGCATGATCTTCAGTTTGCTTGTGGAAATAGGTGATAGAAGAGTTGCATCCCGTGAGTTATTGTAAAGAAGTGGAAGAAAACTTGTCTGAAATTTGATGGAAAAGTGTAACACCAGAAACGGATGAGCTTGGCTCATACCGCATGCGGTGAACCAAGACAGCTGATAGATGTTTGAGGCGTGCTCGTGCGTGCCTTTCGTCTGTTGCTATACGACTTGGTTCAGCTGACTGCAGTGTCCTGTGTTCACCTATTGTTTCCCATGGACAAAACCACGCATAAGCAAATGCTAAATTTGCATGATGTTCAAATTTTTCCTTAATAATCACATTGGGACAAATACACGTTTTCAAAACAAGCATTATAACAGAACCGACTATATAGTACTTAAAGCCACACCTTCGATTTATACCATCCATCAGAAAAATCAGGCCAGCTTCATCAAACACTCTCATCCTCTACTCCCAGAACATCCCTTGGCATATTAATCACTAATTTTGTCATAATTACTTTTTAGCACCCTAGAACCATTCTAAGGTCAGGAAGCAAAGACATTTGGGCAGTACAAATTGACTAGTAGTAAACTCTAGGAAAGTCCTTCAGATAGAACCCTAGATGTGGTTGTCCATTTCATGTCTACATTGGACTAGCTGGCTGCTGCAGAGCTGGAAGGAGGTCAACTTCATCATACTTTTTGCTAGTTTCAAAAAAACTGTCACTTCCAGGTATACAAAATCCACTCCCAGGTAACTTCATCATCCACCCCAGGTTTTCTCTCTTCTTTTATGGCCCTGAACTGAATATAAAGCCTCTCATGCAATATTTAACTTAAGTAAACAACATAGAGAAAGCATGTTATTTGGCGGCTCTGAGGAATAGCAGAGATTGTTATGTTATCCAATGTCACATACACAAATAGACACACACACACACACACACACACACACACACACACCTCCCCCTCACCCCTCCATGGAAGGCCCACATTTGCTCAGACATGATCTAGCCACAGATATGGACACAGAGGCCTCCTGAGAGGGTGAGAGCGTGTCCCTGGTACTGGGGAGCTAGATCACCTGTGACAGGCGCTAGGGCATGTTCGATCAGGTCGATCTTTGGGCTGCCTCCAAAGAGAAGTAACATGTCTCAGATCTTGCTCTGAGTTCTCTCTCCCTCACTGCTATCTGGGTGCTTACCTCAGGCTTCAGCCCTTTTGCTTCTTGATCCTCTCTCCTTCCCCGGATCAAAGCTAATGTCCCAGCTTCTTCTTTGCTGGACCTTTCTTGTCTGATTGGCACAGACAGTGTGGTTTTACCTTCCCCGTCTTCTCTTGCCAAGAACCACCATACAGCCATCCCTCATCCCCACTATATCTTGTTGACTCCGTTAAAGCTCCATTTTCAGTTCCCCTTGCCTCACTATGGACTTAAATCTTTTGCCCTTCTTTCTCCTCTACCTTAAACTGCATCTGCCTCCATAAGTTTGCAGAAACGGGCATCTCCCCTGGTTATGCTCCCACAAGGAGTCCACGAGTGTCTGGTAGACCAGCACAAGAACAACCTCATACAAATTTTCAGTCTGCATCATTTTCAAAATATTGTAATTCATTGTATTATTTTAAAAGAATCAACGTAGTGACTGATTCAGAAAAGTAGTATATTCATCCTTTCCAAATAATATAACTCCAATGCTATTTTCTAATTTTCAATAATACTGGAGTATTGGCATATTTGTGACTTACAAACTATATTGCTATTTTCATTAATGATTTGTCATTCAATCAATGTTCAATGTTGTGAATGATTTTAGGATTAAACCGTGGACAAGTTCGAATCACCAGCCTTATCTTCATATTCTAAAGTAACTTTAAATGGATGAAAGAATAAAGAAGGTAGATTAACTTCAACGTGATATGAAGGAGCTGAAATAGAAGTTTCCTTCATTTATTTTTGGTTGTCACTCGTAGAACAAATTGACTGTCTTAACTCCCAGATCGCATATTCAGGACTCCCATTGTTTCCTTGCATTATGAGGTGACATGTGCCCTAACTAAATTTCTACATTTCCCATATTGTATTTCACTACAATCTGCAGTTCAGTTTGGCTATTGATATTGATTGCCAAAAAGTCAATTTACCATCAGGAATCCAATTATAAAAACAATATTAATAAAACTAGACAATTGCCCTTCCGTATTTTAAGGCAGTTTAAAAAAAAATGATTTAGCTTCCCATTTATGAGATAGATCCAATGCGCCATGTAAAATATAGTCAAAGGGAAGAAGAAAACTTCTGCACAGGCGATGGAGTATAAAGCAGTTCTGTTCTAGTAAAAAGGTAGTGAATAATTTGCAAAGAAAATATACTATGGAACCAATGAATATGATCATAATCAAGTCATATAGGAAATTATGATTTTTTTAGAGTTAAGAAAACATTAAAATATTCTAATGTTAAAAATTAAAGGGATTAAAGAAAACTGGTTTATTGAAATGAGGATCAGGTATTAAAAATCGAAATAAAGGGGGCAATTGAAAAATGACTTTAAAACATTTTCAGAGAAAAACGAAATATTTAGCATTTATTATAATATCTGAATTTCCCTCTCTTCAGGCAAAAGGGCACTGAAGATCATGAAAAATTCTCAGTTCTAAATAAAATACACTCAAGAGCTTATTAAGGTCACTGAAAATCATTTTGCAATTGGAGAAAATAATGTTGGTGATTTATAGCTCTTAGGAGAGATAAGATACAAGACAGTGGCTTGAAGAAATAGGAAGAATAAAGACACAAGAAATAACACAGAGACTGAAAAGGGTGAGAATATTCCATAGAGAAACTCGATGACAGAAGTGCAGCTTTGGAGTCTCAGATCAGGAGGAAAGATGGTGGGACTCATTCTTTTCATAAACTCTAAAAAGAGCTTAAAAGCGGTTTACTTTTTCATCCCACAGTGCAGGAGTGATAAATCCCAGGTTTAAGTGTCTATGTTTGTGCATATGTAGGTGCGTATATGTGTGTGTGTGTGTTTTGTGCCTGTGTATAGGTGTACAGGTGTCCACATATGTGTATGCAAGTATCTGCCTGTGTTTGCATGCTCATGTGTATGTGCATAAAGACACTGGAGAACCTAGACAGTTCAATCCTTTGTATCATACATCTCTAAAATTAAGGAAGGGGTAAAACAGAAAGCATGAATAACAAAGCCTCTTTTATTACTTAGGAAGGAGCCAGAACGGTCTGATGGTTAAAAACATGATCTCTAGCCATATACATCTGAGTTCAAATTCCAATACACCACTTCTACGCTGTGTCCCATTTAATTAGTCTTCCAACGTTCCGTTTCTTATTTGCAAAACGAGCATGGTAGTAGTTTCTTCACAAGGCTTCTTTAAGGACTGATCGCGATCATGTATAAAGCCCTCAACATAGTGCCTAGCGCAGTATAATCCTTACATGATAGTCATTGTAATCATTATTTTTACAGATAAATGTACCAAGTCCTAAACCGAAATAGGGCACACCAGAAAGACCAGCAAGAAAATAGGGGGCAGGAGAAGAGAACTAGGAACAGACTCACCAGCATCTGTCCTATTTCAAAGACTTACTTACATGGAACTCCATAGCCTCTGCCGATACAGGTCCTATATCCCTGGCTGCTCCTTTCTCAGCAGCCTGTGACCACACAGTCATTTTAGGAAGGAAATTCTCAGGCCGGGAAGAGTGAGTTGCCATAATTAATTTCATACGAAAGTGCACTGCCTAGTAATAAGACATATTAGTTAATGATGATGAATCCAATAGCCTACCATTTAATTAACGATATTTAAAGTAGCTTATTCCCTACTTTTAATAACTGCCCTTCGCTAGCTGTCTGAAAACAGAATAAAAGGCTTCCCTTTGAGCCATCTCTCAAAAAGAAATAGAACACTTGTTTGTATGCATATGAGTATATTTACACTGAATATATATATTTATATATTCACAAACACATGCACAGAGAAGTGTTGTACATCCAGCTCTGTAAGAATAAAAAGCTTTAAGATATATAGCAAATCAGCAACTAAGTCATTTAATGACAAGAAACCTCATATGCGATTCTTAAGTCATTCGGATAAGAATACACTAGATCTGACTGGAATGTATTAAGACACCAGGGTGTGTGGAGTTTGCAAAACATCTTTAAAGGGAAAAGAAGTGAGACTCTTAGAAAAGGAAGCAGATGTTCTCCCTAGAATAAAAAGCCAAATTACAAACACTTGAGCTTTATAACAATTTTAAATATCCCTCAATGGTGCAGCATGAGAACTTTCAATTTTAATGAAAGCGAAAATCATTTTATCATACTAATGGTAGAGCATTTTTTCTTTTCGTATTTCCTTTACATTATTTCTTGGCTCATTTTCACTTTTTTTCCTCATGACCTGGTATTTGCTTCTATTCAAGCTAGGGCTATACCAGCAAAGGGAAATAGAACAAGGAGGCATTTATCGCAAAAATTCAGGCAGAAACAATTTATACCTGAAGTATTGAGATGTTTTAGAGAGAAGGGAATTTTTGCTTGGATTAACCCCAGACCTGATTTGCTTTCAGACATAAAATCGTGTGTTGATAATAACACCATGCTGTGACTTTGATCCATCCAGTAAACTGAGTCTTACCTGTGCTTCAGGACCCTGTCATGATAATGGCAGTGTCGTCATTTCTATATATGTTTACTTTTGAAAACCATTACTCAAATCTTATATTCTGAAAGACTTAAAAAGGGAAAACTGCGTGCATTAAACATATATAAACCCTGGTAAGCGCAGCTTCTAAATCCTTGAGTAGATGTGGAACAGGAAGACCGTCATCGCGTGCTCTGCATTATAACATCATGTGTAGCACTTCCGTAACCTGCCAATAAACTTCAAGTGATGGGTCGACAGTGAAGACATCTCCTGAATTAGCATTCAGACTTTTCCTCCTGCTGCTCACAGTGGAGGTAGGAGAGAAACGTGAAAAGATTGAAGCGCAAGGTAAAGCGATCTGAAAGATTAGATCTTTTTTCCTTGCCCATGTGGTTTTCTGACAACAGGCTCTATTGATGGGAATGGAACATGTGAAAGAAATATATGAGGACAAGAGAAATATAAACCTGATCATGGAAACGGTGAAACGGAGGAGCGATGTGCCTTTGCCTGCGTGTCCTCTGAAATGGCCGTGGCTAAAAATGCGGAAAAGAAGATGTCGGTTCTAAGGAGAAGACATTGTTAACTTTTCTTAAAAATATTTTTCAGGTGAAATATTAGAAGAAAAGAAAATGATTGGTTTTGAGGTGGTGTTTTCGCATTGGGCGAATTAATTCAGAAGAAGAGGATATCTAACCTGAGGAATAATTAAGTAGAATTCATTGAGGGAACTGAAATCAAACAGAATTCTTTGAATTTCAAAGGGATAAAAGGAAGAATAGAAAATTATTTGAAGATAAGATGGTAAGAAAATGATGTGAAAATCAACAGGATTTCGAAAACATCAAGATTCATTTCAGATTAGATATTATGGAAATCACTCAATGACTCCATCTGCTATTACTATTCGGCTTTGGCAAGTGGTTATAGGAATAGGCTGCTTTTAGATTCAACTTCTTTAGCACAACAAAAATCATATTGGGAAAATGGGAGTCAAAGACTGGCTTTCGTTTTGAACAGGTTTCTTCAGGTGGAATTTCTCTAATATAGCCCTCTGCTCTGGATGATTCTACCCAACTGGCGTACTATCTATCTGTTCTCTTTCAAGCAGTGGCCCGGTGGAGCTAAGCAAATAAACAGAATGAGACAAAGACAGTATCATTCCCCAGACCTCACGGTTAAAGAAAAGTGGGGTACGGGGCGGCAGCTGATCTGCATAAGCAATTGGAGTCAGGACAGGGGCTGTCTCTCCCTAGGGCCAAGCCCCAGGGAATGTGTCACAGGAGAGGAGCTGGGTGTTTGGAGGGCACGGGACACAAAAGAGCTGGAGGTGGTGGAAGGCTCAGGATGGGCTCCCTCCCTGTAACTCTGCATGTCTTTGGTAAAATTACCATTTTCACCAGTTTTCATATGGAAAATGATGTGGAATCAGATCTACACCCCACCTAGAATATCTTGGCCATGCTTCATCTAGGAGACAAATTAATTTAGAAAGGAAATTAATAATACTTAACTTTAGAAAAATATAAATAGAATCCACTTAGGGATTTGAAATAGAGCAAAGGCTATACGTGCAAACAGAGGACAGAGAACTCAGGGCGAGATGTAGGGCAGGCAACGTGCTGATAGAGTACAGGAGGACGTAGGTCTTGCATTGGTTTTGAGCCACGTAGCCTAACCCTCTGAGAGGCAAGAAGACCCCACTGACCTCTGCACAGCAGATGGGGGTCTCCTCACGACAGCACAGCTGAAAATACAAACAGTCACATCCAAGTTAACACTCGTGTTCAGGTCCCTTGCCTGCCCGAGCATTAGGAAGTAGAGCAGGCCGCTGCCTTTGACCATTTTTGATGCCGTTGTGTGTTTTTGTTTTTTGAATGGATAGGAAAGGGATGACCCTACCAAGTGGCATTGTGGACAGAGAGTGTATTTCTCAGAGGGAAAGAGGTGAACGCCATCCATATGTGCTCCTTGTCAAGACACAGTGAGAGCTGAGCTGCCAAGTACCAAAGTCATCAATTAGACAAGGGGCCAAATTGAAAGTAACAGTCAAGCCTTTATGTACTGTGATGGTGAAGGCATGAGGCCAGAAGGAAGGTGCTGGCTGCCCCAGTGTTCTATTTTATCAATTATTTTCTAATGGGCTATGCCTTTGATGGTGCTTCTAAAGAGATAATACCACATCCAAGGTCACCTATGTTATCATCTTAAGACTTTTGCAATTTTGTGTTTTAAACTTATATTTGGATTATAAAATATATTTAGAATCTATTTTGAGTTAATTTTTGTGAAAGGTATATTCATTTTTTTTTTTTTTTTGCGTGTGGTTGTCCAGTTGTTCTAACGCCATTTGTTGAAAATCTTATTGTTGATCCATTGTATTACCTTTGCTCTTTTGTCAAAAGATCAGTTGACTGTATTTACGTGGGTCTATTTCTGGGCCTCTATTCTGTTCCATTGATCTATTTGTCTATTCTTTTGTTGACAAGCAAATTTTGAATGGGCTTCTCTTACCTTTTGTTCCACTCATCTGAGGGGTTCCAAAAAACTGTACTCAATTTTCTAGCATTAGTTTATTAGACAAATGCTACCCACCAGCAATGGACTAGGCACAAAGTTACAAAGAAACATAAGATAAAGTGACTGCACAGTAAAAATTTTCGGTCCTTTGAGCATTGGAAGAAGTCCTTCAGAAGACCACGGTGGTAATGCAATTGTGATAAACTAGGGGTGCAAACAGTAACTCCTGCGGTTCTATCCAGGAGAGAGCCTCACTTCCAAAATAAATCTATTATTGAGCTCTGAGGTTCACTTTTGTATAAATATCTTTTTAATGATTAATAAGTACCCAAGGAAGAAGTGTGGAATATTTTCTGGTTCCTGAAAATTAAGAAAAATGATAAGATGCTATGACATTTAGAGACTGTGATATTGTGATTTATAAAAATGTGCACATGTATTTGATCGTCATCCCCATTTCTGGCTCAGAGTTCCTAAAACCCTTGGAACTTCCTAAGTGGTAAGAATAATTTTTTTTAAGTGGCTTTTGTTATGTTAATGAAGTGACTTTTGGACTACACCTAAGGGTGGGGGCTGGTTACCAGGAAAACCAACCATGCAATTGGAAGGTCACAGTTTTCAGTCCCACCTCCCTGACCTCCTTGGAGGAGAGAGGAACTGGAGGTTGAATCAGCCACCAAAGGCCAATGACTTAATCATCCATGCCTGTGTAATGAGCCTCCATAAAACCCCGAAAGGATGGGGTTTGGGGAGTTTCCAGGTTGGTGAACACGTGGAGATTCAGAAAGAGCGGTGCTCACTCAGAGAGTGTGGGGTCTCTGCACCCTTTCCCCATACCTTGCCTTAGGCATCTCTCCAATTGGCTATCCCTGAGTTTTTTTGTTTGTTTGTTTGTTTATTTTTTTAGGCAAGGCAACCCTTGGTTGACCTCACAGATTGCAAGGACCTTGTCAGCTTACAATCCCTTATTTTTTATTTTTTATGCACCTGGTCTTCCTAGGTGGTCTCCCATCCAAGTACTAACCAGGCCTGACCCTGCTTAGCTTCCGAGATCAGACGGGATCGGGCGTGTTGAGGGTAGCATGGCCATAGACATATTTTTTATAATAAACCAGTAATCTAGTAAGTAAAATGTTTCTCTGAGTTCTGGGAGCTGCTCTAGCAAATTAAATCCAAGGAGGGGGCCATTGGAACCTCCGATCTTCGGTGAGTCAGTCAGAAGCACAAGTGACAATCTAGACTTATGATTGATGTCTGAAGTGGGTTGGGAGCAGTCTTGTAGGACTGAGCCCTTAACCTGTGGGATCTGATGCTATCTCCAGGTAAAGATATCAGAACTGAGTTGAATTATAGGACACCGAGCTGGTGTTAGAGAATTGCTTGGTGGCAGGGAGGGAAAGCCGCACATTGAAATTGGTACCAGAATTCTTAGAGACTCAGAATAGACATGACATGGGATTTCAGGGACGTGCAAGAGGAACACAGGAAGCCTTATAGCAGAGCACTTGGGATGGACACTCCGCGCGGTGGCCAGGATTCAGAGAGGAATTCAGAGAGGAGAACTTGGTGAGCGGAAGTCTGGCACTGGTATGAGTGTGGTGTGACTTTTAATCAGGTTTGGATTTGAAAAATGAGAAAACGTATCATTAATATTTCTAGTTTCGCATTGAGAAACCACAATGGAGTGGCATAATGAAAACTAAAATAATTTAGTTTCCTTCGATAAGATTTTGGTTGAAAAATATGTGTTAATATATATATATATTCACTTTTCCAATTAAAATAAGGTATGTTTCAGTGGCTATAAGAGTAATTTATTTTAAACGTGTTCTTCAGTTGAATAGGTTTTAGTTTAGCTGACAGTTCTAGCCATTGGAATCCACGTTACCCTTCTTGAGTCAGTGGATCTGAAGCAGCATTAAAATAGTTTTCAGCCCCCGTGGAAAGAAAGCAGGCCAACATTTTTAAACTTTTAAAAACTCTGCCCTTCAACCAGGATTATTGAAACGCTTTTATGCTCTGACAGCAAATAACTATCCTGATCACCAAATAGATCTTTAGTGAATGAGTATTGACAGTTGTCTTTGTTTCTAATTTTCCTTTTGTTAGCTTATTTGAAGAACGATGAAAGAATATGTCATGTAGGTAGTCGCCTCATTCGAGCCCACAGGTAAAAACTGGCTATTTAAACCCATTCTTCCTTTCAGCCGATTTATGTTCCATGAGCTATTTCCTAATTTATTGGAAAGTAATTTCTCTGCCCACAAAAAAAGTATTTAATTTCTCCAGGTGAACCCTGTACAAAAGTATGGAAGGAACAACCGGGAATGAAATGTATTCAAACATAAACAATTATCATTCCAACCTCGTTACCTGAGTTTCCTTCTTTAACTGGAGCGCCTTTCGGTGTCTGTGCACTCAGCGTGTAAACACTTGCACACTCACCGACAGCCTCTCACCACAAATGAGACAGGATCCGAGGCCCCCCTCCCAGCAGGGCCGGCCGGTTTACCCAGAACGGAATGGGTGCCACCCTCTTTGGGCGCGATGTCTGTCCTTCACGCCCCCTCTCTCATCACTGGATAAAGCCCTTCCGCACTCACTAGTTAACGTGCCATTTCACAATCTTCATTCCTTTAAGATGGCTTTATCCCTTCAATATTTCATCTTTTGAAGACTGCCAGATGGCTGTGGTGTTACTCTTTGATGCCAGTGAGGCATCTGAGAGGGAACAAGGTGGAAGAATATGACGACATGGACCCTTCTTGAGACCAACGAGCAGAGGAGAGAGTGGGCGGAAGGGACAGATCGAGCCAGTTTAACTTCACATTAACTATGGAAATACTATTCCTATTTAGCCTTTTGAGCAGAGATTAAAATCCCTTCCTTATCTAGCAATTCGCACGGTGACTTTGCTCTTTCTAACATGCGAATAAGACTCTTCCCAAGCCCTGTGAGAGGTTTCAGCCTTAAGCATGTGACTTCCTCCCTCTCCCCTTCTCTTTCTCTTTCTGTACATCCCTCTCCGTCTCCTCCTCCTCCCTCTGCCCCCTCCTTTCTCCCCCTTTCCCATCCATCTTCGCGCACATGAATATTATTCGTGGAATGAAATGAGCAGAGAAAAGAATGCCAGGAATGTATCTGCTGAAAATGAAGAAACCATCAGTAAGTGGAATAAGGCTTAAATTCCTTCTAGTCACGTGATTAAAACTCGTAGCAGAAGTAAAAATAACAAAACGAGGACTAATGAATATGAGTGAGGTAGAGGTTACAGTAGATTCTGTAGGTTGCTTTTAACCATTTTAGAGAGGATTAAATATATTTTAATAGTTCTTTGTTACACAGTCATTTAATTACTTTTTTGAGAAGAAACATCTCTAGGTATCACGTAAGGTAAAACCTGTCAGAACTTTAAAAAAAAAAAGGAAGGGAAGCAGCATGGTACTCAAGAAAACATTATTTCATAGTCAGAGCCTGATGTAGAAAAGTGAACATATCGAATGATATCTGCAAAATCTCCAAATCGGCTTTCAGACTAGTCTTAGCTTAACTTCACGTTGGCACCATGGGCGAGAAGAAGGCAGACATTTTTAAAACTATCGTCATATTAACTGATGTGAGAAAATGGTTTTTGACCTAATTAAGTGTGAATAAGATTTATCTTTACACCTTCCAGGCTGTGTTTATTAGCCCATTGGTAAAATGCTCAAATCGTATGCTTGAAAATATAAATATGAATGTCCTGCCAAAGAAATAAACAAAATTGGTTTGTCATTCTAATTCAAGCGAAAATAAATTCAGATGTAAAGAGAAGAAAATCTTAAATATAAAGATTAAGAGGAAAAGATGCTCTGATTAAAAAAAAAAAAATTGAACCAAGTAAATCTGAAGATCTCATTGGCTTTATTAAGTGATTCATGAAGCAGGCAGCATCTCATCCAGCCACTAGAAGGGGCTCTGAGGAGGTTGTATAAAATGGAAGGTTTTATAGGAAGAAGGGTGAGGCAATAGGGCTACTGACAAAGAATAGGAAGTCTAAATTTTAGACCCAGACATCTTTTGGGAGAAAGGGAATGGCGAAGGTTTGGGTTTTTTTGTTTTTGCTTTTGTTTTTATCATACAGATTGTTTCTTCTTTCCGTGGTACCTGGGGAGGGAGGATGGGGAGGGTCCATGTGACAGATTACCTCGTTGGCATTGCCCAGAAAATTCCAGACTGGTTGATTAAGATCGTGTTTCTGGGAGAGATTGAAACAGCAATTAAGTCAGGTATTAAATCTGGGTTCGGTATCATGGGTTTTAGCACAAGTGATGCCATTTTAGGCCTGTGATTTTCTCTCTAATATGCCAAAATCCCAGTTTAATTTGGTTTTTAAAAAATCTCTTTTTTTTTTAATTTATGTACTTACTTATTCATATGTATTTATAGTCTTCTCTTAGCTTCTAGAAATAAATAAAAGAAGCTGATAACCCTCCCTCCAGGAGTCTGTCATGAATTTGGAAAGGTCAGACATACAGGCATAAAATAATTAGGAAATGGTAATGAGATGTATTAGGCACTGATAACTAGCTCTACAAGTCAGTTTCCTAACCCACAAAATAAAGGGGGGAGCCCTAATACTCAAGAGACTCCATTCCATCTTAAATCTGTACATTAGTGTAAATAGTTGGCTTAATAAGAAGAAAATAAAATGCGTGATCATTTCATGCAGTTGCAGACAATCAGTGCAAGGCTCATACAAAGCAGCACCTGGTTCTAAACGTGATTGAGGCAATGGACTCTCTCCACACAGATGCAGATACTTGCACGTGTGTGCATTGACTTTTGTGCTAAGGTAGGCTCGCTCAACTCACCTCCCCACTCATGCTTCCATGCCCCACTTTGAGGATCTCCCAAATCCATATGATAAGAGGAAAGACTGGAATGGCTCAGAGGACAGACAGTAGGGTATGGGGACTCCAGAAAACGCAAAACTGCTCCGTTTTAAAGAGCAGCTGCTCATCAGTTTGAGCTGACTATTGACGTGCAAGACAGCAGGTCCAGTTTTTCCTCCCATCTTTTAAGGGAAACAAGAAATTTGAAATATTTTTGTAACATCCTCCTAAAGCATCTTCCAAAATAATGTCTTATTTTTGACAACCATCTTAACATTTTAAGGAAACAACATATGAAGTATAGCTGTGGGCTAAATGTAGACCAAGGAGATGTTTGCTATGTTTACTCTCGTGTTTCTGTGTGGATTAGAGAAGTTACTCTGAATGTGTGTGGTGTGTGTGTTTGTGCACTCACACACATGTGTACACACAAAGATATATACAACTGGGGAAGGTAAAAAGATAGGTGGTCATCCAAACACTGGAAAGATTCATAATCCAAGGTCGAAGTGATGAGAAAGTATGGAGTCTTTGGGTTAAAGAGGAGAAATTTTTCCTAGTTATAGGAGAAAGAAGATTGACTTTGTAGTAAAACAAAGCCTTGAAAGGCAAGTGGAAATGTTTGTGTAAACAGAAAAATTTTTGAATGATCTCGATTAATTGTATTTTGCTCATATAAAAAGATTTGTGCTTCCTAGGATATTTGCCATAAAATGACAGTACCAATGAAAATTCAACACCTCATTAAAAAATTAATTAAATTATATCAAACCTAGTGAACAAAGACACATATTTCAAAACACATCTCTTCTTCAGCCATTTACTCGCTTGTTATCCATCATAAATATGAATTTAAAATCTTGGAGATCTGATTTCAGCGGCGAAAATGCTGGAGTTTTAATTATTTGGATGGTGATCTTGATGTAAAATTCTGCAGAAGGCAAGGTAGAAAATGAAAGTCGAGTTGAATGCCAATTATGCATGCTAATTTCCTTTTATGTACAAATATCTGATTAAATTCATACAATGCAGCTGGGTCCACTTTCATCTTTAATGAAAAGAAAATATCACTCAAAGGATGTGAAACTCATAGTATGTTTTTCTCAAATACAAGAACTCAGGGATTTCACATTACTATTGTTTCACTTGTTTGCTCTTTTTCGTTTATGTTTTGTGGCTTGGTTGTTTATTGTTATTTGTGACTGTTTGTTATTGTTATCCTCAGAATGAAACTCCAAAAAAGACAGATGGACACACTATAAGATTTAAATTTGCCTCCCAGCTCTGAAAGAGGAAGACCAAAAGGGCATGCCCCCAGCAGTCAGCTCCCTCCAGGGAGCTCTCCTGAAAGCCCCATGCCCCATCTAATGGACTAGCCCTGTCTGGGAGGTACATGTTAAGATGGGCAGTTTGCCACTCCCAAACATACAGGGGTTCCATTGGTAAAAAAATAAATAAAGGAAGAATGGATATTGAATAGGCAACTATCAATCTGTTACAGCGTACAAGCCG
>NW_024344240.1:1381297-1673106 GCF_902729225.1 Pteropus medius | reverse complement strand
TGTGTTCCCTTCCCCCACATTTTTAAACAAATGGTGGATACTATACATAGTCACTTTGCTTTTGACTCTAATTTCCACGTTCATTAAATTGTATTAGGACCAAAGCCCAAAGACCAAACCTGGGGCTGATTCCTCTAAAAAACAGGTTCTGCCCACTCCGGATGCTCAGAATAACGATCACTACCTGAATTACCTGCTGCCCAAAGAGCAGTCTGCAAACCAGCACCCGCAGTGTCACTGGGAGCTTGGTAGAAATGCAGACTCCCAGGCCCCCTGACATTCACTACATCAGCATTTGCAGTTTAACAAGATCCCAGATAATATGTATGAGCATTTGAGTTTGAGAAGCAGTGCATGTCCTCGGCCCTTCTATGGTCAGGCCTGGTGGAATGTATGGAGCCCTCTCCTAACTAGCTGTTAGGGTCTGGAAGTAATGCCATGTCCCGAGATGGGTTCCGTGAGAACCCTGGAGTGAACAATGGCCAGTGTGAGCATCAAGCTGTATACTCGCTGATCTATTCCCAACTGTGCCATCAGTCAGTGGTTCTGGTCCTTTTGCCCTAATTTCTTGCTCTGCGTGCCGTCCTCCTATCCCTGCCCCCTCCCTTGTAAACAGAAGGAAGGGAGCTTTCCACTCCAGCTGTCTCTCTTCCTGGTTTCTATATCCCCTTTTTTCATGGAGCTCACCTTTCTTCCAATTTCCTTAACTCTTCTTAAATTGGCCTTGCTTTTTAAATAATCCTTAAAATGAAGAGCTCTGAGAACATATCTCCACCCTGAAGGCTGGACCTGGCTTTCTTTGCTTTCTTGAGTCAGGACAGCCTTGGCTGTTGACCACGGCCAGGATCGGTGCTGATTTAGAGATTCTCCTTAAGCTTGAATTGACGTCGATTCTTCCTCCCCAGATGCCAGGCAGATTTTTCCCACCCTAAATTTATGCCAAGACTGGAGTGTCCCTGCTTGTTCTCTTTTACCCAAGGGGAAAATAACATAACATGCGCTTAGGTCCAGTGCTGCTAATGTCAAAAAGTGACTTGTCGCTGAGTCCCACCATTGACCAACAGTCTTTCAGTCCAGTGTTACCACAGCAAGAATCACTTCTGGGTGCTGGGGCCAGGCTGAAATATGGAGGCAGAGTCAATGGCCCGAGCAGGCATGGGGATGTGGTAGACAGGCAGAACCTAACACTCGCGGTCTAGTTGGAACATAGTGTTGATACTTTGTGAATCTGGATGGATAAAAAGGCCATTAGATTTGACAAAATGCAGGCAGTTAACCTTTAAAAGAGCAATCTCAGCAGAAAAGTAGGGCCAGAAGCCAATTTGCTGTGAATTAAGGAAGGAATGAAAAGCAGAGGAAAAGAGGCAGCTGATAACATTCATTTCAGACATTTGTAAGTAGAAGGAAGAAGCTGTAAGATATAACAGAATCAAGTGACATTTTTGTAAGATAAGGGAGAATTAAACATTTTTGAAGGCTGAGGGAAAAGAGTCTGTGCAAAGGAGATATTTGGAGACAAACTCAAAAGAGCAAAAGCAAGATCTTTGAAAATCAAGATAAGAAAAAAACAGAGAGAGAGGAATTGTCTTTAAAGAGTAAAGACTCTTTATCCTTAGACACATTAAGAAAGAATGAAGGAATAAATGTGGGAGGAAAACAGAATAAGGTATGTCTGTGGATGTATAATTGGTTCACTTAATACTCTTGTAGTCAACAAAGTAATACATAAGGATAAGGAAGATGATGTGTTGGATTCGGGACTTTCGTGGAGTCAAAGGTTTTTATTATAGGAAAAACATATGGGAACACTCTATTAATGTATTCTCCTCATGTGAAGAGATGGGAAAATGAATGAATAAGATAATCTGATTTACTAAGAAGGATTTAAAGGAATCTAGTGGCTGTCAGGATTAGATAGTATCTAGAAGAATCTTTGAAGATGATGAGCTAGGGATGAAGACAGAATTTGCCAAGTACCGTAAATGAAGCTGAAGTGAAGGCTGAGGCCCAGGGAAAGTGTGAGAATGTAGGTGAAGGCCAACATTGAACCCGAAGAAGTTAAGTCTGTTATTTGTTTGGCCCAAGCATTATAGTTCTGCTCTACTTCGTTACCCAACAGCGGGTCCAAATAAATGAGAAGCAAAAGTGATCCAGGGTCGGGGTTTAGTGTCCTTCGTCAGTGAACAAGAATGAATGGGAGTCTGGAGCTGTACGGAGGGCAGCACCAAGTGACTTGCCACAGTGCCTCAGTCAGCGGGGACTCTAATAATGAGCAACTTCTTCACCTTCTCAGATCTTTCCCAGTGAATGTGAGACAGTTTGAACTGTGTCAAAGGCGTAGGCCTTTGCAGACTAAAAGTTATGGGTTCTAGAGTAATCGGGGCGATCACTTCATGGATTGTAAAAAAATTAAAAGATTCCACTACTAACTAGCTGCATAACCTGAAATGAGTTATTCTGATCCTTGGCTTCCTCATCCACAAAAGAGATAATAATATTCACCTCACAAATATGTGAAAAGTAAATTACCTAGAACTTAGCACTAAGAACCCAGGCAAATACTGAAAATGTATCTATAAGTGGTTGCAGAGGTCTCTTTTTCTAATGAGATATGAACATATATGGTAATATGTAAGAAGATATAATATGTCTCAAAATATCAGATTTTTTACTAGAAAAATAGAAATAATATAAATGTCCATTGAGATATTCTCTAGAATTCTCCATAATGAATAAGAGTATTCTCTCAATTCAGCTCCCACCATGTAGAAAAAGTAGAAAATTATCAAACCTGGTAGGGGACAGATACTGTCTGTGAGTGATTCTGAGGGAGATAGCTTCAGGGGGCCTCGAATGCCATTTTAAGATGCCATATTTTTAGAGCTGATTGATCATCATTCTCTCCCATTGTATTTACATGGCAACAAAGCTTCTTCCCACACTTTTCTGCCTTTCAGGGCAGAAAGAGAGACCCTCAGGGAACACGCATTTCTTTTCTTTTTTTTTTTAGGAGAGACCCATTTCTAATTAACACTGAACCAACCCTAATGCCTTCCTCCTGGGTGGTCCAGCAGCAGAACAGTTTTGGTCTAATAACCAATAAAGCAGAACTGAAACAGGAAACCAATAGTCAGACCTATTGTCAACTATTCTCATTTTTAAACACCTGAAATAGAAGCAGAAGTGCCATTTATTTTCACTCATACTACATAAAATATACCTTTTTTTTTAAGGATTTGTGTGAGTAAAGTATGTCTACAAAGACTTTTTAAATTAAAATATAAGTGAGATGTTTAAAGTGTCTAGAAACTTCACTAGTCTCTGAAGTAAAATATTTTAAGCCCCCCAAAAAGTAATCAAAAAAATAGTTTTCAAACTACTTCCATTCAGCCTGACCTCCTTAACCAGCCCAAATATCCTTTTTGAGTAGAGCTCCAACCCCCGAATTCTTCTGGAGTCCCTTTTAGGAATTTAGTTAGATGTGAACAGTCTTCAGTTTGATGGAGGCTGGCAACTGGGCCCAAGATGGCTCTGCCTTTAAAGGGCCAGCTCGGGACAACCAGGGTGGCCGAGAGCCAGCTCGGTCTGACACTGTGGAAACACAGCTGCCCCTGTGAGAACCCACAGCCACTTCACACTGATCCTCACTGGTCGTGCGTGGCTCTACTTGAGGTATTTAGATCTTAACAGCTTAGGTGTGGCTGTTACAATCCAGAGCTCATTGCCGTCTTCCATAAGTCACACAACGAGCTTCATCAGCAGTAGGGAACCAAGATTGCTACGAAGGTGGTTCTTTAAGTTTCCTTCTTGGACCTGGGCAACCATCTCATTTTCCCCCAAAAAAATGAATTCTACAAATTACAGAGCAGAAAACCTAACATCATCTCTCCACCACCCCCAAATGGAATCAATTATTAAACGTATTATTTAAGGACTCTAAGTGGCAAAGGTGATAAAACACCTGGAATCAACATAGTAGACTCTCTGAGAGTAAGTCATGGTGAATTAGCCTCACTTCTTTCTTGGTCATGATTACTAGAATGTGTTTGGATCCAAATATATGGTGCACTTGAATTTCAACAAAGCCTTTACAGTCAATTAAGCTCTAATAATAATGAATTTGCTTGGCACCAGACAGGCACTAGTATTTGAAAGGAGATATCATAGCCACATAATTTCAGCATCATTCCAAAGCCATCTTAGAAAAGGAACTGTCAGTTCGAGCAAGGAGAAAATGGGTATCGATAGTGAAAAACTCCTTCTTTCTATTGATCTCAATATATTATAAGGAGTAAGGATAGTCGTTGCCCATTGGATTGAAAAAGTACCCAATAAAATCAAAGGTAAAGTCTAAAAACTCCAGATTATTAGACACAAGCATTCTGGAACTATTTTTATGCTTTTGACTCAAACTTTGTACTTCTCATTCACTTAAAAGTTTAAACCATCATTTAAAACATATACGGTATGCGGTGAGTAATGTGTTCAGTGGCTAGGTGGATAGCACTTCATTCTATGTAAAGATTACTATGAAAAATTATACCATCTTCTTGGGGATTAGACTACGAAGAAGTTTCTAACTGCTTTGCTAAAGTAAATGAAGCTTTGGGTTGTAGAAGCAGGTGGTGTGGCATAAAAGAGATGGGTTAACATCGGGGCTAAAGAGCCAGAGTGTCACTTCCTGCCTAAGTGATTTGGGGAAAATTAACCTCTGTGCCTCAATTTCTCATCCATAGAATGGAGTTAGTAACAGAACTTGGAGTTCTGTTAGCTCTTGGAGACATAAAGACTACATGAATTGATAGACGTATAGTGCCAGAATAGTTTCTATCTAAGCCCAGTGCTAAGCACTAGATGTCCCTTATCTCAATAATCTTCACAATAATAAATGAACTATATCATCATTATCCCCATTTTACAGATGAGGAAACTGAGGTTCAGAGAGGTAAATATCTTTACCAAGGTCACTCAAGTAGTAGTTGTAAAGCCAAAATTTGAATTGAGATCTCTCCAACCATGAAGCTGGACTATTAACCGCCTTAACCATTAACTGTAAGGTAAGCACTGGATCCCAGGAACAAGGCTGAAACCCATCCTGAGACCTGGATACATCACAACAGGGCTAGCAGCAAGAGTGGCCTCATGCTGATTCTCCAAATGGAACTCCTCGAATTCCTGCTACTAAGAGCATCACTGGTCCCTGAGACTCAGGTGGAGTTGTACCAGCAGTCAGGGGAGTAGAGACACAGAGGCTTAGGACCAAGGAGCGTGCAGGAACATCACACTGACAAAGTGGTGGTGCTCAGCATTTATTTTACTTTTGCCTTCAGTGAAGGTCAGGTTGTCCACGACGTGAGATTCTCCTCCACCTTCAGCCTTAGGCAGAGGGTCGGTGATATGCTGTAAGCAATGATGAAGTATGGGCAGGTCCTAGGCTGTGCATCTGACTTCACTGGAAGGTCCATCGTGACTGGTACACCTTGGTCCTGTGGCCAGGTTCTCACACAGAATTCCCTGGGGTCCTCTCAGAACTGGGCCCGGCATCATCAGTCTCATTCTGATTCCTGTTCAAGGTGATGGAATTAGGTGGACTTGACTCCATCTTCTAATTCACCCAAGCAGATCATGGCATATGTCATATTTTACTGTGTGGGGCTGTCAAATATGTCCCTCAAACAAATTAAGAAGGCTGTGAAAACCCCATTTAATCACAGAAAAGCAGAGTTTCATATTGTAAAATATCTCCCCTCAAATTCCTCAGACACATGAGCAGAGGAATGCCTGTCTTTTTCTCTTGGGTTCTCTTGAGATCTACGAACTATATATTGTATGAACTCCATCTGCAACCAGGGGCTGAGCAGTCTACTGAGCTTACATGCCTTTCACGGAATGGCAGGAGCACTGTCCACACTAGTTAGGGCTCCAGACTTGCCATTTGTAAATATCCCCTCAATCGCTCTATCGCCAGCTGAGCCAGCTCTTCGCTGGCAAGCAGATGGGCAGTGGATAGACATGTGGATCGGTGCCCATAGGGCAGTGCCTGGATGCCTAAGCACGGGGATCAGAGCATGGCCACTCTGCCAGCCACTGCCTTCCAATGGGTGCTTTGGGGACCTCAGTTCTAACACATAACATTTGGAGATGGACATCACACTGTTGGGTTATCTGGTCCAGTGGAAAGCTGGATTTGTGGGTGTATTGGCACTAATTTCTCTCCTGAAACACTGAGGGTACCCGACATGGAAGGGGCACCAAAAAAGTCACTATGCTGTAGTATACCAGGGAGCAGATTCAAAATAAGTCAAGAGGTTTGAGCTGCCAAAGAGTGAAGTTGACTGCTCAAGATGGGAACGGAGCACAGAAGGCAAATGAGCAAGTCCGAGGCCAGTCTGAACCGACAGAAGCTGAGGGCTCCTGGCCAAGCCCAGATTCTCCTCTAGTACCTGGGCCTGACTCCATTTAAAGGGTTAGGTACGGAAGATGCAGAGTTCGATGTAGCCTGGCTTATTTATAAGTCCCCATGGCCACAAAAACCTGTGTGCTCACCCAAGACCTTACCCAACTCATTCTGACACTATCACAAAAACAACTCTTTATCCCCAAACTGTGTTCGTGTTAATTTCACACGTTTACAAATTCCATTTTAGTTTATATTTAAGATTGCAAAATAGGTAAAAGAGAGATGAAATTTTCCTTAATAGAAACCTTTTCTTCAAATTACCTTGTAACTTGGGTAGTAAGATCCTACTGAACTATTCACACGATGCCATTGAAGAAATATTGAATTTGGCAGTGGACACTTAGAAAAGTCCTAGATGAGACCTATGTTTTTAATTAATATATTTATTTATTTTTGAACGATTCATTTATTTCATTCCTCAACGACTTGCCACCAGAAATGTACTATCTGAGCACGACAGTCTTTGTGAGTCAGAGTAACATTTGTGTCCTCTGTGATATTGCTGAGCTGGCTTGTGCAGAGTTTCTGCCTCACAAAATGTCATTGAAAAGCTTATCTTCCTTGGTAGAAGCCAGCAAACCATTTGTTTTCCATTTTGACCGTCTACACAAGTGCTTCCCATACACGTAAGGGCGATAAATCTCCAAAGCCTGACTAAATGGGATGCTGTTGCTCTTGCGCATTTTTATGGTCATCGTGGAGAAAACAACTTATTTCCATATTCATTGATTCATTTGGAGCCTAGGGTGCCAGTGGGACTCTTAGGAGATTGAACCAAATGTCTTCAAATAATTTCAGGCTTCGCTTGGCATAGGACACTTCCGTAAACAGACATAACTCTAATTCTGGATTCCTGAAGGAAAAGTATGAGCAGCTTGATTAAAAAACAAATAGGTTAGGGCTTAATAGGATTCACACTTCCCAGAGTGATCCAAATAAATAAAAAGCCAGTTCCTCCTAGGACTTCTCCCACACAGGGCCCTGAGATCCTGGACTTCTGTTCTGCAGGGCATGCAAGAGAAGACAGATGGGCATGGGTGACAGTTGTGTGAAAAGGCCCTCCTGAGAGCCATAGAAGAAGAGATGTGTCCACATAGCACTGTGAGATGAGACTGGCCACCTGCTGCCTATTCTTCGGTCTCAGAGTTTTTGGTAACTTCCTAGAAAGGAAAGATACGCCTGCCGTGCAACCCAACATTCAGTGTGAGCCATGGCACAAAGCTGCTCCCCACCCTTTCTAGAAGGTTCCCTAATTAGGAACCATGTGTTATGAGTCTGGACGTTTTGTCATCTGTCTTCCTGACATAATGAGAGGACATGCTAAATTCGGACTTGCTGTGAGACCTGGAACACTACCATCCCTTATAAAAACTATTGTATCACTTCAATAAAGTGGCTAGAAAATTCTTACCTCATCCTATTATTTCTCTTCTTCCCATGAAGGAAACAGTGTGTATTCAGATATTCATGTAGCTCTTTTTAATGTACTTCAAATGTTTGGTTTCACATAAACCCAACCAATAGTTAACTCATATGAAAAAATAGCCTAATATCCTTTTCTTTCTACATGTTTATGTTTCCTCCATCTGTCCAAGATGCTACAATCATTGTCTTGTTCTCATGTTTATTGCATGATCCATATAGTATCAAAACAAAGCAGAAAAATCTACCAAGCTTATCAAATCAGGGCAATCACTACAGCTGCACATGGGCAGAAGTGGTTTTTATTTTGACTAGGTGACACGGTGACTCATGTAGAAATTTCAGGGCTGCTAACATGCTGGAATTCTGAAGTCTATCCACATTATTCCAACTATCCTGATTTCTCACACACACACACACACACACACACACTTCACTTCGAAATACAATCTTTCTCATCATTTATTCATCCAAAAACATTTAATGAGTACCTTCTTTGTACTAGGCAAAGTGCTGAGTGTCAGAAACGCAAATGTGAGTTGAGAAAAAGTTTTCACCTTGAAAGAGGTTGGCAGTGGAGACAGAGGTTCGAATAAATGGGTATCATCATGTGAAACGTTCCTCAATCCAAGATGAGGAGGCTGTGCTAAGGTCAGGAAAGAAGCAGATCCTGGTCTTGAAGGGACCGGGGCAGGATTCTCAGAGGACATGGCTTTCCATCTGCTCTCTCAGAGGGTCTCTGCCTTCCAGGATCTACTGGGACAATAACAAATGCACACATGGCTATGATACAAAGCCATACTGGGAACTGTCATTAGAGATATAAGAACAAAGTGCTGAGACAGTTCGGACTAAAGGTGTATCCACGGGAGAGATCGAAGGAAGTGACATTTACAACAGGGCTTACAGGATGAGAGGGTTTGTGCAAGCAGAGATGTGACAACCGGTTAGCAGGTCTTGGGCAAGCAAAGAATGGGGTGTGCCTGGGGAGCTGGAGCACAGGCTCACGGCAGAGAAGGATGGAGGATAAGCCATAAAAGCCAGGTCAAGGGAGGATGATAGAGAGCTTGGACGTAGATACAAAGTTCATACGTGCTTGAACAGGCGAAATTTGTTCTCCATTTCCCCGAATTATGAATCTCGGTTTAAGGAAGAGCTTACTCCCATCGGAATACAAATATGCTGTAGTAACGCCCACCTTAAAACAAGAACAAAACCAAACAAACAAACAAATAAACAAAAACCTCATTAACCTCACACCTTCTTCCAGCTATTTTCCCTTTCTCGACCCTTCTTCTCAGCAAGTCTCCTTGAAAGAATTGTTGGCATCCTATTTTCTCTTGAACTCACTTTGTTGAGATTTTTGCCCCACCCTCCACCGAAACAACTCCCACAGAGGTTACCCATGTCCTCCACGTCACCCAGGCCAGGAGTCAGTGCTCGGTGCCCCTTGTCCTCGACCTGTCAGAGGTCTTCGCCACATCCGGGTGCCCTCGCTTCCTTGTGTCACCGTACCTCTCTCGTCAGTCCTTTTCAGTCTCTTTTGCTGATTTCTCGACTTCTCTCCAACCCCTAAATGTTATAAATGTTCCAGAACTTCATCCCTGGATCCCTTCTCTGACTTCACTCACTTCCTTAGTGGCCTAATCCAATCACATGGCTTTCAATACCTCCTATAGATACACTGATAATCTCTAAATTTATAATCACTCTTTATATGAGCAATTTCTCAGGGTCATGTTTTCAGCAGACAACCTTTAGGGATGAGGTAATTTCTCCCTCCCTCCCACCCCTGACAAAGACTAGGCTTACTCCCCCTTGCTATAAAAGTAGCTCAACGTTTCTCTCTTGTAACACAACTTTCTGTGTGTGGTGAGGTTCATGGTGGCCCCGCCAGCATTGGGAATAATGCCAAAGAGCTATGACGCTCAGGCTGGCCACTGCACTGTGAGGAATAAAGCCTTTTTGTCTCTGACCCAGCATCCGTGAAACAGTAAAAAGCTAAATTGTTAGTTTATAATCCCAAACTCTGCACAGTACTTGATATTAGGTAACTACACTTTCTTTTATAAGTAACTTTACACTGTAGCCCAAATAAATTACCTGCAGAAGCTTTCTACTCATAAATGTTCAACTTAATGCTTTTCACAGGGATAAAGCTCTCCACAGAGTGAGGCGTGTCAGCCTCTACCCGCCTCCCGCAGGTGGCTTTGGCCCAAGATTTTTGTAGAGTCATTTGGGATTTGAGGAAAAATCGACTAACAAAGAGCATTTTAGAACAGATTTCTGTCATTTCTTAAGGGTTTAAATGTTGGTTTGAATGCTGAGAAATTTAGGAAAGTAGATGGGGAGTTATCTCTCTTCGAGGATCCTTTCGGCTTTCCTCAAACTCAGCAATTCCCTCACCCTAAGGTGGGGCCTGAGCTCTCCTCTGAGTTTCCTGGATTAGCTTTTCTCATCATCTATTTCACCTAAAAGTGATCCTTTAGGACACTCAGGCTTTTAGAGATGACTCATTTCTTTGATTCATTCTTACTAAAATCCACAATTAGCAGGACATGCAGCCAGCCAGTGGTTCTCATCGTAGTATCTGCATGTGTGAAATTTAATTCTGTCAATCTTTATACAGGCCTGCAGGCCAAAACAAATCAATCTCATGTACAAATCCTACTTGCAAAATCTAATCAATCCCTTACACAAAAAGTGGTGTTGGAATCTGGTCTTATGTTATTTGCATTCATTTAATATATCAAAAAGATGGAATTTATGCAGTCAGAATTTACACCGTGGAGGGAAAAAATCATTTAAACGTTATAACTGTAGAGATGGATAGCTTTAATGGAAGAGAAAAAAGTGGCTTTAAAATAAATGACTCTTTCAAAACTTTATTAAAAGCAGAAATAATCAGGATTATTATCCTGATGTTATTTATTATTTTGTGTGTCTTTGCTATTGGCAAGAATGCATTACATTACATTTCCTGCAGATAAGCAGAAAGCCACTGGGACTATTTCAACTCATATTCTAGGAAACGAAGAACACAAACAACAGTCAGCTATCTACAAACTGGTGGTTAACATGGTGTCTAAACAGGTTCTCATGAGAATAGCATTATTAATTAAACAGCAGTTTGGGTAATCACAATAGCAAAAGTAATTTTAGAATAAATATTTTATTAATATTTATTAATAATAGTATGGCATGTCTTTATCTTACTTTTCCAGCTAATGGTACCGTATATTTCAATTACCTAGCCAAAGTTCCTTTCTTGTCATCTATCAAGATATTATTATTAAGATTCATTAGTGAACAATTGGATCTGACAAATTTTCTATTGCTGTATATTGCTCTGTTCTTTTCAAACTGCGTATTCTCACATTTCGTTAGTAAAAAAAAAAAAAATTCACTAAATAGGGAAGGAGAGTGTGTGCCATTATAATTAAGAACCTGATCTTACTTTTCATCAGGCAAAAAACTCATTTGAAAAAGAAGAAAGAAATATATTGACCAGTTCTCTTCAGGACATAGACAACGAATCTTTTCAGAAAACACAGTAACCCAATATTTTGAGAATAATCCATAGCCCTTAAACTACAAGAGAAGAAATACAAGATAACATAAGTAAAAATGAATTTCTAAAACAAATTGTTCAAATGAGCTTGCTCTCCTTTCCCTTAATAAAAGCACATCTATGATCATCTTCTTATACATTCCTTCTAACTTGCTTAACATCTCCTCCTAATCCTAAACCTCTCCTAAAATTTCAGCTGCACTTATTCGAATGATGAGATCAGGACTATTTTCAGTGTTAGCCATCTGGTCAACCCCTTTCTGTTTAGCCTGAAAGGGAACTTGCATTGAAATCATTGTTTCTTTAAAAAATAAAAAATTATTTTATATTATAAATATTTCTTCGAGGGTGCTAGGATTTATATCCTTACACGTATAAATAAGTAACAAAGCAATTGGTGGTACAGCCATTGGCAGTTAATATTTTCCAAGCCTATTATAATAGCTGGAGGACAAATCAGAGGTAGGTGGGGTAGATTTAGTTTTAGGTCAAATTTTCTGTACCGAGATGACATTTTTTCAAGCCCATCAAATTAACTCTACATATTGATATGTGAAAACAATGTTTCAGCATTAATTTTACTGTGTTTGCTCTCAAGAGGCCTTCTCATCAATCCTCTGGCCTTTCTTCCAGTAAACGTTTACCAATAAACCAACCAGTAAATGCTGATGGACCCAGCCTGTCAAATGGAATACACTAACATTAGAAGACATCAAAACCTTTTCCCTGTCAAAGAGGCTAATAATATGCTAATATGTACATTAAACATCATTGTCATCTCAAAGGCTATCAATAAAGATATAATAATAATTTATCTTTACGTCAACATAAAGACATAGGTAGAAGTCTTATATTTTTCCTAAAGAAGTATAGTTTAATAGCAAAGTAGAAAAATAATATTCATTGTAGTATTGAACTATCACAAAGGGCTTAGCTTTATACCAGAAAAGTCCTATAGCACTCAATCAAAGTATTTGATTGATCTTTGCTTACCTCCTACCTGTACAGATGATAAAAGTAATGATTTGCGAGATTTAACTTACCTGAGTTGGCTGTGGAGGGAATATTATTGGAAGACAAAAGCTATCAAGCAACAATCAGCTAACTATTCCATAAGCAACTTCTAAGATAAAATAAACAATGCAGCATCTAAATTTCAGTCTGTAACCAAAGTAACAAAACTAGTTCAGAAATTTTTCTGTTACAACATGATTCATTCTGCTGCTGCCCTTCTCCTCGCAAAACAACTAGGAGAGACCCAGAGTATTAGTCATCTCAAGTCACACTGGATAGGAGGAGACTGTTGATCTCTTTGGTTGTCATTTGCTCTAGCTCTTTAGCGTTCAAAAGATATCGGATTTGTCTAAGTGTATGTCATTAGAACACATAAACGCCTGAACGCATTGAACTGTTTTTTAAGCAAAAGGGTCATCTTCAAAATCAGTTCTCAAAGGAGGGCATATGCTTGCAAAGAGGTCTATGAAACATTGAAAATGGAGTGCAGGTATTGAAAGGAGTGAACAAAATAATCCACAGATGTGTGGGGAGAGATTACTACTTGTATATCTACTTATTTTTACCTAAAAACCTAAGAAAATGGCCTTTGACAATATTTAGCATGTGCTTTACTGAGGTATGCATTCCTGAGGTGCCAGCAATATCCTGTGAGGGAGCAGGAACTCCACTGTATGAAGGATGAATAGCGACATGCTTGTTGAGTGTACTAAGATGAATTAGAATCTTCGTGTGCTGAGTTAAGTAGGTTGACAGACTCTGTTGCCTATTTTTAAGCAAACTAATGCTCATAAAATGGTCATGTAGCTTAGAACTTTTCATGCAAGAATCCATGGATTTAAAATAAAATTACTTATGGACATATGCATGGAAAACATTTTTAAATGACAGAGCTGACATATAAGCTCTGTATCAGCTACAATACAAAATAAAAACAATGGTGATCTAATCAAATTGAAAAGACAACACCCTCAAAATTTAACTTGTCAAGGAAACTATTTAAAATATGTACAATTAAAATAATGATATTATGCTTGTAGATACATAGTATAGGAAAGGTGTAAAAATATAGACTAGATGTACAAACACCAAATCGATAATAGTGGTTATCTTCCCAATATTAAAAGATGGTATTTCCTGAGAGGAATGGATGGATATGCAAGATGATTCTTCAGAGTTTCTTTTCAAGTCATTTTTTTTAAAAATCAGGATGTTGTGATTTTACTTCATACATTAAAAATTAAGTAATGTCCTCAATGTCACCTCTCTTTCCCCACTGTGGCCTAAATTGTGCAGAGAGCCTACTGAGAAGTTAAAACACAAGTTCGCAGATATGGTAGGCAGAATAATGGTCCCTCAAAGATGTCCATGTCCTAATCTCCGAAGGGGAATGAAGTAAGGTGGCAGATGGGGAGTAAAGTTGCTAATTGGGTGACCTTAATATGAGGAGATTACCCTGGATTATCCAGGTGGCTCCAATGTAATCACAAGGAGCCTTAAAAGTGGACCAGGATGGCAGAAGAGGGAGAACCAGAGACATGGCAGCATAAGGACTCAGTTCAGGGTTGCCGGCGCCGAAGATGAAAAATTGGAATCACAAGCCAAGCAATGCCTGCGTCTTCAAGAAGCCAAAAAAGGCAAGGACACAGTTTTTGCCAGTTTTCCAGAAAGAGTACAGCCTTGCCGATGCTTTGATTTTAGCCCAAAGAGACCCATTTCTGACTTCTCACCTCTAGAACTACAAGATAATAAATTTGTATTGTTTTAACCTACACGTTTGTGGTAATTTGTTATAGCACCAATAGAAAATTAATACAAGAAAGTTCTTGAGTCACACACACACACCCTTAAGAGAGAGCCCACCAAGAAACTAGGAAGTTATTAGTTGGCAGATGCCTTCAAATATATGGTTTCCTAAGAAAACATCCCACGGTTATGAAGCCACTACTGTCACTTGCTGACATAAATTAAAAAATTGCAATAAATATAGCAAAAGCTTAGTATATGTACCCCAGAAGACCTCATACAAATTAATGAAAACATCGAGTTAATAAATGGATAAAGGACTTCTGCAAATAATTTGGAAAAGAAAATATAAATGGCTAAAAAATATGAAAATGTTTCAGATAAAATAAAACTATTGCAAATTAAATAAATGAAGAGATGTCATTTTGTCTATTATATTGGCATGTATTTTTTAAATGGAAAATCCTATGCTATTAAGGGTGTGACAAAGTAAGCATTGTCATTCACTTCAATAGTAAAATAAAAGATGATAAGAGCCTTTTGAAAGCAATTTTACAATATGTAAAAATATTATGGCACTTCTGGGAATCAGATAATCCAATATATAGAAAAAGTATTAATTTTCATCATAATAGTAGTTATAATATGAAAACTTTGAAAAAAGTTCACTAATAGGTTGCTTAAATACATCACGGCATGTTTAAATTATTCAAATTTATGTGTTTAATAATTAAACTTGTGCAAAGTATCACATGAATCATAAGACTATAACGATGGTACATAGCAACTATGAGAAAAAGGACTGGAAGAAAATCTATTAGAAAATTTTTAGTAATAGGATTATGAGCCATTTCTTCTGTATGCAGCTGGTTTATCAAATGAGCTGGACTTGACAGAATACAATTGAAAGGCATTTTAATTTTTCTTCCACCGTCCCTTTAAGTATACTTTGTGGCCTCGGTCTATTTCACTCTTTGGATCATATTTCATGCAGAACTTATAGCTCTTTTTGTCCCTCATGGATTTTGAAAAGTCCAGCCCATAATATCAAAAAGGTAAGAAACAAAAAATGCCACAGAGGCTGTGGTAAAAAACCCTCATACACTGTAAACGGGTAGCCACTGTGGAAAACTATATGGAAATTCCTCAAAAAATAAGACTGTAACTATCATATGATCCAACTATTCCACTTCTGCTTATTTATCCAAAGAATATGATAACACTAATTCAAAAACATATACACACCCCCATGTTCACTGTAGCATTATTTACAATAGCCAAGACATGGAAACAACCTGAGTCTCCACTGATGGATGAATGGATAAAGAAGTTGTGATACACACATGGACACACACACATACACACACACAGGAATACTACTTAGCCATTAAAAAAAAGAAAAAGAAAACTATGAAGTCTTGCCATTTGCGACATGGATAGACTGTGAGGTATTATGCTAAATGAAATACCTCATACGGAGAAAGACAAATATACAGTTTTACTCATATGTAGAATCTAAAAACAAGACAAAACAAACCAAAATGAAAAACTCATAGATACAGAGAACAGTTTGGTGGTTACCGAAGGGGAAGAGGGTTTGGAGAAGGGTGAAATGGGTAAAAGGAGGCAATTGCATGGTGATGGATGGAGACTAGACTTTAAGTGGTGATCGCTTGGTAGTGTGTACAGATGTCAAATTATAACATTGCACACCTGAAACATATCATATACGAATTTACCTCTATTAAATAAAAAAAGTCCAGCCTAGGTCAATGTAAACTCTCATCTGCTTGAACCCTCCTCCTCAGCCAGGGTCTGTGATTCTTCCTTTTTTTGTGTGCTTTTGTGGGTGCTTTTGCGAGTTCTTCACAAATCCACCTCGGCCCTCCTTTAGGGTCCTCACCTGTTACTCTAACTGATCAGCCTCTCTGGCTGGCCGCTTAATACTCCTACTCATTTTCTGTATATCGAGTGCCAGCATCGTTCCTCGGAGGTCACGTGCCCCTGGCAGGAAGTCCTCTGAGTGGGGTCCTACTCCAGAAAGCACCACCCGCTGTCTCCAGATGGCCTTACATCCTAGGCTACGGGTGCTGCATATACACCTGCCCTGCCATGCCCGCCCAGCCCGGTTTCTTCACACTCGGCCACCGAAGCCGGTTTAGCCACAGTCTCTCACCTCTTAAATTTTCCAAGTGTGAGATAAATGCCACGCCCTTGTGTTCCAGAAATTACAAGAACCATATCAAGCTTCCCATGTTCGTGTTTCCCTGAAGTACCCCCCGAAGTACTTTGTTTGAAATGAAAATAGCGCCCCCAAGCAGTGAGAGTGCCCTTGTGCGCTCTGTCTAAGTCCTTGTCACTCTCTAACCTCTCAGCCTCTGAGGGACGTTCTGGCCTCAGTCTAGACTATGTAAAGGTGGGTTATGAGTTGAGAGTCCTAATCCACCTGGGCAGTCACAAACACCAGATATATCGTTCTCTGCATTCAACCATTGACCCTGGGACTATCAGAAAAGTTCTCTTCCCAAATGTCATTTTTTAAGGGGGGAGGCGGGGACAGACTTTAACGGGAGAGAAAGGCAAGAAGACTGACTGTATAACAGCTATTGAAGTGCCTCTTTTTCATCAGAGTACTTTTCAAAGTAATTTTAGGCTAGACTCGATTCAATGACAATTTAATCCTCCAAGAATTGCAGTGTCTCTGGCTCCATGGAATAAAAATTGTCTTCTCAGTATAATAAGTGAAAAAAACAATATGAAAAGCCTAGAGAGCCTACACTCTGGCATCTGTGTTTATTCTTTAACCACTAGTATCCAAGGTATAAATGATCTTTTCTATTTTATTTTATGACTGATACCTGAAAGTTAATGAATTTCCTAATGATATAATTAACAAAACAATTTAATATTTAATGGACTTTACATTCTCTGAGTGCTTTAAGTAATTAAGTAATAGATGATTGGTATTTAATTATAATTAACATATTTCGATTCCTTTTGTGGTTATTAAACATTAAAATAGTTGTAATGAGTGCTGCCACAAATCGCTCTATAAATAGTCAAAACTTAAAAATATGTGTTCTGAATAATCTGTGGTAATTTTAAAATATAAGACCTGTAAATCCCAAATCAACATTTAGTGAAATATCTATAAATTGTTTTTTCCCATTCCTGCATACTTTTTCGGAAAGCTACTAAAGCCAAGTAGAAATGAACAGCCTCATTAAAATCACAGTTATTATTTTATTTATTTACTTTTTCTCCAGCAACCTCTTCGTAGTCATTATTTTAAAACAATATTTTTTCTATTAAAAATTCATAGAGGCCACTACTATGTATACTTTTTTATCTATTGGTTCATATAGACTCTTTAATTATGGACTTTTGGCATAGATTTCTTAAAGTACGTTTTTTGTTTCTCCTTTGCAGTTGGTTGGTTTTGTGTACGCCTGTTATGTGATCAGTATTTTCATGGAAGAAGAAGACACCTGTAAGTATTATTATATCTCCCTGTGGGTTGATTTTGGATGAGGTATAGCTCCCCAAACTAATCATTACAGGGCTATGAAATTGTTCCTATTTGGAATTAAAAATGACTAAACTCGGCATAGTTAAGTTATAATCAGACGTTTACAAACCAAACTGCACACAAATAAGATGGCGCTAAGTGTTGAAACTCTGAATCCAAGGTGTCTGGGAGAATGTCCAGAGACACGGACGCCTACGGTTTGCTGTCATATCACGTCTTCGTACCTTTTCATCAGAGATCTAAACAATATGCTGAGTAGAAAATTTGGGGTTGTTTTATCCATCACAAGCTGTAAATATTCTGGCTGCAGAATTTTGAAATCTGACAACTAGCAATAACATCAATACAATACATTATAGTATGATCTATATGTATATAAACTATATAAAACACTCTGAGAAAACTAAACGTGATAACCTTCAAGGTAAAATGTAAAACAAAAAGAGATGCTAAAAAAAGAATTAAAGGAATGCGAAAAAGCTAAGTAGTCACATTTTATCAGAACACTAAAAAAAATAAAATAAAAGACATATGTGACCTGAAGGTATTTTGCAACATAGATCAACAAACGGCATTTATTAAACACATTCTAAGGCACTTTTTGGCACAACTCTGTTATGGGTTCATATAATACCAAAGAAAATTTTAATTTATTTAAAAAATAATTATTATTAGGTAAACAAATTACACCCAACCATACCAGAGATTTGATTATATCATTGCAGGTGCTGTCTGAGTTGTAAAGCCGACTCTTTAACAAAATGAGGATAAGTGTCTAGCCAGCCATTACAACTTCTTTCTAGAACATAACTCCAAAGAGGTCTGGTGAATGCTCCCCACCATACAGAGGCAGTGTGTGATATACGAACTGGAATCCAGCTGACAATGAGCTCTCATTTCAATTTATTTGACCAGATAGAAGAAATATTAGACTCCGAGATTAAATTCATCAGGCATTGAAACCGTGCAGACTGCATCATATTTTTTATACTTGCTTGAGGATTTTTCTTTTTAATGCTAAATGAGCAAGAAAGTTTATGAGTTTCAAAAGTGTAGGTGTAATGTTAGCACTCCCCACTTTGAAGTTAATTAAAAAAAAAAAAAAGTCTTGTTTCGGGACTAGCAGTTCACAGTCTGACAAAGTTAATATACAGAAAGTCGGTAGCCTGCTTCCAGCTCACAGCAAAGACTGGCTGCACAGCCCAAAACAACTGGTTGAATATGAACAATCTTAACTGGAATTGGGACCTAAAGGAAATTATTAGAAGTGGAGATGAATAAGTGCTTCAAAAAACTGATATATTGAATGATAACTATCAACTGAGTCCTTTATGGTACTTTTGAGTAGACACCGAACTGAACTGAACTGGTTAGAGGCTCTCAAACAATGCTAATGCTCCATCCTACCTTACTATGAGGAAAGGCAGAATAATCAGTAGTCTTTTATCTAGCAGAATAAATAGAGAAAGGACTTTTCTTTGAAGCTTGTGATATTAAGCAAAACTAGGAAATGCAAAATGACATGCAAAATAAAAGGCTCATCATCTAAACTGGGTAAACAAACGCCTTTGACTCCCTATCAGTTTTTTAGAATAATGACGTTGGTGTCTGTGGATTGTATTGCTACTGGCAGATACTGTAGTTTCATTGACTTTGGTGTCTTTAATTAGCTTAAGTTTCTCTATAGAAATCTCTGAATCAGCTGTTTAATGCCCATCAAACTGAAATTGAAGCAGCTGCTAGGCGCTTATTCTACTAATGGTTTAATTCTAGTGTTTGTTATTAGGGCCATACATTAAGTTACCGAGAGACATCTGGATACAGTAGTTGTGTTATCATCAATTCAAATAATACTTAGAGTCAGAGAGTCTTGGGTGCTCAAAACCGAGTAAATGTGTCTTAGACCAACCTGAGATGGTAATCTGCTGGAAGAGAGATGACCGTGAAAAGTAATCACAAAACTTTTAGTATGATAGTTCTCGAGCGAGGGTAATTTTCCATTTTTTATTGATAGAAGTAGGAATCAAAAGCGCAGTTGTAATTGAATTGTCTCAGAGTCTTCAGAAGGCAGATGTGAGTAAAAAGAAATGTACGAAACCAATTGTGATGATCTCATAGAGCAGTACGATCTGTGCCAACACTTAGCTTTTAGGTGCAATAATGAACTGCCCTTTGGACGTGACGTCACCAACCCACGGCCAAGAAGACATGTCCTCAGAATTGTTTTTCCAAAATTTAAACATAAAATTAAAAACAATACTGGTAGCTTTCCAGTTTTTCTCTATTTCTGGAAAGCTTATTCTGAAAGATAACCACAAATCCGTACCGTAACGTCACAGTATTTTGGCAGACAATATATCATTTATCATCTTGATTCCTATTCTAACTCATGAAAATCTCTGCATTATTCAAAATGCGAAGTTAAGCCTTGTTCTTGGACTGAAAGCTGCCAGCCAGCCTTAAAAATTAATAACAGCTACCTGTTTCTCTCTCTGCACTGCTTAAGTGGTTCTGTGAGAATAACATTTCGGTGATGGACATTTCTGCAGGGTAATAAATGCCTGAGGAAACATTTATTTCTGGCCACCCACCTGCTTAGTTACTTCTCGACCTCGTTTGCTCACTGTTTCTCACAGAGACCATGATTGCAGGTCAAGGACAATGAAGTCAAAAGTTCACAGAGGAACAGTGCTCCTGGGTGGCGTCAAAGCTTTCCTTCGCTCATTCTAACGGAAAAAGCCAATTAGTATCTTTGTTTTATTTTTTTATTTTTTTTTAAATGTCTATCAATCTCTATGAGCACTTTTGTGAGACCAAGATACTTAGAATGTATACTCATAAAAACCTGTCAGCATCTTGCTTGTGAATCACCTGCTGCCGAAAATGAACTCGTGGGCTTGTTACTATCTTGTCAGACTTACTAAAAAGAATGTTATTTTTTAATTCAGGAAAGTGTGAGGTGGGGCAAAAGATGCTGAAAAGCAGTATTAACTTCTATTCATACTGCCCAACTTTTTCAGAGGATCCGTTGCTAGCACTCCTTCTGATACTAGGCATCTTTTTGGAATCACAAAGGCCAGTCTGGGTATTGACTGGTGGGAGAAAAGTTTATTGAAAACCCTAACAGTTATTTTTTAAAAAAGAAAATGAACCCCCCACATATGGGTTCGATATTTTACATTGAAAATTTCGAAATAACTCTTTATGTAACCATCAGACCTTTGCTAGTATACTTTTAGGGAACTTTTGAATGGAAGGAAGCATGACTATTGGAAAAATATTCCATATCTCTACTGTTCCTTAAGGCTTCCTGCAGGCTAGTGTTCACAAACCTGCCTGTCTGCCCATGAGTTCCTTTTAAGAGGATAAGGTGATATTACCATAGTAATGATGCGAATTAGAAATTAAAATAACCCCTATCTCCTCCTAAGAATTTACTAGAGACATTAATGGGAGAGAAACTGACTAGTTTGAATGTTAATTTCCAAGTTTCCCTCCCTCACTTTGTGATATATGGAGAGGACTTAAAGAAGCAGAGTGACCCAAAGGTCAGGCGCTAGGGGACAGAGCAAAAGCAGCAGAGGCCTGGATGAGCCTCAGAATAAAAAACGAGCTGGTCTTCCTGTGAGCCTTGCAGGATATGCAGATTTGAGAGTGGAGGGACAGAAGAATTTTGTGAGTCAAAGATGGAGAAATGCAGAGAGACTCAGGTAAGGGTGATCTTGTAGTTGTAGTCGGCATTTCAAAGGAGTCACAGTAATTGTCCAATTGTCCAATAACCAGGGGTCCCTAACCCCCTGGCTGCAGACCAGACCAGTACCTGTCCGTAGCCTGTTGGGAACCAGGCCGCGCAGCAGGAGGTGAGCAGCAGGCTAGCTAGCTAAGCGTCATCTGTTTTTGCAGCTGCTCCCCAGCGGTAGCATCACTGCCTCAGCTCCACCTCAGATCGTCAGGCATGAGATTCTCATAGGAGCACCTGTCCCTGGTGCCAGAAAAAATGGGTACTGCTGCATAAGCCATTTAAAACTCCACTGGTTCTGAGAGTTTTTGTTGTTGTTGATGTTGGCTGTCTGGTGAGCTGCGTGTAACTGTCCCCATGACAGCTTAGATTTAGAGCCTGTAGCATTTCCCCTAATTTGCCAAGATGACTGTCATATATCTACAGAATTTCTAGCTATTGGAATAGAAGGTCAGAAAGAGCAGGACCTTTATTTTGTTCCCTGATGTAACCCCAGAGCCTCAAAAAATGCCTAGCACAAAGCATCCAATAAAGAAATGCTTGTTGAGTTTGCCTCGTTAAATATACTATTCTCTTGACCCAGCAAGTCACTTTTCAAAATGTATTTTAAGACTCCAAGATTTTCAAATCTGTGAGGTGCCCGATTCATTTACAAATATTTATGTATAGCAAATGGAGGTCCTGTATGTCTTTAAAATAATTGGATTAAATTTTTGTAATCTTGAAGGTCGAGATGTAGGGAGGTGGGTTGAACCTCCACTGCACCACATCTTTACATTATCTCTCATAGCTCTTCTCTCATACCTTATGAAAGTTTAAATTTCCCATTCCCTGCACTATAGAAAAGATCTGATCAATTCACAATAAAGTGTAAAATTCACAATAAAGCATAAAAAATCCGATTAATTCACAAAAAAGGTTTGTGCACTTATATTTCCTGGAAATTTTCATTGGCTATGAACTGTGGCCTCTTTTGACAGAAAGTTGACACCAGAGGGGATTTTATCTCTCCATGTTTCCACTTAAAATTGGTTGTTAGAAATGATGTAAGTGAAGGTGGTCCTAACTCTGCCGATATCTAGTTCCATGTCCATTACCAAGGCTCACCGCCTCTTAGCGGATCTCAAAGTCTCTCTGAGCTCTATGGATGATGCCCATAGCTGAGGAGTTACCTCAAAGTGCAATCAAATGCATCACATTTTCTTCTTTCATTTACAAATGGTAAATATTGGTGGCTGTTTCAAAACATCCTGCTCGCTCTGCTCCAGATTAATAGTAGATGGACTGTGATGCATTACATCACCCCTAAAGCAAGCCCTCTTCACAAATGCCTGCCTGGGCCTGGGAGGCATAATCTCATCTCCCTACACCCCTGCTTCAGAGGGGTCGGAGCTCCCAGCTGTCACTGTGACTGCCAGCCCTAAGCTGTGTGGCATGTCCTTCAGTGGAGAAGGAAGGCGGAAGGATCTGCCCCCCTAGATGGTACAGAATGGAAGATGAGAGATTTGGGAACCAGCTGTGATCGCAAGAGAGAAGAGTAACATATTAAAAAATTCACACCCTCATGGCACCCAAAATGCACAGTGAGAGAAAATGGGCTGTAAGGATTTTATGTGGATCCTCTGCAGTGTTTTTATACTGGATTATTAGTGGGGAAATTTAGAAGCCCAGCAGGAAGAGCAGCTAACAGCATTCTGACAGTCCCTTGTTTTCATTTTAATTCTAAATTCGATATCTTTATCCCAACCCCACTCCCACCCTTCCCCAGCCTCCCGCTGTGTTGGTTGCCAGCCCCACTGCAGGCACATCGACCCCTCATTTCCCCACGTCTGTCCCTAAGCTGCCCACTGACACTGGAGAGAAAGAAGCACTTGCCTGCATCCAGTGGCCCCGAGGCAACTTCGCAAGGTCACATGTGAGGTGGCCACCCTGCCTTTCCGTCCTCTACCTCATTCCTTTTCCAGTTCCCTTAAAACTGCAGTCTTAGAGTTCCCTACCTTCACTTTAGGGACAAGGAGGTGAGGCCCCAAGAGGCGATGTGACTCCTGGCACCCTCCTCCTCCTCCATCCTGAGGCTGTCACAGAGAATGTGAACGCCAGTAGGCACGGGTTCCCACAAGTTCCCAGGGCCTCTTTGCCTTCAGAAATATCTCCACTTATTTCTTCATATTTTTTCCCTCAGGTGGTAAAAGAAGCCCGCATTCTGTCCGTGGCTCTTGAGACATGTATGTCTGTCCCTCCCACCCCTTCAGACGCCTTGCTCCAGTTCTCATTATTTCTCTCTCCTCTCCCTGCCCAGTTTCTTTCTCCCACTGGATATTTTTCCTCAGCTTATGAATAAAGTCACTTAAAAAAAGAAATTCCCTGCCTCCTCAGCTGCTATGCATTTAGCTCCCCTGTCGCTCATGCTCCTTCCCCTACACATCCAGATTTTTTATATATATTTTTTTAATTTTTCAATTACAATTGACATATAATATTATATTCATTTCAGGTGTACCCCATAGTGATTAGACATTTATACAACTTAAGAAGCGATCGCCCTTATAAGTCTAGAACCTATCAGACGTCATACGGTTATTTTGATATTGTTGAGATTTCGATATTACATCCCGTGACTATTTTTATAACTGCCAATTTGTACTTTTTGATCCCCTCACTTTTCTACAAGTGTTCACTTACAGTGTTCACTTTCTCACCTCCCATTCACTGTCAGCCTGCTGCTGCCAGGCCTCCAGACCCACGTCGTCACTGAAAAACGCTCTCTCCACGGCCAGAAATGGCCTTATAATTGTCAAAGTCACTTAGATCTTATCGAGCTTCGTTATTGATGGCTTCCGTCATTGTTGACTGCTCCCTCCTTGAAAATTTTCTCTGCTGGCTTTCCAGGCGGTTCCAGCTCTTGAGTTTTTGCCAGGCGATCTCATCTCTTAAGTAGCATTTATTTTACCAATTAAAAATTACTTCTAATATTCTCATGCAATTTAAGAACACTTCTGATGCAGATACAGGAAACAAATTTTGATGTACTTGCCCTAGCTACTTTTAGAGTGATGATTTATCATTAAGTCCTTAAAATGTTGACTTACTCTCCTAGTATAATGTAGCTTATACTCACACTGTTACACTGAAGTATTTTAAATAAGATCAGACAATAAAACAGAAGCATTTTAAAGTTAGACCAGACAACAAAACAGATATTTATTCCTTTTAGATAACAGAATGGCACGTAATATTCTCAAGAGCTATATTCTTAGACCAAATATTTAATGGAAATCCAATTTTCTAATTCCTTTGAAGAAATGTCATACAAGTAACCAACAGTAAAAGGCGTATATGAAACATTCATTTTCATGTACTTTATAGTAAGTAGTTTATTGACCAAGAGAAATTACTTAGCGGTCTTTCTGGGAACAATATCTGAAAGTGGAATCTTAGTGAGGTATTTGGGAATATTCACGTAACTTGAATGCCCACGCAAAAATAAAAGAGGATAAAAGAAAAAGTATTTGCCTCTCCTTCTCAGATGTATAAGGTACAAAGTAAATTAATTCTAAATTATACCTAGCTTTCAGTTTTGTCCACATTTTTTCCTCATAGAAGGAAACAATCTCTCTCTCTCTCTCCCCCTCATTCTCCCTCTCGCTTCACACACACACACACACAGACACACACACACACACACACACACACACACACACACTCTTGCTCTCGCCCTCTCTTTGATTACAAAAACAGAAAGTTGACATTGGAGTTCAGGGTATGTCCTGAGGACACCTTTCCTTACTGCATATAGTTCAATCGATCGCAAAACTTGTAACGTTTCCCAGCCCTTACCCGTTAGATACCACCTTCACGGCTTCGTCACAGCTGTGTACGAGCCTGTGTTGGAGACCGGCCAGCTGTCCACTAAACCCGTTTGTTCTTCGCTCAGCTCGGTTCCTGGCCTCCCTTGCAGTTGGGTGTCCCTGTGCGTGCTCGACGACTGTGAGCACAAGAGATGTGCCGGCTCCCAGGCCGATTCCCTAAATAACTTCCACTTTTGGTTTTCCAAGCTCTTCCCCTTCCTACCTGTTGGATACAGACAAGCATAGAATCTTTGGAAGCCCCACGTTGAAAATGGTGGGGCCACAAGATTGAGGGGCCCCGGCTCACTGAGCCGTTGTTTGGAGACTCGACCACACGAGTGGAGAACAGGAAGATACATGCCTGTGAGGCACGAGGCACTGAGGAGCACCCAAGAGGAGGTGGGCAGGGGAGGATTCCCAGGGCTGCAGACCCTGCAGTAGGAACGGGCAGGGTTCTCCGGGCACCGAAAGGGGAGTAGAGCATCTCAGGCATTCCACAAATATTTGAGGGCCTCTCGTGTGCCTGGAAAGGTCTCCTGGAGGAGATGGCACTGAAGCTGGGACGGAAAGGATGGAAAGGAGTCTGCAAGGTGAGTGGCCAGGAGGACAGCATTCCTGGGGGCAGGGGCCCAGGCGCACAGGGCCTCACTTCCTGCAAGAGGCTGCCAGTCAAAACAAGGCCTTCGACTTCAGAGGCAGCTTCATGCCGGCTGCTCTGGAGGGTCAGAAGGTAACCTGGACTTTCCTGGCCTGCCGACTCTTCGGAAGAGCAGCAGATTAAGAGGCAGGATGTATCGGGGCCTTAATTGTAACCCTGTGTTGAGCAGGAAGGCTGCGTGACAATGGTGCAAAGTTCATGATGTTTTACACGTTGTGAGGAAAAACAGCGCACAGCTCGGACTTAAACATGGTTTTCTTTTCATTTGTTGTAGATCTGTCTCATTTGCTATTTATTCGCCTATATACTTATTGGGAAAAGGAAATTAAATGTTTGTTTTTTATTTAAGGAAAACAAAGGCTCTCAGTTACTAGTCCTGGAGTTGAAGCCAGGGCGTCATACTGACTGTTTTCCTCCAAACAGAGACAACAAAGGTGTAAGAAAATAGGTGAAGACCTAAGCCACTCTAGGACCTTGTCACTGAACATTTTTGATGTCCGTGAGGGACGCTCTCCTGCACAAAAAATGCTATTTATAGATGTTCAGGGTTTAAAATCACTATGTGATTTATTAAAGTGACAATTTTTTCAATCTGTTTTTTTCTTAAGCTCTAAGGGCTACGTAGAACTTAGAGTATTTTATTTAGAAATCTAGTAAATTTTAATAATCACTTTTGGGGGATTTCTTTGTTTCTTTGTATTGTGGTAAAATTAACCATTTTAACATTTTTAATTGTGCCATTACTTGTTCTAGGTATCTATGCATTTACCTATTCTAGATACCTTATATAGAATCATACCGTTTTTTTCTTTTTTTGTCTCACTTATTTTACTTAGCATAATGTTTTCAAGATTTAGCTATATTGTAGCATGTATCAGAATTTAATTTCTTTCTAAGTCTGAAAATATTCCATTGAACTTTTTAATCTACTTAAATTCAATAGGCTAACTTCCTTTAAATAATCCATTTCATTTAAAATTTAAACTAAAGTCCTTTAAACATTTAACCTGTACTCATGAATTCACTGTAATTATCATTCTTTTAAAGTCCTTTAAATATATGTCCTAATAAAATACTCACTGGTTTTTAAACTATTCCAACAAATCTAATAAATCGAAAAAATAAGCGTCCGCATATTAAATCTCAAATTTTCTTAAATGTTATACAACTTTAATAAAATTTGCCCGTGTCTTTTAACCTAAGATCACGTGTGTAAATTTAATTTCCCAATTCAAATTTTGAATTAGTTTTACAGGGTGAATCTGTCAGATTATGCCAGATTGTGATTATGCTTAAAATCTCAAAGATTTTACATACCAAGTAAACAGATTATAGCAATGATTATGAAATCCTAATCTGTAGTTCATACGAGTGTATTAAAATTGTTGAATTGGCTTACTTTGTTCTATCTATGATCAACTCCCTGTGTTGGAAATGCATTTCTTCAGTAAATAAGCACCTCGAACAATTTGTGCTTGCTACATGTTGAGATTTTCAGCTGGGAAGCAGGACCTAAATTCCAAGGAGATTCTGACTTTTCACTGGTGGGTTTAACAAAGCTTTCCTTTTTTAATAGTTGGTGGAACAAGAGGAGATTTCATTCCATACCCTTCAAATGTGGCTAGCTTAGCAGCCCACAATACCAGGACCCAGATGGCATTAGATTTGAGTAGAGAAAAAAGTTTACTCCTTTTAATAGTCTCTTTTGGGTTGACTTTACACTTGCTAACTCTTCAAAATATTTTAATGTCTTCCCATGTGACTCGACAGACACTTTGCTTCTTTCAACCACATCCCCTCAGAATTCTTGTTCCTTCTACATTCTAGGTAGGTTGCTAATTTTTGTAAACATTTAAAATGTTTGCTTGGATTCTACATCTGTCTCATGTTTCTTCTTGTTCTGAAATCAAATGGCCTGTCCAGATCCAATAGTAGTTATAGTCCAGATCTAGCATGTTATTCTTTAATTGTAGAGCTTTAAACAAGCTTAAGTAACTAATTCTTTATTGATTTATTGATTCATTTGTACGAGAAACAGTTATTGAAAGACTTCTGTGTGTTAAAGCACAAGGATACACAGATAAATAAGGTTTGGTCCCTTTCTCAGGAGATCTTACATTCTATAAGTGAGCCAGGCATATAAATAATTACAGAAGAGTGAAGTGCAGATACTGGTCTGCACAAAGTGAACCAGATGAACAGAAAAAAATAAGCAGAGGCCACTGTCTCTCAGGGCACAAGCACAGCTGCTTCAAGCATGTAAACATGGTCTTACATGAAGAATATTACATCACCGATAACTACAGAACCAAATTTAAAAGCATAACCACATTTAAAAGCATTTTCTTAAGATAGTGGATGAAGATGCTAAAATATTTACTGGGGGAAAGGATTGGTAGATGGAAATTCTTAAATATAGTAAAAAGTTTTACTAATTTTAAGGCCTACACATTGAATTAATCTGGTATATATTTAGTGTGCTGCTTTGCTTTATTTTAATGTTCGTAAAATATTTATATAAAAGCATTCGGTGGGTGACTCCTTACCTCTATCTCCCAATCCTATTTTTTGAGCAAAATAGATCTCAAATAATTCAAACTCTAAGTCGGCTACTTGGGAGTGTTTCGGGAACCTAATCATTATGACAAATACATCTCACATGTTTTCTGCTTTGTTATTTATTATTATCCCTTTGTTAAATTGTTTCTGAAATCCAAAAATTCTGTTAAATTTTCTTTGCCGTATTAAAAGGTTATTATCTTCTCATCTCAATTAAGAAGCTTCCAAGCTCATGCTTTTCTTGCCACCTTCTGAACAACACTCATTTGCTTTATTCTTACCAGGCAGAACATTCATAACCCGTGTTAACTCCCCAGCAATTTCACAGATAGCCTGTACATATTTTTGAAACACCACCGTGTCTTTTGTCTTGTTCAGGGTAGCCTTCGTTAAGCTAATCATATTGACAAGGCCCAGGTTAACACCATAAAGCTTACAGTACTAAATAGCACCTTTTTGTGCCAATTAATCATTTCCTATCCATTAATATGACAAGAGTACAAATTCAGTGCTCAGTATTATTTTCCCCTTATTCTGCTTTTAGTTTAATACCATCTGCTATAATGGCATCTTACAAAATCTTGTAAGACCAAGTAAAATCACTAATTATAGAGTTGATGAGTTCCAGTGCTTCTGAAGGGTCATGTCTTGCCGTCACCCATGTCCTCTAACCTAGACTTTTACAATCTAAGGGAAGTGTTTATAGGGCAAGATCAAGGAAGCACCTAACCTTTAATGATAAAATTTTAACAAATTATATGTAAGGTAGAGTATGTAAGATTAACCTATAAATAAATATGCTCAATTGTCAAAGGATGCAAGTTTACTCAGGACATATAAAAAAAAAATGGAGAAGAAAAAAATGTAATGCATTTTACGTACTGAGAAAAATATGTCACAAGAGCTTGGGAAAACCATGAAATAGTCAGAAGGCTGAGGGAAACTGGGCTACATAGGAGGTGATGAGCACTTGCGTATGTTTAGTTCACTGAGTGGTAGAGTTCATCTTTCAGAGACCTTGAATTCTGTCTTACACCAGTGATTACCAACCTATCTAACATCCTGGCACTCATAGAGAAAGCTAACATTTATAAGCCCCTTTGCGGTAAATAGATTACTTTTCTCCCAGAAAGAATTGACCAGCCCAGAGGGCTAGCCACTTCAAGCCTCGCACAGTGAACACAGACACACACACACACACGCACGCACCAGGGAATGAGGGAATTGATATGTTGTCACATCTGTACCTACACAGGTCACACCAGTTGGGATACTTTGCTAGATGATGTGGAGTCTATAAATATATTTATACTTGGGAAGAATATGATCAGGTTCAATTTTCTTTGAACAGTAATTCGTAGAAGGAGAAAGTGATTTATAAAAGAGATCTCAAAAGATATGGCTTTTGGGGTGGGAGGGTGGAGACTCTCCGAGGAAAGGGAGAGCCAAAAGTAGTAATAGAGGTCATTAAAAGAAATAAGAACAATATTCAAAGGAAAATGCCCTAAATGGTAGAAGCTGACAGTAAAAAGGAGTTATAGAGAGGCTTCGGAGTCAACAATTGTTTGTCACTTGATTTATGGAGCAAAGTAAAACATAGGCTACATTTAAGTGAAAATGATAAAAATATATTGGGGAAGAAAATGGATAACCAAGAAAAAACACATTACAAGGGGAAAATTTATAATCATTTGGACAAATTTATAGAACTGTTTTTAGCCCTTACCTTTCTGAGCGTTATTTTACCTCTCAGCCATTCCATTCTGCTTTATTGACCCAAAGAGATTTTAGAAATTCATTATTTTGTTATTTAAATATTATCTACTCTTAGAGAATTTTAAAGTTGGAAGAAACTGTCAGCACTGATTATGGGAACATCTGATTCCAGAGATCTGGACCCACAAGAGGAACAAAAGCTGGAAATGCAGCCAAATAAAAATGAAAAGGGACCTCCAAAAATAGAAAACGGAGGTGTATTCAGAATGTTTTTTTAAATCTTGTTTTCTCTAAGATAAAATGCTCTTCCTAATAAGCCTGGCAGTAGGGACAAATGGCCTTCAGCCACCAGTGATTCTGAACAGATAGTAATTGAAAAACTACAAAAACTCTGAAAGGGCCTTTATCAAAGACAAATTAGCATCAGTCAGCAGCCGGTCCATTCAGTCACTGATGAAGATTAACTGAAGAGTTAAGCATATATCTGCTATAGGAAAATGGAGCACAATTTCTGTGGCTTTTAAAGAGCTGAGTAACTTTAAAGAGAATAGAAAATGTACTATTAAAGATGAATAAAGTAAGAACGGGGGAAAAAACTAGCTACTTTCTTTCCAAATGTGAGAAAAATAAAACCTAAGAAGTGTATGTGTGTTGAAGGGGTAGGATGGTGGAGGCCGATGTGTTACAGGCATCTTTATAAATGTGATTGAACCCTTGCCACTTAGAGCAAGGACAGAAGCCACAGTAGTAGAGTTTATTATCAAAGCACCCTGTGGGGACACTATACTAACCAAACACCTCCCCCTCCAACACACACACACACACACACACACACTACACACACACACACACACAAGAATCAAAGACAAAATATTAAAGAGAGTCCATAGGACCCTTACAGAATAACTAGAATAAGCTTATCAGTGCATGTAAAGGCATAGCACCGAAAACATTAGGAAAAAAGTGCAAAAAGGGAACATTTTATCTACAAAGAATCCCATGGAGTACTCAACACCAGCCCTGGATAGAAGGAGAGCCACGTTTCTACCTGATGCTCGCTGAACCCCACAAGTCCTGCTTCCGCTGAGCTGTATTTCCTTTCTTGTGCCATGTGTTTATACAGGAAGCTTACTTTTCCAGAATAAAAAACTCTCAAAGAAGATGAAACCTCGAGCTTCAAAATGTAGCACACTAAACAATTTCCTCTCCTCTAAACTAGCTACTCTTTCCAAATGTGAGGAAATCAAACTAGACATAAATTCAGTACAAGTTCCTCAAGGACATTCACTTCTGGGAAATAGGGGGAAGAGAATGTTGGAAGAGAATTCCCACAAGTCGTTGTTATTCTCAGCTATTAACAAAGCTTTTGAAATTTCGGAAATCAATAGTTCATGAGAATGTGTCATCAGAATAAGATGGGTCAATAATATCAATAGCAGCCTGCCATTTGCTGCGTACATTCTGTGTGTAAGCACTCCATACCCATTATCTCCTCCAGGGCAACCACACCCTGACAGGCAGGCACTGTTCTCATTTCATAGGCATCACACTGAGAATTTTCCCAACTCACATGGCCCGTAAGAAGCAGGACTAATATTTGATATAGATATTTCAGGTACCAAAGTCCATATGCTTTCCAGCATGCCTTTCTTTCCAAGAATAACAACTAAATTCCTCAGATATAGGTCAAGAAAAGGATATTGGTCACTCACTAAGTTCAAACGAGAAACATTCATATTTAAATATTAAGGGAAGATATATATTACTAGCACAATGTGGACAAAAATAGGCTAGCCCCCTAAAATTTAAGTGGATATGGACAGTCATGTAATGTATGCACCCAATGATTTTGATTTAAATCAATTTCTTGGTTTAGTACAGAATAATCAATATGCGAAGCTTATTATTAGAATAACAGAATCTCAGGATCCAACTCAAATACTACAAAATTGTAAAAACAAATACCCGCCCTCCAAAAAAAAAAAATGTGTTTAATTTTAGTATCTGCAAAATTCTGTATGGCTATATAATGAAATTAGGAGAATTCACCAATATTAAAGTCTGGCTTGTTAAAGTGTAAGAGAATGTGATGTCAGGTAAATGGTGTGGTTTTGATTTTTAAAAAGCGAAAATGTAACTTTTCTTATTTTCACAAAACCAGACTTAAGATTTCTTCCTTGTGTTAGTCGCTTGCAGGAAAACTCAGCCATTTTTGTGTTTTCTCTACCACGTCAGGGACGGCTGAACTCTTCTCAGCGCTGATTCTGAAGTCAAGGTTGATGTGGTGGTGCCGGCTGTGAGGGGCAGGGCTAGGCATCTGTGTCTTTTCCCATCTTTCCTGAGGGCATCCACTGAGCTGTGGTCCCACTGTGGTCTCAGTGTTCAAGCGCATCTCACTCTTAACACACCATGTGCAAGCTACAGTGGGACCTGGGAACCCAGACCAACTTCCCGAACACAATAACTCTGCTTCCCTCTGTCTTCCATATCTCTCACAAATATCTCTTGAAGCCAACCCTGACTCAGAACCATATAGAGAGGAGAATTCAAGAAACAATTTCAGTTTAGATAAATTAAAATATGCCAACTTCACTACAATAATTAATAATAAAACTGAGGCATTACTCTTTTGAATGTATCCCATAGAATAGCCATTTAATACCCATAATCATCCATTTAAAAAGTACCTACGCAAGCTTTAATTACCACTTAAATTTTTAAATCATTTCATTTTTTTTTGAACTTGTACCCACGTTCCACTTCACTCTTAAAATGCTCTTCTAGTGTAATCTGTTTATTCTTAAAAGTTTTTTCTTAGTTTATCATATATCTCTGCAATGCAAAATTCTTTATGGTTTTAAATTTCAATCTCAATGTTATCTTTTAGTTAATAAAAGTTCTTAATTTGTATACTCAGATTATCAATCTTAAATTTTGAATTAGGAAATTTCATGGTTCATTCTTCTTTAAGATTATCTTAGCTAATCTTAAGTTTTTGTCTTTTCATAAACATTTTATAATCAGCATTTTGACTAAACTACTGACATTTTTATTGGAATTGCTGTCAATCCATAGATTAATCTATCCATAGATCAAATGATGTCTTTACAATATTGAGTTTCACAATCCATGAATGTTTTATATTCTTCCATTGGTTTAAGACATCTTTAATTTTTCTCAATATAGTTTGCTGTATTCAGTGTAGAGGACTTACAAATTTTTTTTAAATTTATTTCTATGAATAAATATTTAGTATTTTAATGTTAAAGTTTTTCTTTGGGTGTAATGCATGTATGTTTGCTCAGTAATTGTAATTATAACCCCATTCATGAAAGATTTAAACAAAATATTTATTGGAACGGTATCTCTTAACAAAACGGACAGAACAGTTTTGTTTCAATTAGTTAATGTATTCATAGATTAATTTTAGTTCATCGTTGTTAGGATGAGTTAGGCTGCCTGAGGTGCTTTTAATATTTGATGCTAGTGTTATATTTACAGAAACTTTGTTCACAGAAAAAAAATCTGAGAATGGAAGGAAATGACAATTTGGTTAGAGCAATGTCGCTCGATTATTTTAATTCCTTCTTTTCCAAATACTTTTGAGGGTTTACCTGGTACCCAGCCCTGTTCTAGATGCCAGGGAAATAGCAGTGAACAAAATCAGACAAGATCAGACAAAAAATCTTGCCTTATAAAGCTTGTGTGGTAGTGAGGGAGTCAGATAACAAAGAAAAAAAAAAGTTTAGTAAAATAAATAGTAAAGCATGATAAATAGTAATAAACACAAAAGAAAAAAATTAAGTAGGGAAGAAAAAAGGACAAATGGGGAGGAGCAAAATTATAAAAAATTATAAAGTGGCTGGGATAGATGTTAAAAATACATAGTGATCTATCACCAAACATTATTTTTAACGTACTATAGCTAATGAATCAGGTTCTTCTTCAATTATTTTGGAAGCAAAAATTTGTAAACCACCTACCTTGGCACTAGAAGCTATTATTTTATTATCTTAGGAAATTAAAACTGCCATTTTGTTTAGTGCCCTAGAGGATGTCCCCCTGCCCCAGGCACACACCCCAGAGCGGCACACTCAGATAAGATTTCAGATGGCTGAGTTGTGCCTTTCTTTGCAAAGTGGAAAGAAGACACCCCTGGAAGACGATGAGCGAATGAAGAACAGGAAGGGCCACAGGTACTTCCTCAGGACACACAAATTTGGGGATTAAGCCTCTTGGAATTGACTCCCTGAAACTATGCATACCCACGCACCATGTGGGAAGTCTGCTTGCACCTTGCAAGGCCATGTCTTCCCCAGTTGAAGACTACTGGTCTCTTATGGCTCCCGTCTCCCTCCCAGGACAAGGAGGGGCAGAGAGTCCTGGGGTTGCTTCCAGACCCTCCAGACTCTCCCCATGAATGTGCTCAGTGTTTTCTAGACCAAATTGTCATCAGGGACAACTGAGCTCAGTACCCTAGACTGAAGAACAAGAGAGAAGTGAGAAGAGTCCATTTTGCATGGATATTATCTGGAAGGAAGAGGTAAAAATGTTAGAAGACTCTCATCTGGACAACGTAACCTCTGGGACTGCAGACTCTGCTCTTCCGGCTGAGGCTGACTTATCCTTGAGCATCTCGTTGGTCCCACGTGCTTCCCTTCTTCAGTCTCGCGTGATTTCTGAAAGGTGGAGGACATTTTCAACTTGCTACATCATAAAGAGAACAACCATGAATAGCCATAAAACTTGCGTTTGGGTGTCATCTGCTTGCTCGTATGGCTCAGAGGATTCCTAAAGTTCTTGTGGGCAGGCGGCAGCACAGTCCTAACTACCTCCTCTGGGCAACAACGGTGTTTCGGGGCATTGTCAAGTTCATCGTGCCCAGCAGACCCACCCTGGGCCCCTGTAGCCACGCGCTGTGCTGTGAGCAGCCCTGCCCTGGCCGGAGGTCGTGCCCTCTGAAAGCTCATATTCTTCGGGTAGGAGATGGCAGCAGATGAGAGATGCTGCTGAGCAGTTCATTCCCTAGTAACACAGGCAGAGTTTAGTTGCCAGCTACCTCTGAAATAACTGGTCTCTCCTAAAAGCCCTCATTAACTGCGGGGTGCTGCAGAATCCTCTCCGCAGGCTTTTAAGGGCTTCTCTGCATGCACTCGGTTGGTATCCAACCTCTACCCCGGCTATCCTCTCATGAAATCGTGTCACAGAACAAGCAACTCACGATGTAACGGCCCCAATATTTGAGGTTTTTTAAGGCCCGAGCAATGCTTCCTTAAAACATCATTGCTGGCAACTTGTGAAATAAATGCTTATGAGACCAGTCTAATAACTACAGAAGAGGAACGATGAAAGACCACGAAGCAAGCTCAGAGTAAGAATGTTAATTGGTCCTCATCCTCCTGAGTCTTTTCATTTTTCTGAGCTGAAGACGATGCTCTGTGTTCCTCAATTCAGCGACAAGGCAGCATGCAACAGCTGGATCAGAAACAAAACACTTACATTCTGGTCAATTATTTAGGGAATATAGTGAAACCCGGAACGTAAATGAGAGCTTGAGTGCTCACTGGGAAAGGGCATGTGTTGCTTACAGTGTAGAAAGTCAGTGTCTGAGTGTGGAACTGGGTTGGTACTGAAAACTTCATTTACGACCCAAAGATTTCCCGTAGTCAGATAGAAAAGCTGCAATCAGTCGTGTATCTTTTACAAGTGGAAAACAAGTCTGTATTTGTACGGTAAATGTTGCTTTAAATCTCGAGTAGCTTTGTAATTAATTCCTTCGGGTCAGTGAGAATCCTTGTCAGGATATTTGCTAACAAGAAACATTCATTTCTTCCAAGAAGTTGCTTGGCTGTGCTGTTGGAAGTTGGCACAGGAAATACAAACGACAGGGTTTGCTGGCTGTGGGCTCCCCCATGGAATCTCATAGTTAACGCAGTTTCTGAGGGTGGGTGAAGAGCCGTGCTCTGCATAACTGGCTTTTCTGGACAATTGATGCCAAATCTTACTTGTGCTCATTTCTTGTTCTCATTTCAAGACTTTTTAAATTTATTTTTTAATTACAGTTGACAGACAGTATCCTATTTGTTTCAGGTGCACGATATCGTGGTTAGGCATTTAATAACTACCAAGTGATCACCCCAGTGAGTCTAGTACCCATCTAGCGCCACACACAGTTATCACAATGTTGACAATATTCCCTATGCTGTGCGTCACATTCCCGCGACTATTTTTATGAACTGGCAGTTTGTTCTTCTTAATCGCCTTCGCCCTTTCTCTCATTCCCCCAGCCCTCTCCCATCTGGCAACCATCAAGACTTGAAGACCCAGCTTATATGGAATTCAACTTAATTGTCCTGCGGGTCACCCAGCAAGCTGTGCCCCGCCCCCACCCTACCCACGCCACCCACGCTTCTCCTGTCTGCCCCGTCTCTTCTAAGGCCACTCAACTGCAGATTGCATGGAAGTTTCCTTTTCTGGCCACCCTTTTCTAACCCCTCCGGGACCTCTCCATGCCTTTTCTATTACTCCTCTTCTTTTACTGACATCCCTCTCCTTACTCTGCTAGAGGAATTACTTAATGCAGCATCTTCTCTTACGTTTTTCTCACTTAAGTGAATTTTGGAATGCATAGTTGCTTTACTTCCTTGACAGGGAGGTATGATTACCTTTCTGCAAACTTAAAAGCTGAAGGGCTTTCCTACTGAGTTGTTTTTAAGTTTTTGTTAGGTCGTCTTTTTTTTAATTTTGTTATTTAAAACATTGGACATGATTAAAAATAAAAAAAAAATTTTTTTTAAAAACAGCTTTCAGAATCTGTAAACTTGCCCTCCATTTACACTTTAATTTATCCCGTTACTAGAACTATCTTCCCATTCTGGCAAATGAGAGGTGTTGGTATATGCACGAAAAAACATTTGTTTTAATATGGATACATCATGATCTCATGGACTTGTAGGCGTCTGTTGCCAAAAACCACACTTTTGTGTTCCATCCATAAAGGATTCTTGAGGTTTTCAGTCTCTTAATTACCTACTTTTTGATGGTTCCTCCTTAATAGTTACAGTTTTTGTAGTCTGTCTGGTTCTGCAAGCTTGATAATCTAAGTTTTACCAATATGTAATATTTTATTTTAGAGGCTTGCAGATTTTACAGCACACTATAGAAAGCACAGCTCATTTATAGTGCCATTCGCGGGGGTGGCCGTATGTCCTGGTTGAAACAGTCCCTGTTTACACGAGTCGCCCTGGCATATGTTCCGTCTGGTTAGGCTTTGTCCTAGATATTCTAGTTTTCAAATGAAATATTAATAGTTATATTAGGATAATCTAGGATGAGTAAACTGACAGTACTTTAAGCTGCTACCATAGTTTCCTCAAGGTGTGTGAGATGTGAATGCGATGAGTAGAATTCACCTTTCAACATACAGTTAAATCTGCAAGGAGACCAACACTACCACCCTCTTCTACCCAAACCTTTAAGGAGACAGTGTAACTAGCACCTTCCTTTCAAGGACAGCAAGCAGGTCAGTTGATGATTTAAAAGGCAGGAGCTTGGACAGGGGCGGCAAGGATGGCTAACTCCTTCCGGAAGCGCTGAAACTGCAGCTCCTGCCAGCCGCTCAGGGCACCAGACCACGGCGGGCAGACTGGGTCAGCGGAGGGCACCCAGAAATGCAGGTGATGGGCCACCTCCAGGGATGGGAGAAGAATCGCCCACGGAGCTAAAACACCAGTATTTGAGCAGTTCATCAGAAGCTTTCGGCAGAAAACCAATTAATTTATTTGCAAACATGGTTTGATTTCTTTAGTCCAATTCATGGAATTGAAGTAAAACTTTTAGATATTCTAAGTTAAAACTTCTGATCTTACTTTAAATGCTGTAGTAATTCAGTTAAGAAGTAAATGTTAAAGATAAAATCATTTGTTTTGTGGTAATAACATCATATTGTGGTTTAAAAAAGGATAATATTCTTATTAAGAAATTTGCGAACAGACATGTACTTGGAATTCAGGTGCACAAGTAATTTATAATTGCCTCCCATTGTTTTAACAATGAAATTAGAAACTCTAGTTTTCAAAACTTATATCTTTCTACACACACACACACACATACACGCTCTAAGGGAAATAAACTAGAATATTTTTCTGCCTTTGGGGTTATAAACATTTGTGTACAGATTTTTGCGTGGACGTGTTTCCACTTCTCTTGGGTACGTGTCTAGGAGCGGAGTCACCGGGTCCTGTGGTAACTCTGTGTTTAACCACAGGAACTGCCCGTTTTCTATAGTGGCTGCACCATTTGACATTCCCACCTGCGGTGTAGGCAGGTTCCAGTTTTTCCACATCCTCACCAACATTTGTTATTATCTGATTTTTTTATTCTGGCTATCTTAGTGGATATAAAGTAGTATCTCACTGTGGTTTTGATTTGCATTTCCCTGAGAATATTTTTGTAGTGAGGTTGGTGCTGAAAACAAAAAACTTCAGGCTGACAGCGCACATTTTCTCTCTTTGCTTGTGCCGTCAGTCAGAGTCAGGGACATTTCAGCCTTTACAGAACTACTTTGAAAATCATTCTGTTTCCTACAATGGTTATGAGCATTTTTATAAATGAGTCGTCTACATTTTAGTTGCTTTGCATTCAAGATCGGTTTAAAAAATTTAAATCAAATCATGCAACAAAGCATCCCCAAAAATCATCTTTTGAAGTAAAGTCATCTTTTAGTAAATGGCAATAATTGAAAGCTTATAAAAAGGAGAAGATTGAAATTTGTGCTCACAAAAGCAAGAGAACTGGACAAATTAAATAATGAGAGCTCAAATGTCATACAAGATTTAATTTTCAATTTTATAGTTTCCTTTTGAAATATATCAACTTGGGAAAAGACCCTTTTGACAGAGTTTCTGGTTTTAATTGAACAAATTTATATTCTGCACCAGAATGAAAAGAAGTTGATTTGTGAGACAGCCTAAAAATTTTACAGCATTTATATTTGATGAAAAGACTCATAAATAGATGCAATTTATGTTTTGTGTCTTATAAAATTTTTGACAAAGAAAGATATGCTGAGTGGAGGTGAAATAATGCCTGGGAGAGTATTTGGGCTAAACTACCTCATACATGTCCACTCTTTAGCAAACTTGCTAGGTGTTTACCGGCACCTGTGTTGAAAATATATCTATAGTTAAAAGCACAATTATTTATCAAGTCAATTAAAGTAACAAGAATTTCAAATTTACTAACCATAAAAACTAATTCTGAATGATATTGTATATAAATTTATGAAAATAATAAAACCATATTGAAAAAAATATGTATTATACTTATATTCTTCCCAAAAAATACTAGTGATGTGGTATATTAGAGACAGACGTGGCTAAGGAACAGATTCATAAGAGTACATGAATTTATACCAAAAACGATGATTCTGTTAATATTACATTTTAATGTTCAAATCACCAATATAAAGTTTTCTTTCTATTTTTCTTTAAAGCATGCAGATATATGCTATCTTTATTTTTATAAATCATTTTATTTTGAATACAAATTTTAATTGAATCATTTTATTCACAAATGTGCATATTCATAATTTTATTTTTAACACTTCCTTTAACTTCCAAAAATGCTCTTATAAGCGATATGTTCATTCGACTTTTAATCAAGGTCATCTTCCTTCTAAAGTCTCATCCATTGGTCATCAGAGTGAAGGAGCAGATGTTTGAGGAAATACCTAACCTGATAAGAACTTCTCTAACCTGACCTTTAAATGGTCCCTTTAGCCACTGTTTATTCTCTATGGCAAAATCTTTTCAGTGTCTCAGATTGATTCCTCTCTCATGGCTTCTCTTCTTAAGGTAGTGTCCAGGTAACTTATGTGACCTGGGAGGAAAAGGATAAGCTTCAGGCTGCTCTGATCTCCAGGGGGATTACCTGGAGATGGTCTCTTGCCACCTGGTTGTTTTGTGCCTCACAGGATTCCTGTGCTCATGTCTGCACAGTGATCTGATTGATGACACTTTGACTGAGCCAGCCTTCCCTCCAATGGAGGCAGAAGGATAGAGCAGGTCGAGGACTAACAAGAATGTCTAGGGCTAAAAGGGGTCACAGCTGCAACAGAAATTCTAGGCTAAGTCATCTCTTTCTAAATCACTATTCACTGAAATGTCTGTCTTAAGCTGAGATATGATAAAATATCTTTCACATACTATGTACCTACACACACAGAGACACACACTCAAACAGACACACACTGAAAGTTCAGTGTGCCTGTATGCCTATATACCTGTTAATGTTAGAATGCCATGATATAACCAAAGCTTGTTGTAAAGTAATTAATATTTTTTAATGGACGACGAGAAACAGGAAAAACGAACTAAGATTAGTCATGGACATGAGGATCGGAAAAGAAAGATAGAGGCTATGATTAAGACAGAAAGCATTGAGAATGAATATTCCCAAGAACAGCAATTCCATGCAGACCGGGAGACGAGTCATCATGTTGCCAGACAGGAGATGAAACTTTCTTTGCAAAAGACAGATGCCCATGTAATATGGGTGGCTTGAGGACAGAAGGCATGGACGTAGATTATATGACTTCTCAAAGGTCTTTCTAACAATGCAATAAATATTTTTTAAGGAAAAAAATGGATCTGGCAACAAGATAAGAAGGTTGATATTTTGGGGAAGGGCATAACTGTATGCCTAAGGACAAGCACATTATTTTAAATCTAATGTTATTTAATGTCACTATAGCCAGTAGCAACTATAATTTTTCAGTCCCTAAGATGCCAAGTTCTTTGTGTGTTTCTTAAAATTTCCTCATTTTTTTTTTACCATTGATAATATTTTTGCTCTCCTTTATACTAAATGCACATTTTTCCATTTTGGGAATAGATATTTTTGTTAATAGTATATGTACGTGTTCTATTTTAAACACTTAGTAAGATGTGTGTTTTAATTTACACATTTATTCATATTAGGCTGTTATATTTCCAGTTGATTTCATAGGTGGACTTGATGCACACTCCTACTACCAGGATCATGTTGAGTTAAAGCCTGTTAACCTGTAAGTAAAGGTGTGATGAGATGGAAAATATTAATCCTTCTAACTTGGTCAAAACTAACCACACTTGAAATAATTTGGACCTGCTGCTACTAATCATTGGTTTAATTTTCCACTCATATTTAAAACACACCTTTCACATGTCACCCAACATCATCATTATTATTATCCATTTTAAAAGGGATTTGAAGTGGGTAACATGATTTATGTTTCTAAAATGATTTTTTGCTTATCAGTATTTTATTGCCAAATAAGGGAGGAAATGATTATTTATTCTACAGCACAAAGACTAAATATGTGTATCCGGGGGCAGCGTGGCTGAGGGAAAAGGGGAGAAAGACTAGATTAGAATTCAGTTTCTACACTTGTGGTCTCGGGGGCCCTTCCTTGTCGTCTCTGAATCTTAGTTCTCACCTGTAACAGGATTTCATAGGTGGAAATGGAGAATGGATTAAATGGGATAAGGTATGTATGGTATATGTAAAGTTGCCTATGATTGTACCTAGTACTCAAATATTTGACTATCCATCCCTCAGGGCATGGAAGAAAGTCAACAGCCATAAGAAAAACCACCTCAAACTGGACAGATTTCAGTTAAGTATAAGAAATTGTGGTCAACTGGTTTATAAAACACTAGAAAACAATAGATATAGTGACTCCATTCCTAGAAAACTCTAAGCTGCAAATAGATAACTGTATAAAATAATAGCTATTATATGCTAAGCCCTTTGTATATGTTAATGTTGGTTATTTAATCCTCATGAAAATAATATGATGCGGTAAATAATAGTCCCCCTTCACAAAGAAGGAAACTCAGGTCCATAGAGGTTAGACGACTTAGCCGAAGTCCCGCTAGTAGTTAGTAGGGAACTGGGATCTTCCCTAGATGGTAAACTACTACCCACCAATGCCTTTCCTATTTTTTCAGCCCAATGTTCTGTAATTCCATGGCAACAGAGGAAATTATGTAGACCAGTCACTGGTGTAAGAAACACGTATGAAAGGCTTCATCTGCTGCCTCTTTGCCGTGGTGGTTCCTGCCTAAATCTGCGACTCTCACATGACCTCTTTGGGGATGAGAGCCCCGAGAAGCCTGCATTGGCTCCTCCACTTCCCAGGCTGAATTAATTTTATTCTGGTAGAATGATCTAAAGGAAACACAGCTCACGAATCAGCACTGTGCCTGTCCCATGACAGACGTGTAAATAAATGTTGGTTTTTTTCAAAGCAAATCCAGTTTGGAAAAACATTCACCCTACATAACGCTCTGAGGCTAAGCAGTCACCACCTCATTACTCATGCTACTGAGTGCCTGTAAATGACGTACTCCAAAAAGTGATGCTTGTGGATTTGGGGAACTTGGTCAGGATCGTGACAATAGTAAAGATGATTCATGCATTGAAAATGAGAAAAGAATAGAAACAATGCCTAGTGATGATGACGAGGGTCTTATACATACTTGTTATGCAGGTGATGAGTGATTTCCTTCACCTCCACTGTGAAGAAAAAAAAAACTCAGCAGAGAAATTGCAAGATGAAATGTTGGTCAGATTTAAGAAAGATCTTTCTATTACAGAAGGTTATTAAAAACCGCAGTTGATTATTGTCTATAATGGAATCTCCTTTCTCAAATGACACATGTGCATCCATGTACCTCAAAGAGTGTTCTCTGTCATGGCCCAGAGGCAAGAGATTTTCATCTATGCTCCCTAAGGTCCCGTCCATCTCTGTGAGTCAGGAACACATGAAACGTCTCCTTAAGACACCTAAAAGGCTTTGATCAACTCCCTACCTCCTCAAAGGGTTTTCTCAACCACCCCGTTCAGTGTTGAACTCTCACACCTTTTTAGCTGAATGTAGCATCAACTACAGGCTGCAGAAAGCGATGGAACAAGTTTCTGCTTTGACAGATTATGCATATTATTATGTCAGGTGAATACGAAATGCCTTTCAACCATGAAGGGAGCGGGAATCTGAAAGATCAAACTAAATCTGAATTAAAATCATGGTGCATGAAACAATTTAAAAGGTCAGTATGTGTGCTCCCCATAGGTATGCAAATATTGCAGTTTATCCACTTGGCATCAGTCAGCCTGCCTGATTGCTTTTAATAAGGCCTTTATATTGGATTCTGTTGTACCCAGTTCAGTGATGCCATATCATCGCCCAGCAACAGATTGAAAGAAAAGCCAATCTTCTGTACTAAATTGTTAAAGAGGGGATGAACTCTGGTTTTTGATTTTCATTAAGTCTCTAAGCTCCATGGGGTATAAGGCCAGATTTTATGAGGAAGCCACTTTACTAAGGGGATCAGGACAATCTTTAGCATATGCCCAGGCACATGTCTATGGACAGCTAGGCACAGGCAGACAGTCCATTCACAGATAATGCCGCAGACTTGTCCAGGAAGCCTTCATTCTCGTGTTTGATTGTGTCCTTGCTCATAGTCATAACATCTACTTTCTTAGGGCCTGCAGTCAGATTGTGTGTGAACTTGTGTATCGGGGGTAACGTGTTAGGGGTGAGGCCGTTCACGTATGAATTTGGTCTTTCATGCTTTGTCTCTCTTTAAAGTAAATGATATCAAGCCCCACTGATTAAATAAATTAGTTTGTTACATTTACAACTACTATTGATTACTTACGATGTGTGTACTAGGCCGAGTGCTGGGTGCTGGAGACATAAAGCTGAATAATACTTTAACCTCCGGTGGCTAATGATCTAAGAGAGGAGACCTACGTAGAAATAAGTAGATACGAAACAATGTCCCTGAGGCAATCTTTTGTAGAAGGGGGAATATTTACTTCTCGCTTGGGGAGATGACGCCTGAGCTGACTGGAAAGATGACGACTTGCATGGATGCTAATTTGCTTGGTTATTCTGCTAAGGACAAAGTTAAAATTTGTGACTGTCCAATCTGGCATTTGCCATAGTTCTCACATAAACTGAGCAAACCTCTGAGGAGGCAGATGTTTCAGCAGAGCTAGAATTTGACAGTTCCCAGCGGGAAGACCCAGGGATCCCCAGCACCCATTGCTCCACCATCAAAATAACCTCACTCTTCATGCCTAAAGCTATAGAGATGCTTTCGGCGGTTGTGGTCTGGGTCCGCCTTGGGGATAGGTGACACACAGGTCAGGGGTAGCCTGTACTGGGGTCCATCATCTTACCACGGTGACCAGTGAGGGGGTGCGACTCTCAACATAACTACGACACGAGTCCTCACCAGGATCTCCTCCGTTGCTGCTAATACACACTGATTCTACGTTAGGGGAGCGAGGGCTTTGAGGGGATACCTGCACAGCAGCTAATCGTGCAGGCAGCAGTGGAAGAAGGCTAACAAAAGCGTATTTACTGCACAGGAAAACATGGCTTGGCACGAACCGATGAGGCTGTGAAGATGTGAAGCATCGGGGAGCAGCTAAATCACCTTAAAGTTTGTCGAAATCATCAAAATGGTTAGCAACTGGTGGTGGGAAAGCTAAGCTGCATGTAGCAGTAATTCTTCACATAGAAATAATAGACCAAGGCGGTTTAGCGAAGAAAGCAAGCTGTGGAATTTCAGAGCTGAGCCCCACAATAGAGGTGGAGAGATCTGATGATGTTAAAAATTTTCACGAGGAAAACGCTCCATGGCTGTAATGCAGAGAGTCTTGATGAAAAAAGCTTCTCTCAGCACTGCCAGCCTATCTTTTTCTAAGTTTTCCGAATGAGAATTTGACTTTTCTCTGGTATCTGGAGGCTAGGTTTGGTTTTGTTTTGTTTTGTTCCACAAAAATTATTACACGCTCTGTGGCCACTGCTGAGTGTCTGCTATTGCAACTGAGCACTAGGAGACAGACCAGGCTAACCCCCGTCTGGGGCGGTCAGTGCCGTCAGCTTCGCTCCCTTGTCCTCTGCTTCCCGTAGCCCAGGCCCCGAGGAAGCCGCCCTCTGATGGCAGTACGCGACATAAAGCCAGAGATGATCGCTTCCATCTGCCCTTTGCTGAGAAAAGCCGCTTTGTATCAGAGTCCCTATAAGATGGTGCCAGGCCATTTTGCATTTATAGCCTCTATATTAAAAACCTGATAGGATGACAAACCAAGGCTGTGTGTGTGTCTGTGTGTGTGTCTGTGTGTGTGCGCGTGCACATGTGTGTGCATACATGCACATGCGCACACGTGTAGGCGGTGAAAATGATGTGCTTTCAAACTCTGTTTTGAAAACCAGTAACCACCACCAGAGTGTTGGAATCCTGGGGAAAGAGAAACTCTATTTCCGTTGGAGTGCCAGGTACTGAGGGCATGTGACAGCAGTCTGTGGCCGTTGGTGGCCATCTCGCTTTCCTAAAGGGAAAGAGAATGACACCAGCCCAGAGAGGAGCTGGCCGAGCCAAGAGGCCAGCAGAGACGATTCCTGCTGACGTCATCCAGCATCAGAACAACTGATGAAGCCCCAGTACTACATCGCTACATAACTTCTCAAACTGGAGGATGCGCAGCCCCAGTTCTGTGCAGGCAGGATGCAAAATAGAGTATCCAATGCTATATCTTTCTGAAGCAGCAGGTTTATTACAAGATTTAGAAGAAACAGGTACTTTATTACGAACTATCCGTCCCCTCCTTATGGAACATAAGAAGAATACAGGAGGGGAGAAGGGCCCTGGGAAAAACAGTCCAGTCTCTGAAGTTTCACCCAGGTGGGGCTGAGCAGTGGACCTGTAGAGAGGGTGGCCTCTCCTCGTCCCCCACGGGACTCCAGGCTGCTGTCCTCCAAGCACACCAGGTGTTTGGGGCACGATGCTTCTGAAGGCCACAGAAGCCAGCTACCCTCCAGACATGAATCCTTTGCGGAGAATGCCACACGGCAGTTTGCACACCTCCATCACCCACTGGACAAAAGCCCACAGGTCCTCGCACACACGCAGTGCGTACTTCTTGCACTGCTGCCACCTGCAGTGGCTGCGTCCAGCCTCGAGCCGACCTCCCCCACCACATGGCCTGGCCTCCTGGCGCTCAGCATCTTCGAGTTAGTTCAGCATTTAAATTGCAGGGATCCCGCTTGACCTCCCCGGAGTCCTTGATGGGAGCCCTGCCTTGGCCGTCCCCAGACTAAAAGGGCCACATCCTGTTGCGTTTCCCACGCCGCTTCGTGGACAACCTAAAGCAGAGCTTCCTCAGTACAAAGTCCCGGCTCCTCCTTGCCGCCCCGCGGCCCCGGCTGGTTCTCTCCCGGGTTCCACCGTTGCTGCTGCTGCTGCTGCCGCCACCGCCACTGTGGGGGCTGCTGGGGCTGGCACTTGGGTGGACAGGGAGACCCAGGGCCACCCTGGGGAACTGGGCTAGGGGTGGCGATCCTCAACTCCCGGCTGACCAAGGGACCCACAGGCTCTTCAGCCTTGTCCCCTTACTCTTGGCCCTCCAGGCACAGCCTGGAGCTCTCTGGCCCAACCTCCTGAGCTGGGGAGAAACTACGGCTGTTGAGGTCAAGGGAGCAGCAACGGAAGGGCCTTGCCAGGACGCTGCGACACTTCGCTTGGTGTTTGCGGTCCTCAGCATGACCTACACATAACAGTGACCATCACACTGTTATATTTCCTGGTGGTCGCTGAGTACTGGATCTGGTCCCACTCGAATCCCAGATCCATCATTTTCCTCACTGCCCCGGGCTCCATGTCCCCGCAGGGCGGCTCACCGTATGGCCCGAGTCCCTCTTCCCGGCCCTCCTTGGGCCACGGGTCGGGCATGACTTCGGTCAGACTTCCTCTCTCCCTGGGCTCCAGGCTCATCAGTTTCTTGAGGAGGCTTTGACATCCAAAAGAGACGTCTGTCTGGCAGCAGCTGGTCCTCTCCCTCGAAGGGCAGGGTCGCGGTGAGCGTGTGGTACAGCGCCACCCCCAGGCCCCGCGGGGCCGTCGTCGTCCGCGCCCAGGAACCGTTCTGGGCTGCAAAAGGGAGGCGGCCACACAACGCGCTCAGCTTGCTGCCACCGAACTGAGCGCTCAGTCCAAAGTCCGCAATTTTGACGGTCCTCTGCGTGTCGAAGAGCACGTTCTCCGGCTTCAGGTCCCTGTGGACGAAGCCCTTCGGGTGGCACTACTGCACCGCGGACACCAGCGGCCGGGACGTGCCTCGGGCTTCATCCGCTGTCACACGGCCACGGTCCTCCAGGTAAGGGAACGTGTCCCCTCCACTCAGGTGCTCCGTGACGAGGAATGGGGACTCCCTGGTGTCGATCACTTTGAACAGCTTCTCGCCATTGAAATCTCTGGAGGCTAGGGGAGCCCTGCTGACAGATGACTTTGACAGCCACCTCTGTCCCAATCGGCATGTGCCAGACCATCCTCACCTTGGCGAAGCTGCCCTCGCCAATGGTGTCCAGGAGCGCGCAGTGGCTAATACAGGGCTCCTGGTCACCAGAGATGGCTGCATGGTCCTGTGACATGGTGACTGGCTAACCACACTAACTGACAAGGCTAACAGTGCTAGCAACTGTGCTTACTAACTATGCTAACAACACTAATTACACTGTGCTAACTCAGTAAACTAACTATACCAACAATACTAACTATACTAACTAGTAATGCTAACTAAAAAAAAAAAAATTAGGAAAAATGAGAAAAGCACAAACAGAATAAGGAAAAGTGGAGAAAGAAAGCAAAGGAAAATAGAAAAAAAATAACTAAAAAGAAAAATGAGAAAAAAAGAAATGAGTAAAGAGAAAAAATAAAACGGGGGAAAATTAGAGAAAACAGTCCAACAGGTCACCACAAATTGGCTTCCTGGGCTATAAGGACAAAAACCTCTCCTCAGCCACGGCGTTATATAGTTTTTTTGTAATTCCATCACAATGGTGTTTGATGAGGTCAGAGCAAGAGACGGATGAGTCACAGCTGAGGATAAAATCATGGTGGTTTTCTTACTGTTTGGTCTCAAGACCCCTTTACTCTGAAAAAAAAAAAGAGGACCCCAAAGAGCTTTTTGTTTATGTGGGATATTAAAGATTGATATTTATTAGAAATTAAAATCTCAAGGATGCTTCGGTGTCCTTTTCATTTAATTTGAAAATCTATAATTATAATATGTGTTTTCAAGATCTTATAGTGTCTTCCATTAAAACATTTGTTTTTTTTTTCCTTAAACTCTCATTGGTCTCATAATAATACTACAACTTAACCAATATCACGGTATTATAAGAATATGTCCTATTGCATAACATACAATAAGGTACATTATTAGCATCTATAAACGTGAAAGGAAAATAATATTTTCGCCAGTAAGATCATGAGCAGATTTCTCATCAGAGGGCAGTGGGTTGATATATTCAAAGCATTGAAAGAGAAAATCTGTTAGTCAAGAATCCTATATCTGGCAAAACTCTCCTTCAAAAATAAGGGAGAAATTAAGGCATTCCCAGATAAACAAAAACTGAGAGAATTCTTTACCACTAGACCTGCCCTAACTGAAGGGAGTCCGTTGAGTTTGGATGAAAGAACACCAGACAGTAACTGAAAGCCTTAAAAAAAAAAAAAAAAAAAAAAAAAAAAAAAAACTCTATTAAAGTAAATACATAGACAATTATAAAAACTAGTACTAATTTAACTTTGGTTTGTAGCTTCACTATTTGTTTCCTACTTGATTTAAGAAACTAATGTATTTAAAAACCCAATTGTTATCCAAGTTTTTGGACGCAATGCATTAATGTGTGATTTTGTAACATTAATAACTGAAAGGGGGTAAAGCCAGAGTTATACAAAGAGTTTTTATATGTTATTGAAGTTAAACTGATATAAATTCACATGAGTGTTATAACCTTAGGACATTAGGTCATTCCTATGACCAAAACATATTTCAATAATAATTAAAAAAAAATAAAAACCAGCAATCACCATTGATATCTTAGAAACCACAGCTAGAGGAACCTGCAGGTTACAACCTGCATTTACCCCTCACTCCTTCTTGACCAAGTACCTAAAGACTGATAAAATGATAGCTCCCTGTCTTATCCTGTTTTTGTTTGTTTTGACTGGCTTTCACACTTCCATATTTATCTGTCTATGCTGTCTGTCCCCTGTGACAGGCAGAGTAAGGTGTCTGTAATCTACTCATAGCCGCGGCTGGCTCACTTTTCCCATTACTGAGCATGGACTTCTGTTGCCTGAGAGCTTCCATCAGCCCCTGGAAATGGCAGGCACTTACGGGGGCATTAACTCTCCGGGCGTGTCTCAAAAGGGCAGAGCACGACAGCTGTAATGTGCTCAGCTCCCTCTTAGTTGTCCTAAGGGAGGGGGCGTCTTCATATGCCTGCCTTACTTAGCACACAGCGGGCAGCCCTATGGGCTCATTGCTCTGCCTAGCCTTGGAGCTCTTTCCCTTCATCACTAGTGTTAGTAACTTTTTGATCCATCTTAGGAAACGATTATAACACTTTAGAGATTATGTAAGAACACACCCCAATGTGTAGCTATTTGACCGAGTAGCAATAAAATGACTGTTTATATGGCTCATTCAGTTCAGACTCATCACGATACTAACAGTCAGCTCAAGCACCACTGTCTTTGCTGGGAAGGAACGACGCCAATGATAGTGCAGCCAGCCACATGCAAGAGGGTCTGCCATGACCAATGGTCAGTCATCTGCCCTGTGCCCCAATGGGGACGTGGAGACCTCAGCTAACATGTGACCTCATGCACTGCCCCCAGAACCTTGTGGATCCTGGTTGTCATGCTATCTTATGAAGCACACGAAGCCGTTTCCAAATTGAGAGAGCCTGTAACTGAATGGTGTTCTCCAGGGAAGCCTTCAATTCCTATCTTTCTCAGAATTCTCAGGATTCTCCTCATTGTCATTGATGTCAACGGCAAGAAAGTAGATATACGTAGAGGTGTAGAGATAGGGACCACCCCCCAAGAAATTAATTAATGTAAGTAAAAATCATTTTGTTTTGTCCTGTCTCCAAAGAAAGTATACTCTGATTTTAAAAAGTTTTAAAAGGCAATGTACATAAACCAAATTTTATATTAATGATTAAATAAATATGATTTTTATGTTCACATCAAAAAAATGTTTATAATCTCCACGTTATGACAGGTTCTGGGGAGAAACGAGCCATAAAGAACACACAAAACACAGAGAAAAGCACATACACTTGCACACACCGTAGAGATAATATAAGGAGACTCAGAAAAGCAATAGAAAAAGAGACAATGACAGGCCTATCAGGGGACACACTTCGAAATAATATCACTATCTTATTATTTGATTTCATTCTTCCTTGAGGGTAGGTATCCTCAGGTAGCTGCTAACAGATCTACAAACATCTGTTTTCAAAAAAATGGTCTTAAGGATCTCAAAACTCAAACTCCTCTGCCCAGACACATCGATCCATCTTTTAATGATAGCATCATTAAAAGAGTGACAACTAGACATTGTGTGTCTCCAGAGGTGGTGCAATAAGAAGACATCGCACCTCTCGTGAAATATCTTGCCACAAAGTCCAGCCTGATCTTGGACTGAAATTATAAAAAACACAACAACAACAGAGTAAATTAAATCTCACCACAAAGAAGTAATCAGCCGAATGTAGAATGCGGTAAATGGTACAGAGCAAGTGAAAATAAAAGGGGTGTGTGTGGGAACGATTACCGATTAAAAGAGTTTTAAGAGACGTACTAGTCAGACGCAATGTGTATACCTCGTTTGAATTCTGATTTGAACAAGCCAACTGTAATGAGATTTTTTTAGACGGTTGGAAAAATGCAAACATGGAGTATACAGTAAATGATATTAAGTAATTGTTGCCTGTTTTGATAGATATGCTACTGAGTAGATAATGAAAGAAAAAGAAATTCTTATCAATTGAGCAGAGTTTCTCAACCTCAGCGCTATTAGTTCTGGGCCAGATAATTCTTTATAAGGGAGCTGTCCTGTGCATTTGGGGATATTTAGCAGCATCTTTGGCTTCTATTCAGTAGATGCCAGTAGCACCGTTTCACACACCCCACCAAAATGTGACAACCAATTGGTAAATGTCTCCTGGTTAAGAATCATTGAGTTAGAGAATCATAGAGATGGGGTGATGAATAACATGACGTAATGTCTAGGATTTGCTTTTAAGTACTCTTGTGGTGGGTAGATGAAACTCGATTAGCATAATTTTTGTTTTAGTCAGAGCTGGATGGTGAGTACATAGGGATTTATGATACCATTCTCTCTATTTCTGTGTATATTTGATTTTTAAAAATCAATCTGTAACTAAAACTTAAGGCGGGGTTGCAAACAGACTTTCCTTCCAACGCTTCCTCTCGAGGTTGCTTCACTGTCTTCTTGGAAAACTCTCAGACACGGTTTCCAGAGTGACAGTCCAGACTTCCTACCAGCATCGTAGGAACAGACTCAGTCTCTGTCACCGCTTTACCGATCCGTGTCTCCAAAAGCAGAGAATATTAGCCATAAGCTAAGCCGACGTGAAAGATAAACGTAGTAGGTACCGAGATCCCCCACGCCCCTGCCAGTACTATCACTAACGAGGAAAAACGGCTTCCCCCACCACCTCACCGCCATTCGAGAAGAGGTCCGCCTTGTTGGGTGGGTGAACAAACTTCAGGACCTCAAGTCTTCCTTGTAACTTATGGTTGTATAAACGTACAAAAACTTCACCATTATAATCTCATCCTTTTATCTTTGAAGTCTCGGTTAAACTACTGTGGGCGAAAGGGTTAGACACTGGGCTGTGTCTTTCAGAATGTCGAGAAATGGAAGAGCAGAGAAATGCGACATGAAGGTAGGGAGAGAACCGAAGGACCCCAGCTCCGGAGGTGTGTGTGCAGGAGGAAACAGAATTCACAGGAAGAGGAGCTACCAAAAAGGAAAACGGGGAAGCTGGAAATGTCTTAAAATAGGACTAAAATGCCCATTCCATGCTACGTGAAGGAGTCGTTAAACTGAGTTAACGGAAGAGAATTGCTAGGTGGGGATATAACCTAAGTGCAAAACACAGTCTCCGCTGCTATGAGGCTTATAATTTAGTTGGACTGAGAAAACGTCCATACCTGAGAGAAACGATCAGAGCACGAGTAGTGTGAAGCAGAATGCCATTAGCTCCCCGTGGGGTACAGCTGACAGCATCAGAGTCACCGTGAGTGGGACAAGGAAGCAATACGATTAAGGTAGGAGCAGAAGCCTTCCTAAAAAAATTCAACTGAACCTCAAATACGAATAGGATTTAGATCAGCTAAGACTTTTCTCAGGAGAAAAACAAGAGCAAAAGTACTCGACAAATACTAACCATCACCTTCCAAAGGCTACTACTGCCCAGTATAGAATCAGAATGTGCACAGAATCTTTGTCAAACATGTGAAGACAAGAACGACTGGCGATGGGTGTGTGCATTCCAGAGAAATAGAACCAGCAGGGTATGTGTGTAGCTGTATCCGTATTGAGAGCTGAGGGGGCGGGGGTAGAGTCTGAGAGATTTTAAGAAATTGACTCTTGTGCTATTGTGGGGGCCGGCAAGTCTGAAATCTGCAGGGAGACCTGGCACACTGGAGACCCGGGGAAGGGTTGCCGCTGCAGGCTTGAATTTGAAGGCAGAATTCCTTCTTCCTCAGGGGACCTCGACTTTTCCTCTTAAGGCCTTCAACTGATTGACTAAGACCCACCCACATTATGAAGGGAACCTGCTTTATTCAAAGTCTACTAATTTAAACATTAATGTCACCTACAAAATAACTTCACAGTGACGTCTAGACTGGTGTTTGACCAACTATCTGGGTACTATGGCCCAGCCAAGTGGACACGTAAGATTTACCACCACAGGATGGGATGTAGGTGAGGGATGTAGATCAATGGTTACGTGGTATGAAAACCAGACAAGGATGATTCTTGAGCAGTCAACCAACAGGATGCTCTGGAAGAGTAGGCTGGGCCTGTATCAAGGAGTTTGGAGATGTAATACTCCCCTGTCATCTTTACCCATGGCAACCAAAAGCAATGCCTTGACATCACTCCGCAATTGCTACGTGACTGGTACTTCTCACCTAGGAAGCCAGTTCCGTACTTAAATGTCTATATCTGTTTGCCATTCCCTAATCTGAGAAGCCCGGGTTTCTTCTTTACTGCTACAGTCATATACACGGACAGTTCGAGTCGTACCTCAAAGCTTTTTTGCATTTTGAAAAGTCTGGATGTTTAGAAAGGAAATTTAGTTTTCGGTTTTGAAGTGTTTTAAAGCAACTCCTATTTTCTGTTTTAGGTCGAAATAAGTAATGACATCGACTCTGAAAATGCGGCTGCTGAACTTAGGAAGCAAAGCCCCACTGACAGCTCCTCTCAGCATCAACACGTCTCACTTTTTTCCAGAAGATGGACTTGGCCCTCCCTGCGTTCCCACAGACCACAGAGTTCTTCGGTCACAGTCTGTGTATTATTAGCATTGTGCGCTAGATAACTTGTAGGTGCTTGGGTGGGTATTTTTTGGTCCTTTTCTTCTTATATAAATACGAATTGAAAAAAATTGGTTTTTAACTTTTAACGATATTTAACAGGAGGCATGGAAAATGAAAAAAAAAATTCTGTAAAAACCTTCTACAGACAATTCTATGAGAATGTTGGTTTGTACTGTGGAGGTGTCAGGTCAGGATTGCCGATGGCTGCAGTGACCCTCGGCCTGCTGAGGTTCACATGGGCACGCATTACTTGGGGTTTCTAGGCAGAATGTTCGACACAGTGACAGCTGATAAACGGGTACAAACAGTCAATCCGGCTTTCAAGCTGGATCATTTTTTCGATGCCACAATACAAAACATGGAGTCTTCCTTTGTCCTTGACTTCCCAAAGCCCAGAATGCTATTATGGCAATCTAAATTTTCAGGTTCTTGCATGATACCTTGTTCTTCTTGTGCTCTGAAAAATACAGATCGTGGGTGTATGGAAGAGGTCAATGATTTGTGGTCCACCTTTCTGCTTTGGAGGGATTATGAGTACCCCCAAGGTTCATATTTTCTACTCTCTATCCCAGTTCTGACACTGGTATCAGCCCTAATATACAGCGTGTGGGCACACGGGATAGAAATCAAAATTAAAAGTCCCTAATCAGGAATGTTGCTCTTAAGACATTCAGAAGGAGCGTTAAAATGGTGTGCAACTCTCTGTAAAGACTTCTAAAGAAGATATTTCTATTTCTTCTGCATCAACTTTCCTTGCTCCTATCCCATCCCAATAACAAAGAAATTAATTAATATCGGAAACACAATTTTCCATGGGAAAAAAGGAGTCTTGAAAATACGCCAGTTTTTTTCATTTGTTATCTGTCAATTACTATTTCCCATATCAAAATACATTTTGCTCATTTTGTATGAAAACCAAGATGAGGCCTCCTACAGCAGGAGTCCCCAACCCCCAGGCCGCAGACCAGTACTGGTCCGTGGCAGGAGGTGAGCAGCTGGCGAGCAAGCGAAGCTTCATCTGTATTCGCAGCCGCTCCCCAGCGCTAGCATCACCGCCTCAGCTCCCCCACAGATCATCAGGCATGAGACTCTCATAGAGGCACCAGTCCCTGGTGCCAAAAAGGTTGGGACTGCTGTCCTATAGGTCCCAAAATGGGGTACATGTGCACTACTTAACTCAGAAGCTGTTAACTTGGCCCACTCATCTCTATAAACCACATAAATTATATGCAAATTTTTATACATATATAGAAGTTCCTTTTTTCTTCTTTTTAGAGTTCATATATGTTATGAGACTCTTAAGAATCAGAACTTAAGCAACAAAGTCTGCCCTGGTTCCTCCCAGCTCACAACAAGCGCTGGGCTTTCTGAAGGGTTGTTTTCACTAGCGTTGAATCGTGCCCCTTCAGTCAGCCGACACCCACTGAATCTCATCACTTTTCCTTCTCCTGGGTGAAACCAAATTCAAAATGAAGGAGAACTAGCAGGGACCTTGGAGACGGACAAATCTCCACTTTTGTGCAGTTGAGGGAGCTGAAGCCTAGAGGATCTGGGGGACTTGTTCAGAGTCCTGCAGAGAAGCAAGAGCTGTGGCCAAAGGCAGCAGCACTTGGGAGGGAGGCACCAGGTGGCCTTGGGTGCCAGGTCCACCACTGTGGCCTTGGACAGTGTTGGGGGTCTCAGCCTGGAGTTTTCCTCATCTGTGAAGTAAAACTATAATCCTTACCTCCCAAGGGTGAGGTGAGGGTTAGATGAAAATGTGAACCATGCACTGTAAACTGTGAGGTACTCTATGACTAAAAAAGGCAGTCATTATTGTAATGTCAGAACAATAAGCTAGACCCCATCTGGAGCCCTTGTCATACACCCAGGGTCTGTGCAAAGCCCATGGAAGCATCTAACTCCTAAGTTTTCTCAAAGGTAGCCTGAAAAAATTGCCCATCGTTAAGTGATTAGAAATAATGCAGACTACAAATTGCATTTCTTAATTAAAAAATAACTTTTATGTTCGAATTTCAAGGCCAAAACATAGTACTGTTATGGAGAAGCTAAAAGAACCTCAGAAATGTAGAACATTAGTGAGAAAACAATTAATGTTTAAATATCTTAAACTTGTCTTTCATTACCCACCCCCCACATGCACAAACAAAACCTACCTAACATTTTACAAAATCAATACCCCACTAACTTTTGTTGCTGTGTTATCTTCATGTAAACTTGTATGTATTTTAAGATGCACTGCAGTCATAAATCTTGTCTAACTGCAGGTAACAGATTTGAGGAGGAAATCCTTACATTAGTGATTTTTCTATGGAAATTCAACATAGACAGTTATTTAATATGTATGTTTTGGTTTTTCATCTTTCTGCATTTAAATAACTGGGATATGACTGTTTCGATCCCTAATTTCAAGAATCCATAATGATAATTCTAAAGTTCCAGACAATTTGCCATTCAGCAGAAACAAGTGAGATAGATCTCCCAGCCTCCTCTCCTCCCCACTGCTCTCCTCCCTCTTCCTGCCTACCCCGTAGAGGTTCTGCTTAAGATGAAAGGGATGGAAAGAGTGTAGAATTATGCAATAACGCTTGGTGGGCAGCCTGACCTGGGTGATTCTGGTGTAGTACTGTCACATGTCACAGGTGCTGCTCCTTAAGAGTGAGCATTTCCAGTTCTTGCAGATTTTCCCCGTTTATAGGGAATCTGCTCTGCACTAGGCATACTGCAGCAGGATTTTCAACAAAGACACGTTCACTAGATTTACGTTCTTGTCAGATCTTGGCTTCTCCATATGGAAATGTGTGTCTGATCAGAGAAAAGAAAAACGAACACATCTCTTAGCCTGCATGCATTTGCCAAAACCTCACTGAGCATCCTAAGAGTCTGTGCAACTCCAAGTTCAGCTGCTCTCTTCCAAAGTGTTCCCGGTTTTGTCCCCTTTGAACTTCCTTGGCCATCCTGACTTGTAAACCTTGGCCATCTCTGCCTCAGGCTGTGTCTTCTGTCTCGTGTTGACGATTTACACTTTCTTAAGTGTCTCCTGCTGACATTGTGCGGAGCCACAGGCAGCTAAGATATTTTCAGTTTACCTTCTATTTATTTCACCCTCCAGTCATGTTTCAAAGCAGCAAAAGTTAAGCAGAGGAGTTACAGGGAGTGGGGATCAGAGAATTCCCAGAGGACAGAATACATCTTGAGTGTGGAACCATCTATGTCAGAGAAATCTCAAACATCTCTTTTAGGAAAAGCTCTAAGCTAGTGGGTCCCCGAGTGTCTTAGCCTTCCGCCTGCCACGTAACATAGGGCACGTGCCCCTGAAACGAAAGCGTATGTTCCTGCCACTCCAAAGCTGAGAGGCCTCTGGACCACTTGTTCTGAAGATAAATTGACATCCTGCCCTAGCAAAATATTGACTTCTTCCTCTTCTCCTTAAGAAAAATAAGCCCTGCTATTTTCTATAGGCCAAAATAAGGGAGGCAGCCAGCTTCAATAGGCTAGATCTCACAAAATGTAGTAAGGCTGCCATCTGTCTCACTTAATGAATGGGACATTCATGATGGAGAAGAATTCATCTTCGTTAGAACCAGCTAAAATTAAAATGTACATTGCAACGTGAGGAAAACTGTCGTGACTCTGCTAAACTGAGAATCAAATAAAAACCAAAATAGCTTTTTTTGACTTTTGCAAATAAGGAAGGAATCTTACCCAGAATAAACACATCTCCACTTTAGACCAAATTTAAAAATTTATACTACCCAAAATGTGGACGCGCTATGAAATATTCTGCCTCAATATTTCCTGCCTCATTATTTCCTGGAGCAAACACTCTCATCATTTCTGAGTTACTTTAGTTTGTAACTAGGAGAACTTGTACAGTGCATTAGAATTCCGATGTTCTAACTTGACATTTTAGCCCAAGGGAGTAGTTGCGTTCGAGGGATAACTGAATTAAGCAGAACAAAATACAAATAATTAATCTTTTTAACTTAGAAAGCTTGGATATCTGTTTTGTTTTGTTTTGTTTTGTTTTGTTTAATTTCCTTCCCGTTTAAGAGTCATCTGTAACCTTTGCTGGACAGAAGGTCTGTGGAAGTGTCAACGACTGTGTTCAAATAAATATTCATGATAAATAGGCCCACAACTTAAGGGTGTTAAGCCCCAAAGTAGAACTAGAAAAGTAAATAATTGCTCGTCTAACTGCACAGTGTGCAATGCAGAAAGAGAGCAGATCTATTTTAAATATTAGAACGTATTTATTTTTTTAATTCTCCAAAAAAATGAATTCTTAAAAAAACTCACAATTTGTGGGTAGCATCTTTTTTTTTTTTTGGTCCAGAAGAAGCTTAATTTCTTTATTAAGTGTTAAGGAAAAAAAAATGCCATCTCTAGGAATTGGATAAAGCTTCTTACGTATTGATATTTGTGTGACGAAAAAATGGTGACAGATGAAAAATGAATCATCTTCCCTGGACTTTCAAGCATATAAGGAGCAAGAAGGATGTGAAATGCTAAATATTTTTTTAATGAAATATTCAAAGAATTCAAAATATTGCTTTGGCTTGAACTTGAGGGATAAATTAATTTTTTTAAAAAAAAGAAATAATATGGGAAGGAAAGAATGGGGGGAGGAAAGACGAAAAGAAAAAGGGAGGAAGGAGGGAGAAAGAATTCAAAGTTGAAAGTCTATCTAATTTGGATTTAGAAATAGGTTGTTCCTATTTCTTTGACTAAACACATTGAACCATTTTTTTCTACTTTTTTTTTCACCTCCAGAGTTAAGTTTTTAAAAAACAGTTTGAAGAAACCAATGATCTATGGTTATTCTCATGGATCCGGCTTGGGCGGACAATCTTGTCAGTCTTTATCGGTTAGGATTAGGTTTATGTACGAGTGACGAAAAAAATAGGAAAAAGAAAAGTGGCAGTGGCTTAAATAAGCTAGAGGTCAATATCTCTTCATATTTCAGAATTCTGGAGATTGTCGGCAAAGAGCTGGACTTGGGCTCCTTAGAGACAGGGACCCAGGCTCCTCTCTCATTGCTTCATTATGTGTCCTGCCATTCTCAAGATCATAACATGACTCAGGATGGCTGCCAAAGTTCCAGCAATTGCTTTTGTATTCCAGCCAAAAAGGAGAAAAGGGGACAGAGAAGAGTGCTTGTCTTATCTAAGGACATGTCTCAGAATTTGAACACGCTACTTCCTCTTACGTTGCATTAGCCAAAAGTTGGTCCACCCCAAATTTAACTGCAAGGAAAGCTGGGAATTGTAGTCTTAATTCTTGGTGACCTTGAACCCATCTAATAAGAAAGAGATGGGTTCATTTCTTAATAAGAAAGAGAAATGTATGCTGAAGAATGCTTAGCAGCCTCTGCCACAATTCAAACTAGTTGGCATGATTTTTGGAATAATGTTTTCATTTACTTTGATTATAATACATTATAGAAAAAATACATATATTCAGTACTGTGAGAAATTAATCATTGATTCTGTAAAATGTGAATTTCTACCTCATCTTTCTACCTTTCTTATTAGAAAGAAAAAACGTAAATCTATGATGCAAGCTCCTTCTGTTTCCCATAATTCTGCAGAGTACATTTTAGCTTTCCTCTTTAAATTGAATTTAAAATTCAAGAGCCAATCTAACGTATTGCTTGGTTCTCACTATAAAAATAAATTAATCCCTCTATGGTCATAACTCTTCAGCTATTTTATTTTGGCAGCACCTTTTCTTCTGAATTGATTAGTGTCATTATTTTCTTCTTCTTCAATTCAACAAATATGCAAAGGACATTGGTACTTAGGAAGGTGGAGCAGAACAGATAGTGAAAAGTCGATGACCCTTCCGGATCTATTATTTTTTCTCAGTAAAAGTTGGGCCTGTGTTTCCCTTCATCTGTTTTAATTCAGGAACATAATGTCAGATAGAGTGGAGTGAGAATTTTAAACTACTGATAGTCTGTTTCTCTAAGAAAAAATTCAATTGAGGGAAATTAGACCCTTTTTTTGTAATTAGATTTCACTGTACATTCCTTCTAGGCTATGCGTGTGTGTGTGTGTGTGTGTGTACGAGAGAGAAAGAGAGACAGACAGACAGACAGACAGAGACGGAGACAGATGGAGAGATGGAGACAGAGACAGAGACAGAGAAATATTCCAGGTACTGCTTATCAAAAAATATCCCATGAAGTGATTTCGATCCCTGAAAAGTATTGATTATTTCTCCTAACACCTTATGCCTACAAATCTGGCAGCTGTCACTGATGACTGAGGTAAGATTGGTTGACTTATTCATGTAGTACACACACATCTACACACAAACTTCAACACTTGGGTACAACCTTTTCTAAATAATCACATTGTTAAATGTGCGATATGCCCCGTTCTCTAAAAGATAAATAGTATTATTTTAGGGAGTGAAAGTTAAAAGAAATGAGATGCCTAGCGCAATGTGTTATTTCTCTGCTGGATCAAACTGTAGAGTTGAAAAGACCTCAGCAATTCACTTGCTCGATTTACAGATACAGGGACTGAGGCTGGTAGTTGCAGTGGCCTGTCCCATGTCCCACTTGAGTCTGCTATGCAAGCTTTCAGTCCAGCCTTCTTTCCTCTACATTTGGTGGCCATCAGCTGCCACAACTCCCGACTGAACCAGGCCTTAACCATCAACTGCAGTCTGATGCTTTTCTCTCGCCGGGGTTCAGGCCCTGGTCTTCAAGGCTCAGGACCCCGAGGAAAACACCTGCTGTTGGCTCCTCCCACCTCACCTTTCCTCCACTTGGACGTATCAGACAGTCAGATAGTCCCCTTCCAGTGGGCTTTCGTCCTGTTCTTTTGTCTTCTCAGGGCAAATGAGAAATCCCAGACCTCACATCACTGCTCTTTGCTTCCCAAAAGACAAAACAGCTGAGCCCTGCCTGCCTTCTTTCTTTGCTTATGGTTCAGACATAACTCCATCTGCCCTACTCAAGCCTTCTCATGATTCTTTGTCAACCGGGAGAGAGATAGTTGACTTTCAACTGCTGGATGTCAGTCTCTTCTAAAGGCTTTTGTTCCTGAGGAAGTGATTTTGCAAATAATTGCTCAAAGTCACTTTTTAACTGCCTCACACAGTTTCATTTCTTTGAAACCCCTTTTAAAGGGAATTGATCTCTTCCTCTTCTGGCTTCTTAAGTCTATTTTAAACCTAAAACAGCAGTCATTGAACGCAGTTTTACAAAACAGTTTCTTTGGGTCACCTATGTCATGCGAATCCAAGAGCCTAATCATTGAAATTATTCCTATTATTCAGATAATGGTAATACAAATAGAGCATTATATGTGAATGTCAATTCACTTTCTAATTCCTTCATCAGAATGTGCATTGTGTTGTACAGTCCTCTCTTTGCACTGTCCAGGGTTTTTATTATTATAAACTGTCACATCGAACCCATTCATTCAACTAATACCTATAAATATGTAGTTAGGTTCTTCTACGGCTTTTCATTTTTGCCATCACTCTAAATTAAAAAAAAAAAAGTTTCCCAAGAAAGACATTTTTAGGAAAAATATAATGTATAATGCACCAAGTTTAATAACTTTAAAGAATAGAATTGGGGGCAATTCGTGTGGCATGCTTAATTTGTTTCTATAGGGTAAGCATAGCTCATTAATTCCATTTTATTTATTATTTTAAAATCACTTGTTCAGTGCGGTGAATTTAAAAGAAAAAAAATCGATCGATCTTTGGACTTTTAACATCGCAGAGAAAGAACATTGATTACGGAACTCAAATATCTAAAATTCGCCCAGGAATTGAAATTGCTTGGCCCCCTATGAAGTTCTATTTGTGCTCCTGGGCTGGCATAGGCTTTGCTTTAAAGTTTCTGAACTTGAATCAAGTTGGTCCCGTTAATCTTTGTCAAGAAGGAAGTTTGGGGGCAGGGCTGAGAAGACGAACTCCTGATCTTGTTTTATTCTTTCCTCGTTTGTTCCAGGGCCCATGGCCACCAGCCCTCCTTGATTTTATTCTGCCTGAGCTTCACATTTCCATACCTAGAAATATGGGGCTGCATGATAATTACAACCTCTTAAGAAAATGGAGCTTTCTTTAAAGGTTCCCTACAAATCTAAGATGCCATGTGAAAGGCGCTGGCAGCACAGAATATTATTAGCATCAGTGATAACCGTAATAAGACTGTGTCTCGTTTCCTTTAAAAGACACAGATATTCCAATTTCAAGCCGTATAACTCAAAGGGAATTTGGGTGTTAACACTTCAAAATACTTTCAAGTCCTTAGGGGGAAATCTGAAGTGAAAAGTACTAATTTCCAAATCAGTCCCTAAAGCAAAATGCCTGGCTCGGAATAACAAAGTAATTTCTCATCCCTGTAGTAGAAATGCACAGGTGAGAAATCCCACTAAGACTTCTGATCTGAAAATTCTAAGGAATCTCTGCCATTGTAGATAAAGGGACAAAAAAGAAAAAAAATTGTCCTCTCAGTTGTGCTTACCTTTCAAATTTTTCTGAGACTGCCTGTATGTGACAAGAACTCTGCTACCTGGCAACCTCACGTATCCACAGCAGAACTGAGAACTTAGGAGCAAAAAAGGTCTCTGACTGTCTCAATCAAGTTATAAAACCCACACTCTGAGTCGTTACCACAGAAAAGCTCTCCGGCCCCTTATTTAAATCCTCTTTTCTCTTAATGTATACATCATTCTGTCTTAATGACATGGTTTTCAATCACATAACAGATTACAAGAAGAAAATTGGGAAGGTCGGTAATGTTACACGATAATCAGAAATCGGTAATGTTACACGATAATCAGAAATGCGGTCATTTAACATACTTTAAAAAGAACAGAGATAGAAAACAAATATAAAAAATCTATAGCGAGGTTGTCTAGGGACATTTAAGATGAGAATGGATATACTTAAGAGTCTGTGGGCAACACTGTATTATTTCATAGAAAAGCATTTTATTTATAATGAATCTAGATGACCAGGAAAAGTATTTATTGTGGTTAGAAACAGGAACCCCTTATTCGAGGCACTTTTCTTTCATCTGTCCTAAAATGATATTGATTATTGATTTTTATTTAAAGACGCCTTAGTGTTATCTACTGGAAATTTTTTCAAATAACCATATGGGTCTTCAGTGTCTACAATTTGAACGGGATCCCTCTAACCGCGGCATTGCTGTGCCCGGCGTAACCTGCACAACATTACGTCGGCTTTGTGATCAACATGGTCTTTCAAAGTAATTAGGTGCGCAAAATTCATTTTGGAGATCTCACCATCCAAAATGGATAAAAGAAAGATGCTTAGGTATTTAAAAAGTTAAAGTATCAAGAATAGCAAAGATATCCCCCGCACATCCTGGACAGGAGCCACGGTCTAGTGAGATGCTCTCCCTGGGAGAAAGGAATAGATTTTCAAGATTGCGGGCCTTGGTATTAGTTCTCTGGAATTCTTCCCTGGGATCAATTTTCCTCCACCTCGCAGTTGACAAATTCTCTCTTCTGGTGAACTACTCTGATTTTTTCAGCTGCACAGATAGCAAAACCCCGGGATATTTCCTAGCCCAGGGAAGCCTTTGCAGAAAGCATGAGTACGACATGCTTTCTCCGTGGGAAGTGGTCGCCCTGCTACCTGCAGTCACCAGAACAAACTTGCTTCCCGGCACGTTCTTGACCTACTCTCACTCTAGAAAAGGAAGTCTCCTCTCTAGATAGTAGTAGTTTATATCAAACTGGGATGTGTAGTTTCGTCTTCATTCAGGGATAAGTCCGATTTGCTCTTTGGCATGTAAAACTGACAATCCCCAGAAGATGCTACTGGTTTTGAAGTTTTTCTGCAGCTAGTTACCATGCTATTATTGTGAACCCAGCTACAGGAGTGAGACGAATTAGATGACCTCTTTCAAGGCACAGCAGGTGCCAGTGTCCGCTGGTGGCAAGCAATGGCTGCTGCCTCTTTTTTACAAAACATCCTCGCTGAGTATCTAGTGTGTCTGAGGTACTGTGCAGGCACTAGAGATACAAAGCAAAATGATAGAGTTTGCCCACAAGGAGCTCGCAGTCCAGTTGTGAAGAGAAGGACTCACCCCCGCTTCTAAGCCAACGCCTGCTAGCGCTCTGCACAGCCGGGCCCGGGGGTGGGAGATGCTGGCTCTCCTTCTTCCAGATTCTGAGTCCCAGCAATCCCAGGAGGGAGGAGAACCCACTCACAACCATCCTCCACCTCCCTGTGCACTCAACAAAACACTTAGCATCCGCTTTGTGCAAGAAGCTGGGGGAGTGACAAAAACAAATCAAACACACGCCTTTGCCTTGAGAAGTTTGCAAAAGCAAACTAGCAGCTTTAGGATGGTCAGTAAGTGGCTTCCCGTGGGTTCAATCTCTAGATACCACACCTGTTCTCTCTGAAGTCTCACTAGGTCTTGGACTGCACCGTCCCTCTGGGCAGACATGTGCCACATTGACCAAATGAGCCCCCATTGCTCAGGACCTGAATAACAGGTGCCTGAACTGCAGTCACCCCTCCCAAACAAACCGAAGCAAGTCTGAAGGACTTTTGAATTTGCATAAAAGATAGCAAGTCTAAGCTCCTAACAGTCAAAAATAATCATGGCCACCATTTGCTTCAGTAATAGCAACAGACGTTTTCTTGTTGCACCTGTAGTGATCTGAGAGGGTGCCCAGGGCCCGGTTTGATGGGTCAGTCTTTAAACAAAACCCAGAGAACACAGGTAAGGGAACGTGCTAAAGGAGCAAAAGCAATGCTCAAAGCCATCCCCGTGCAACTGTGGCGTCATCGCAGAGATCGTGCAACACATGATTACTTGTCTGACTTTCTTTCTAACAAACCGGATATTATGGTTATGTATTATTATTGCTGAAAGCACGATAGCAGTATTTAAATGGTGAGAATGACTCTAAGTGTTTTTGGTGCTGTGACCAAGAGAATGAAAGTTAGTTTGCTCTCGCTTTTGTAATACCATCTCTGCCATCGGATGGAAAACATTGCAAGTACCTAAAGCATTTTGGTGTGTTTCAAAGGCAAGGATCTGCTGGTAAGAGGACAGAAAGACAAGGATGTTGTACCTCCTGTCTATTTCTACATGTTTTTAACCTTTCATATTTTTGCCAGCAGAAGTTATTAAAAAACAAACTTTTAATCTTGAACAATTCTCAGATTGCTTGCCAACCAAGATGTGTCTCAATCTTGACACTGCAACTTAATGTAAAAATCTTGAATGATATTTTGTACCGCTATGAATTTCTACTGCCCCCTGATACTGTGTAGTGACTTCATTGTATATTAACTTCTTTTCTACAGATTTTTGAGCTACCAGGTGAATTAATTGAAAAAGTCAAATCCTGTTAGGAACCACCCTACATGATGTCGGTAGCCTGTGAAAAATGAAAGTCCTTTTTCTTATAAACCAGTAACAAGACTTGTTTTCAAAATTCCTTTTTACATTTTTTGTGCATATAATACCTGTATATTATACTCATATTCTAAAGTGACCAGAAGTGTTATTTAATAGAAACTACATACATTTTTTTATGTCTCTATGGACCCTTTGATTCTGGGTGCATTACTGTAAGCTAGCAGTATAATAGACTATTCTTTTCAATTATAAATAAAAATGTACATTGAAGTAAAAGATGACTACTGTTTTTAATGTTTTTCCTCTTTACAGTATGTATTATAGTAAAGTTGGAAAAGACAAGCATCTTGAATGTCCTTTCATTATTCATATTTCAAGGGGTTACTTACCTCTCTCTTTCTATATTCATACACAAGTAAAAGTTAAGCCTCAGGCTATGTGACTATAGGAAGTCTAGTGTCCTCCCTACAAATTTCTGAGCAGCCCTGCAGAGGGTTCAAATGCTCCACAGACCCACCTGGTGTTGCCTGTGCAGGCTCACTGCACACAGCTGCTCTGGGCTGCTCTGCTGGTGACTCTTTCTCATAATTGCCTCTCATCCCTGCAGCTCACTCCAGGCAACCTCTTCCCAAAGCTAGAACTCGGGCTCTCTTTATTTCCCAAGCAAAGCTGAAACACACCTTTGTAACTAATACATTTTACTAAGGTTTAATGATGAATAAAAGGATTACATCTTAGAAAGAAAAGCTTGAAAGTGCTTCTCAGATTCCAGTGGTCCTGGAGTTGCTCTGAATGCACCTTTACAGGGCGGTGTCTGCCAGCCCCTCTCTCCCTCCTGCTACCTCCTTGCTCCCAGGGAGACTGGCCCACTTGGTTTCTGCACTGCTTCCGGTCAGGTTGCCAAAATCACACTCCACCTCACTCCAAGCAGGAAGCAAAACCTCCTTACACCGGAGTAACCTCTGCAGAGATTGTTTAAGGAAATACTGTTGTTAACATTATTTAACAGACTATTTAACATCAATCCTGAGACATGTGCCCTGGGACTCTGTCCCCAGATCAGGCTTCTCCAAGAACAGTGAATGAATTTGTCCTGAACCAACTGACTAGCACTTCGCTGTGGCATTCATCTTAGAAAACGAGGAAGGGGGTGGGGGACATGAGAATTCAACTTTTGCAAGTTTTTTTGTAATTCTGAAACTGAGTTTATTAACAAAGCAAGGGGGAAAGTCTTGTTTCAATGATATATTCGAGATTTGACTCTTACAAATAAAAGTCCAGCAACATAAAAAATTATAAATTCTTTTGTCCCCATTCTCATTTATCAAAAAGAGTGAAATATAGTCTAGTCTCAGAACATCATGTACTTACAAACGAAATAAAGAAAAATTTAAATTGCTAATCTTATTGCATCTCCCTCCAGCTGGGCATTTGAATTCTTATGCCTAGTTGGACAAATAGATATCAAATTAGGTATTTCTACAACCTAATCATGGCTATGGATTTAAATAGCAGACTAGCATATATTCTTTCCCTACACTAAGCATATGTTGGATTTTATTTTTCTTCCGTTTTTCACCTGTGTCAAAATAACTTAAACATCATCTCTTAGCCCCTCCTGTCCAATCCCACCCCACTGCCTTAGTTCTGGCCCTCATCATCTCTTAATTAAACAGCCTCCTAAAGGAGTCTGGACCTTCCACCTTTCCCGAAAAACTCTGCTTTCAATATATTTCTAAAATCACAAATCTAAGCATGGTTTTATCACCCTTCCTAAAATCTTAAAATAGGATAAAGAATCAGATGCAAACTCCTTAGCTTGGCATATAAGATCTTCTATTATCTGACCCAACCTACATTGTCAGCCTTGCCTCTTACTACTCTCTTTTTCACATCCTGTACCTTTCATGCTTTTGACCAAACGTTCACCCTATTTCTTCATGCTTCCATTATTTGGGAGGTTTTTATTTATGTAGAATGCCTATCTTGTCTTGATGCTAGGTATATTTAACTCAGTCTTCAAGACCCAAGTCATATGTTATTCCATAAAAAACCAACTCGACATATAATTATTAAGCACTTACTATGTGGAAGATTCTGAATCTACTAGGCAGAATTGGTCTCTCTACAGGCTACAAATTTTGGTTCTGCTTCCATAATTACACATCGAAGCCTAACTACAGCCTCTACCTTATGAGTTTCTGAGTGCCTTATGAAGATGAGTCACACTAGTGTTTTTGGCAGGCATGTTACCCTGTTCTCATTAATTCTTCCATCGCCTAGACCCATAACGTGGTTTTTTGTTGTTGTTTTTTTGTTTGTTTGTTTTTTCCTGCTGTATCCTTCTCTTAACTAAAAACTCTCTATTCTGCATCGGTGCAATTGGTTTGTTAGACTCGATTTCAGGTATTTATATTATATTGGCTACTCTTAAATTTAATTTTGTTAGATTCAGCCAGTCATTTCAATTGGATGATATCATTTTGAATTCTGATTTTTTAAACAAACCTATTGGTTATTCTTCTCAGACTCATGGGGCCTACACATATGCTCCAACATCTTTTTATACAGAGGCTGAATATTGTTGAATAAGCCAAGTTAGAAAGTGATTATTATGAATGTACCATATTATTGCCATCAGTCAGGCCCCAAATGGCATACCTTAGAGTCTGGGATGATGCACTACCTTAGATAGATATCATTCTGAGACCCAGATTCCTCGTTTTCTTAATCTCTGTAGTGGTCTCATATATTAATTTTATAAAAAAGAAATAGTGTCTCTGACCTGAGGTGTTCTTTAAGAAGTTGTATTTGTTCCACAGTTGGTTTTTGGAAGATAGTATGAGTTATATCTTAGCATCTTATTTGGGATTTTTACTAAATTCACCAGTTAATGATTTGTGAAATGTACTTTTTTCCACTTTTTAAAAACTCGCACACCGATTGCCCATTTTCAGCCTTCTGGCACTTCTCTCATCCTCCAAGAGCCTCGAGTTCACCAGGAGGAATGCTCTTACCTGCAGTTTCATTTATTAAACCTTGCAACAGGTAGTTATTGAACATCTACAATGTGTCAGACACTGTGTTGGACACTGGGGTTCATCTCGAGTCAAACAGATACAATCCCTCCATTCAAGGGGTTCACATTTTGGTCAACTGTATCTTGAAGGACAGAGTTTGGCGAGCCAGCTAGATCTTTTCTTCAACTACATGGGACTTCAACTAACAATGATCAGTTTTTATCTGGTAAGTTATCCTTCTTACCAGAGAAAGTGAAGAAACGCTAATCATTAGTTATTTGCAGTTATAAAATGTCCTAAAGACTAAAGAAAATTTCCAGGGACTTGGTCTCTAGCAGCCCTCAAGGAGCTCACACCTTGCTGAGCAAAGGTGAATCCAATAATCACGTTATGTAAAGTTGGAGCAAATCAATCAGCAAACAGAAAATAAATTCCGATTGTGGTAAGTGCCACGGAAACATAAACAGAATGACACAATGGAGAGTCAACGGATGAGGAATGAAGCCCTCCCTTCCATAGACACCAGGTAAAACCTCTGATTTCATTGTAAGTGCAAAGCCTGTGGGACGGGAAAGAGGCAGACACCAGTAAGGAACTGAAAGGAGCCCTCCATGACTGCAGTATACAGTCAGCGCCACTTAACGAAGGAGCTACGTTCTGAGAAATATCTTGTTAGGCAATTTCATCATTGTGCAAACATTAAGAGTGCACTTACACAAAACTAGATTGAGTTAGCCTGCTACACACCTGGGCGACGTAGTATAACCCGTTGCTCCTAGGCTACAAACCTGTACGGCACGTTACTACACAAAACAGCACGAGAGTAAATCAAGCACAAGAGAAAACGATGCAACCGAGAGAGCAGTCAGCACAGGATGTGTGAGGCTGCTGCTAGCGTAACACGGCATACTGTTTCACGGCAAACTTTTTTATAAGTAGAAAGAGTACACTCCCAAATAATGATAAAAAATATAGTGTAGAAAGCACATAAAGCAGTAACATAGTCATTTATTATTTATTTATATTTATTATTATCGAGTATCATGTACCGTGCGTAATTGTATTGCTATACTTTTATACGACTGGCCGGGTAATAGGTTTGTTCACACCAGCATCACGACAGACACGTGAGTACTGCATCCCACTCTGATGTCACCATGGCTACTAGGTCACCAGGCTGTAGGAATTTTTCAGCTCCATTATAATCTCATGGGACTGTCATCATATATGTGGTCTGTCATTGGCTGAAATGTCATTATGCGGTGCATGACTAATGAGTGCAGAAGAGAGGTACAAGAAAAGGTTGGGAGGTGGGAGGTAGAAAGTAGTAGCCAGATTCAGGGCCTTGTAGGTCCACGAAGATTAGGATTTTATTCAATGAGAATAAATAGGAGGGCATCAGGCCCTGATCAGCAGTAGGTAAATCAAATCGCCTCTTCGCGTAACAAATAACAGCAAATTTTAGAAACTGAACGCATCTTTGAAAACCAAAATTGTTGATTAAAAAAAATAAAAATAATTAAAAAAATAAATATTCTCCTTACTTAAGCAGAAATTTAAGTAAGAAATTCTCCTTACTTAAGCAGAAATTTAATTTAATTTTATCCTTTCCTGCCTTTGTCATTTGAATCCTTTGAGACTACACCTGAGCAATGTATGTGCTTGTTCGGGTCCCTGTGACATAATCCCTGACATTAGTCAATGCATGGAAAATTCAATCAGAAAAGACATTTCTCCTTCTAGATTATACAGAAATGACTTCATTAAGTTTGCTTTCAAAAAGTATTTTCCCCAAATGCTGAGGTCTTCTTAAATGACTGTGTTAAAGGGCTCTCACGTCGGCTGAAACATCGGCACTAATGGTGCCTGATTCTGTCTTTGCCATTTTTGTGATGAGAAATAGAAAAGACTGATATCTTCAGTGAATGCAATCCTTTCAGAGCCCTTTAATTGAACGATTTCTTAAAGGACCAAGTGTCCCGGAGAATAAAAGCGGCTGAAGCAATTTTCTTGAGTCGCAGGCATTGTTACGGAGCAAACCTTTTCAGAGGAGAGAGGAGTGGAAAGTGGGAGAGGAGGCACTGCTCAGGGGAGCACCGCGCTGTGCAGGGGAGCACCGCGCTCCACGCGTCAGCCACTGCCCCCCTCCCTTTTCTTCTCTGACTTTCCTTCCTCCTGTCACTAATCTTTCTGCATTTTTGATCCTTGGGGTCCCCCCCATGTTCTTTTAGCTCCCAGGTCCCCCGCTTTTTAACTCCAGATCTTTGAGTCAGTGAAGTTTCTCGGGGCCTGAGCTTCCTTACCCATAAAAGGTGGCTGTCACCTGTCCCATTTAATAAGCGATAAAATACACATAAAGCCAGTAACAGAGCCCCTGACATGCTAGTAAGTCCTCTACAAATGTTAGTCTTCCCTCTCTCATCCCCTCCCCACCCTTCAACCCTTCCTTTCTTCTTCTCCCCGTCCCCATGTGAAAGACCAACAAGTTCTTATACCCACGGCTCACTTCAGCTGTAACCTTGGGGCCCAAGGGCTGGAGGCTACTGGCATAGAGTTGAATACACTCAGAAGTACATTCTAGCATGCAGAGTAAACTTCTATTTTGTTTTTTATTTCAAAAGGTCTCATGAAGAATTATCTGACCCTAACAAAGAACAAAATTTTTACTTAAAGTTGGAGAAAGCTATACAGTGAATTGAATCCTATACCTACTTTCATGCCTTCTTATCCAGAAGTATAGAAGCACCTGGATGGTAGAGCAACCTGCCAGCAGAGACCAGTCCCAGGAAAGAACTAACATCCAGTTAATGAGGGCATCAAACTTAGGCCCTCCTGATCCGCTCTCCTCAAGCAGAATTCAGGGACTCGTCCTGTTTCGGCTTCACCCTGACCTAGGGTCTTGGAGTCCTTTGCCTCCAGCTGTGCAAACGGAGAAAGAGGGAGAGCAGGGGTGATCTCGCAGGGCGTTGTCAGGAGCCAGGCCTGGAACTGATGCGCATGCGGGGTCTTCATTTCCTCTGTCCCCATATGCAGAGCCCCTCACAGGTGCCCACTTAGGAGAATTTACGTCTTCTTTTTACTAAAGAAGGTGTCATTTTCTCTCATGGACCATCGAACTCTGTTTTCATACAGTTTCTTCAGCTTGGCCGAAATTCAGGAAAGTAAAAGGCAAAAAAAGGTGAACCATAAAATGAGGCCTACATCATTGGAGTGTTAACTAAGGCCGTTAAATCTGTCACTTGGAACCTAAATATTGGAGTAGGACTTTGATGATGCTATAAAATTGATCCTAAAGTAGACCAAGCCAGAATAATAATGCAGCAAACAGCGTGATTGAAAAATCTGAAAAACTACTCAAGCTTTCCAATTGGTATTTACATTAGTACATTCCCATCCTTAATGACATAAAGAGAAATAGAGTTACAGATGCTTAATGCATCAAGGCTCAGTGAATCTGGAGGAAAAGCAGATGGCTTATGTAGATCTGAGAGCATTTTAATATTAAACAGATAAACCACCATTAGATGGGTGTGGCCAAGGCATATCCTGTTGCATGCTTGATCGTGGGAAGTAGATATTTCAGATGTTTGTCCTCTCTACTCTTCAGTTCTTTCAAATGGTGCAGGTTGCAGGACAAGAGCCAAGAGACTTCAACATGTCTAAGAAGCTGGACACTGGCGCAGATGGCTGACGCCACGGATGGAGGCTGCTCAGCCTGTGCCTGAGCGGAGGGAAGCCCTAGCTGACACTTCCCAGCCTTTGCTGTGCAGTGTAGAAGCAGGTTTGGCTGCTGCCCGACTGAAAACCAAGAAAAGCAACACTGATCTATGTTAGTAGTGTCATGTCAGAGACACGTGGAAGGAAGAAGACTGGGAAGGCGGGAGAAAGGAGGAACACACGGCTGTGAGAGCTCAGAGAGGCAGAAAGAAAGGGAGATTGGAGTGACTAGGGACCTTCATGAATAAACAGTGCCCTAGTGTGGCTGGGACATCTTCGTGTTATTTATGACAATGTGATCACCCCTCCCCACAGCCTCTCACGAAAATAAAACGAAAACTTTAACTCAAGACCTGTTTTTCCCTTCGGTGCATTTTGGAGTTAGAAAAAACTTTTTTTTCCACGTATGATTCTGGGTTGACAAGGGTTTTGAACTGGAAGCCAGAAAGCCTTGTGTTATTTGAGTTGAATGATTAAAATCGAGTCTGTGAGCCCAGTACATTTTTTCAGAATGTTTGATGTTAGAAGTCACTGACATCAGCACTTATTAATTGTGGTCAGAGGCTTTAAAGACCTTCGGGTTGCCAGGTTTTTGTTACTTATTTTATGAAAGTGGCCTCATGGGCACCATCTTCTGTAGTTGAGTCAAATCCTACTCAGGGGATTAAGTTGTAAAATGAGTACATACGACGAAAGTTAAGCGTAGTCCACATTTCCATTAAACACACTGTAACTCATCCCTCCAGGACGCACTTGCCCATCGTACCCTCACGTTCGGCCCAGTCTGGGGTTCCTCAGTTCCTCAGCATCGCGCTCACGCTTCCTCGTTAGCTGCCTAAGCAGCACCAACCACACACGCGCCCTGATACAGAACAAAACAGTCTCCGCCTTCGTGGAAATTACATTCTAGTGAGGAGGCAAATAATCACATGAGCGAATAAGTAAAATTTCATCAGATAGTTTTATGCTCGGCGGAGACAAAGGAGGAGCCGGGGAGAGGCAGAGAGCTGGGCCAGTGTCATCACGGTCACAGACGGGTGCAAACCGGGCATCTGCCCGTGCGCGGTGCATCCGAATCCTGGTCTGCACACAGCAGCGAAAGATGTTACAGTGGCATCGCAAGTTTCTAAAGAATGCCTGTGTCATGAAACAGACTGACTCTGAATTCATTTATGAGAAATTTTAAGAAACGTCAGAGAACTGGAAGCCTCTGACATTTATTAAAATTGAAGCGTGCTACATTTATACAAAAAGGATCAAGTTCCATAGAAAAACTCAGGATTCAGGGCTTTCCCTTAAATCTGAAGGGAAGCCCTGACAAGATTTGAAGTACTTTGTGTTGAGAAACTTGATAGGGAAAAAAATCCACCCCAGCTCAATGTCTGTTGAAAGTGCTCCTCGTGCGTGTGTCTTGCTTACAGATGTTTGAGGAAAACATCTTGATTTAGTGCCTTTCTTGCACGTCTCCCAGATCTGTCATTATATGAGGCTCTGGTTCTTCACCCATCCAGGAAAATACTCCTCTAGCCTGGAAGTCTGCCAGTTAGACAGCAGAGAAATTTTGTATGCAGTCTATAAATTTATATACATAAAAGTACCCAGCCTTTGAAGAGGTGATTAAAATTGTTTGCTTCCTTTCTTTTTATCAAGTCCTTTGGGACTTCCTCATAGATTAGAGTAGAAAACATCTAATATTATGTATAAATCTATGTTTATATAACCATTAGTATTTTTTAATTAAGATAATTGATATAATCTGTTTTAGATGTGCAACATAATGATTCAATAAACCGTTAGTATTTAAATAAATATAATAATTGTACTATGAGATGTTCTTTAGTTTGCAGGCAATCTCCTAAAATCTTCAATTCTATATGGTTGAATGTAAACACAACCAGTTAAATATCAGGTTAGCTGGTTCTCTCCTGACATCTAGTGTTCCTGATTCATTCCTGCAAAATACGCTGGTTTGTTTTCAACTACTATTAGAATGAAAATGTTATATGGAATAAAAATTTCATTCATTTTAGAAAGAAATTTAAGTGGCATAAAATTACAAGCTACATAATAACGAAGCTTCTGTTTCCAAGGAGCAAAAGACGCTTTTCTCTTACTGTCTCTCATATGAGAAAACGGTGTATTTCCTTGCCATTCTGATGGGTAAGACAGAAAGAACCAGCATGTATGTAGAACCCTTCCATTAATGCAAGGAAGGAGGGGAAGTGAGAGAAGGGGCACTTTCTGAGGGCCTACTATGTGCCAGGTACTGGGATTGAATACCTTAGCGTGGGTCATCACTGTGCAGACGCTACAGGACCATCCTAACCCACCCAAACCCTGGAAACTCAGCCCGACGACACACTGAGGATTTTCCTACTCTGCAGTGTGGAAGTGGAGAGGGCCGAGGTCTCTTCACGAAACATCTCGTGCCAGGCCTCAAGTTACACAAACTGTAGGCACTCAGAAACATCCGGCTGGACAGAAACGAGCGACAGCGCCTGTCCTTTACGTTCAACATTGCCATTCCGTTTGAGATGTTCCACGTGGGTCAGAGAAAGGGTGAAGCTGGAGGTAAGAACATTGGCGCTTGTTCCCCAAAAACCCTCAGGCCCGGAAACTGGCTGTAGGCTGGAAAGGATCCGTGTTAGCTGTCTGTCACGCATAGCAAAACAGGCGACACTAAACCGGTCCTCCCTCCTTTTGTTCTTCCTTCCTTTAACTTCTAACCTCGTGCGCCCTCACTGGCACTTTGTCTTTCAGCCTGTGCTCCTCTCCTGCTGACAAAGAAGTCAGGATCCCTGAGGCTCACAGTGGCCCGAGGACCAGTGGCATCAGGATCACTCAGGAGCTGGCTAGACACGCAGATCCTCAGGCCCCATCCAGACCTACTGAAAAGGAATCTGCATTTTCACAAGATCCCGTGTGACTCCTATGTACGTAGAAGTTTGAAAAGCACCACTCCAGACCAGCAGCGATAGTAGATATGTTTCAGCTGACAAACCCATTCCAGCAAAAGGAGAAGCTGACTGGAGCCATGAACTGGCCCAACCAGGGGTCCCGGGTCTGTAAGGGGTATCCTCTCTAAGCACAGGTCAGAGGGGACATCTATACTTTGTATTCAGGAACAAACTTTCTGATACCCCTGAGCGTTTACTTGTCTAAGCAGCAGTTGGCCCTGGGCCCCTCCTGAGCGAGGCAGTATCACCTAGACTCAGGCTGGTAGAGCCCACGCTCTGGATCTTGCCCATTGGGGGTCCCCACACTTGGAACACCTTCCTCAAAGTTGTCTGATCCCCTCTCTTGTGCCTGGGACTGAGCAGGGCCAGAAGTGCTATCTGGGTTAGGTTCCCCAAGCCTGGACCTGGTCTTGTGTGGGGGTCTTGGTCGCAGGAAGCACCTAGGTCAACATTTTGTAGGTACCTAGTGCTGACAAGGCAGCCATGGAAGAGCTAAGTGGGTAGGACACTCGGAGCCTGGCCAGACCTGCAGGGCCCTAACTCCCACTTCTCCCCTTCAAGGTGCTGTCCGACACTGCTCTGCTCTGTCCAGAGGCCCTGAGTAGCTCTGGGATTCATGCCTATGGGATTGTCCCGGATCCTGTGGCCAGACTCTAGCTCCAGGAAAGCCACCCGACAGTATTGCTTTCACGGGACCGCATGAGATCGGGTAGCCAGAATAGTGTCACTATGCTGATTTTCTGACTTTTGTGATAGGCACAGGATCTGGGCTATTGGAGATCAACCATGACCTTGGGCTTGAGCCACATATGTGGGCCCATATGGGCTCTTACTCATCTTCCAACTACAGTGTCAAGCTCCAGGTCACAGCCTGCAGAGGTGGTGGGGTAGCAACACCCAGCATTTAGCCTCCATGCCTCCAGCCACTCAAGATGGTCGGTCACTCCACTCCTTCCCAGACTCCACACGATGTGTCGGGCAGTCTTTCAGGGTTGCCACCCGTCTCCTCCCAGGCTTTCCTGACTCTTGTTCAGTGACGTCAACAGGCACTTCTATTTCATGTCCTCTCTTGCTGCCATTGATATAGCAATAGGTTGCTATATCATTGATATAGGTTGTGCTGGGTCAGTCTTAAACCAAGCTACCTGAGGGACAGAGGGACAGACATTCCTGCCCAAATGGGGCTGTTCTTCTCACTTGTCCTCAAGCCCCTTGCCTGGCCTCCTGCAGGGGATGGTGTATATACACGGTGGGCGGTGGGGGGGGGGGGGTAGGTGTAATTTGTGAGATTCCATTCTGAATAAAAGTGATTCCAACATAAAGACTTCAAAAAAAAAAAAAAATACATGGTTGGAAAAATGGAAAACTTAGCATGAGTGAAAAATGAATGATTCACATTTTTTTTTGCATGTGTGCTCATCATTAATGAAGCACAGTGAGAACCTCTGGGAGCAATCAGAGGCTGGAAGCCAGTATTCACAGGCAGAAGTGTGGATGTTACAGCATCCTGGGTGATGATAGTCAGGATTAAATGTTATTAGAGAACTTGACAGACATGCAGATCTGTACTATTTCAAAACAAATGGGATGAAGAGCCCTGGCAGTATTAAGTGTCACTACCTTTTTCTAGTGGCGAGAGACACGAAATCAGCCAGAAATGGCACAATTTAACAATAAGACTCAATGAAGAATCCTTGTGCTCACAGACAGAAGCTAAATCTGCCACACTTCTATCAAAGTCCTTTTTAGCTGTGTTGATCTCTTTCAATTTCCGTGTTCTGCTCAGCCTTACTGTCCAAAGCTTATGGTCTACCTCAGTGTCTTCGGATTACTGTCCTTACCTGTCTGAACATGAACTCATTCATCATCTCCATCATCTTCCTTCGTCACTCCCCGCTTCCACTTTAGCAGCAGCTCTGGATGACTAAGGAGAACAGATGCATGAACACCGTCTATCAGAAACAGCTCAAAAAATCCTTCCTGCTCGGCTGTCCTCCAGGAATCCCTTCGTTTCAGTCTGTGAGGGTGCACAGGATGGTGAGGGATGGGAGGCAAGCATAGATTGAGAAATATATTAAAATGTACCCAAGTAAATGTATGACAGTCTTCAAATTCTTTTCCATGGGAAAAAGTTCATTCATAAATAGTCGCAGTACTTACTGAGGGCCTACTGTGCTAGACACTGAGGGAGATGAAATGTTCAAGACACAGACTCTGCTTTCAGGTGCGACTTTAACTGTGGAGCTAAAACAGCAGAAAGGGCAATATATGTATGTATACACGCACACACACGCACACACACGCACACACACACACAAAATGCAAAAGACAAAGACATCACAGTGAACTCGAGGTAGGATTTAAAGAGTCTTCAGCAAGGCTGGTTTGGCTGGGTAGGGGTGGTATTTATTTCTGGAATCAATCAGTTAGACAAAATAAAATACTTATATTTTCAATAAATTTATTTTCTCTAATGTTGAGACAAAAGAAAGCTTTCCCATGAAATACACTGTGATTATTTATCTTCTTCACCGATTATCGAATGTGATATAGTCAAATATACTGAATGATGAATCAGAGCCAGTATCATAGAAAAGGAATCTATATGGCTATTATTGACATGAGTAGCAAGTTATTACAACAGTTTAATCATGGAATTATTTGAAATTCCTGTTAACATATTGAAAGCTATCAATTAAATACATAACTTTGCTGAAATGAAGAAATATTTGCAGTGTAAACTGGATGGAACTGATAAATCAGTGCTTCATCTTCTTCAACATCAGATTCAAAATGATGACTGTTTTTCCGAGCTGCAAGAAAAAGTATAAATTTTTTAAAAGACAGAATAAGTTTTTCAAAAGACTACTTTATAATATCCTATAATCAGCATTACTAAGTGGAAAAATACCACCAAAAAGAGACATGCCTAAAAAGATTTCCTTCAAATAAAGCAGCACCTGACGTGGCTACTACTGATACAGCAGTTATATCTGCCCTGCACCAGATCCAACGTGGCACTTGCTCCCTCATTCATGCAAACACTTAGTAAGTGCCGACTGTGTACAAGATTTGATGCAGAACCTGGTGGCGGAAACCTAAGCAGGGCAAGGTCCTAGCTCAAGAAGTCTAGTCCAGTAACCACAGAATTGCAATGCTTATCTTCACAGAGATGCTTCAAGAGGATGGAGAGACTGGCAAAGCTGAGGCAGGTGGAGCAATGATGTAATTTCCACAGAAAAGGCAGAAATGTGAAAAAATCAGAGGCACAGAGCAGTCGGCATGGCTAAAGTTTGGATGTGGAGAGGTGAAGGCTCAGAGTTTATCCTAAAGTCAAAATAAAGTACATATAGGCGTTTATGGCATGTTTACAAGGAAAGATATTAAAAAATAAAGACCGAACACACAGCCCTGCCATGTGAAAATACTGCAGCAAACCCTGCTCTGCCCACTGCTGCTCTCACTGACTCCTGTACATATGGCAGGAAAACATTTCTTGGGACTGATCGGGCACATGGAAGGACTATTTTTAATTTGGGTTTTCTGTCATGAAACTACCCATTCAACTGAGCATAATTCTAAACCAGAGCGAACCAGGAGGAAGCACTCTACTGGCCAGTGAGGGCCGGAGGGCTGGAGCCAGGCCGAGCTTGGAGCCAGCTGCCAACCAGGCCCACTGAGGTTTTCTGTGGCCACACCTCATCAGTGACGCTCTGCCCTGGCTCACTGTGTCTGGCGCACTGTCTTACCCCAGAATCACGCAACTAAAACATAACCATCTACAGCTAAATTCTCGATTTTACTCATCAACCTGAGATAGCACGAAAATATCTGTTTTCGTCGTGAAAACACAAAGCTTATTCACTTCTCTAACGTGCCAAAGACCACAGATAGCGGCCTTAAAATCAGACTGACGACTATATACTCAATTAATATAATTGTCTTAGAAAACTAATTTTCAGAGAAATTATAATTAAGGCATTATTCCTAAAAAGAAGAGTAACAGGGGAGAATATTTTTTTTTAAAAAAAAAGTATGCAAGAAAGAAAAATGAATTCAACAATCTTTATGCCGTTGTTCAAGAATTCCGCCCACTTTAGAGTGTGTAATACTAGAAGTGAAATCGCTGTCCTGGTTTTTTCTGAATGCCTAATGCCTCAATTTCAGGGCTTTCACATGATTTAATTTTCTTTAAAAGTTAAACCTACAGGACTATTACAGAGCAAGAGTATATAAAAGTTCACGGAGGGGGCAATTTCCTTTAAAGTTACCCTAACAGAGTGATAAAATTATATGCCCACATATTACCTTCAGAAACAAAGAAGTCTGCTAAATAAAACGCAGCCCTCACAGCGTTAGGTGCGTGGGAAATTCCCGGAAATTTCCCCCACTCATAAGGAGCTTTCTCTGGATGCCACTGGACGCCATACACTGGATACTTGTACCCTGCATGAAGAACACAAACTGGTAAGGAACAAGCTGTAAGAATAGCCTATGATGTCACCTATAAATTATGTTTTACGGCCTATTTAAAACATTATTTTCAACTCACTATGTCAAAGTAAAATTATCTGCATTCTCAGACACAAAACAATTTCGGCTCACAGTCAATGTAAAAATTCACAATACAGTATTTCACTGATTTTCAACATATTACGATTTGTACGATAATTCACTTTACTAGATCATCAAATTAGAGTAAAAGAGTTGAGCCGCTGCAGATGTCCCGGTTCAACAATCAAGTACACATTCGATTAGTGACCCCAGTTTCTTCCGTGATGGGTCTTCTTCCCCTCCCTGCGACTTCACATCACACTTTCGTTCCCTCCCGTTAATGACTTATCCCAGTGAGAATGAACTATGCCAGCATTTTTTGGTGTTCTTTTACGTAAGCCAGCTTGTCTCAGCCTAAACTGTGTCTCTCGCAGTCATGACTTCACAGTATCAATTTTTAAAATAGTCTTTTAAAGTTTAAATTTGGAAAAAATAAAAAAATAAAGTTTAAATTTGGTGTGAGTTTTGGTAATATAGTTCAATTATTTTTAGAATTTTTAAATGTCTTCATATATGAAAATTATATGATCGCTAAGATTTACTTCCAAAAATAAACATGAGGAAAAGCAGGTATGAAACAAGAATGGCCACATATAGGTTGACAGCTGCTGAAGCTTAGAGATAGGTATCTGGAGGTTCATCATATTACTCTCTCTACTTTAAACATGTCTTAAAAATTCCATAATTTTATTTATTTAATTTATTTTTTATTATGGTGACATTGGTTAACGAAATTCGGTAAGTTTCAAGTGTACAATTCAACAGTAAGGCATATATATATTGCACTGTGTGTTCACCACCCATTTTTTAAAAAAACATGAATATGAGTAATATCTACCTTCTGAAAAATGTATGTGCTCGTTTCTTCACATATTCCTCATTCTAATTGAAAAAAAAAAAGCTTCCCTCTATTATTTTTGTTTTAAAATCATAACCATGACAACCATGGGAAAGTACTTGGGAAATAAAGAGAATTAGCTAAAAACAGAGATATCTAGGGGAAAGAGCGCTGTCCTTTCACATCCCAAAGGGTCTGCCACTAGAGATCACGTCACAGAAAGGTATTTCATCCCAGCCTTTGTGGTGTTCAGAAGGGGAAATAACCTACCAGCGCACAGCTATGCCCCACAACCCTTCTCCCTACCTTCTTTCTCTCTCATCTGAGATGACAGGCGAAGCTACCAGAAGGAGACCCGCAGGCTGGATGACTAGAAAATTAACTGTGACACAACTAACTGAAAGATGTTCTAATATGTCCCTTTGAGACATGAAAAGTATTATTTAGGATAAGAAATGTCTTAAGCGATAAACTGTAACAAGGATTTATTGAATGGGTGGGTGGGTGGACGGATGGACGGACGGAGATATACACTGACACCGAGAAACAAGTGGGATTGATTCACACTTCCTTAGCAAACTGCATTACTGAAAGATCAGGTAGGTCCCTGACAACTGCAGGAATCATGCCCTGCCTCACGAATTTAAAGTGTGAAGGGTGAAAATAAAAACATGCACATTACGGAGCATCGTAAGTGTTCCCATCTAGCAGGTGATAAAACTTCCAAATGCGCTTGGTACGATGCCACAGCCGGGAGCAGAACCAACATGGAAACTGATTTCCTAACTTCCAACCCAATACTCTTTTATTTAAATAATCGGCCATTTACTTGACATGTACAGATTTATATAAAGTCCTGGAATTACAAAGAAGAATAAGATGCAGTTCCAGCTCTCGATGAGCTTAGTCTTGGGGGAAGACAGCACATGAGCAAATAAATGCAAAAACAGACATTCTTAGGTAGCAGAGCAAGGCGGAAGGAGGAGCACCGAAGACGTGGGAGGAAGAACGACGGGCGGGGCGGCCTCTGGAGACGACCATGACCTGAGTGTGAGGGTAGCGAGAGCACGTCGGGAGAAGGCAGTGGGGAGGAAGGGGAGCTTCTCAGAGAGGAAAGAACATAAGGGAAAGCACCGGGCAAGACGTGTCACTGTGCGGAGGCTGTGTGTACTAATCAGGATGCACAGGACAGGCTAGCGATGCCGGCCGGGAGAGGTCACGGCAAACGGCAAACGACCTGGCAAAGCTAGACTTTTTCCCCCATGTGCTGACAGGCCTCTGCGGGGTTTTCCTCAAGTATTCCAATCGGACTGGTATTTCAGAGGGGTCAGCAGCAGCTGGCTGGAGGGCCTGAGGAAGACTTGGGGGCGACTGCGACAATCCAGGCAGAAGGTGGTTAATGCTGAAATACGCCCGGGGTAGGCTGAATAGACAGGTCACATGTGCAAGAAGGATCTGGGGCATAGAAACTGGCACAAAATTTTCAGATGTGGAGAAGGATGGTACGAACCACAGACAGCTTCCAGGGCTCTAACTTGGGATGATTTGAGAATGGCAGAGCTACTGACTGAAGTAAAAACTACAGGAAGGGAACTGGTTCAAGAGAAAATGGTAAGCTCAGGTAAGTTCACGTCAGACTGTTTTGATCCACCTTCTCCAGAATTCCCCAGACATTGTTTCTAAATCCTTAGATGTCTGACCTCCCCCCACAAGCAAGCCAGTGACATGGCCAATCTCTGGACGACCTGAGCCACTTCCAGTTCACTCCAGTTCATTCCACTCCAGCGCCCTGGCCTCAGGCAGCACTCACCAGCCTCACCAACTGCCCGCCTATTGTTTCTGCAAGTTCTCATTCATGCATGGTATTTTGCTTCCTTGTACCTTCATGATTTTCTGGCTATGAATTGCTCATTTTCCTTAAAACTTACTAATATGGAAATTCCTTGAGGTCTGCAATAAATGTAAGTTCCTCCAGAAAGAATTATTTATATTTGCTTCTGCCATGCATGTGGGACCACTCTCAGTCTGAGCCAAGTTTAAACAAAATTTTTGACTGAAATTCCTCAAACTTCCCAGTAGGCCGCGCTCGACCAGCCTGCCATCATCATGAGTGCTCAAAGCTCACTCACCACTCCGACTCCCCAACTGCCGCGGTCCAAGACGGGCAGTTCTCCTCAAAGTTCTGTGGGCAGGATTTGTTGAGAGTGTAGCCTTCAGGTCCTGCTCCATGGGGTCCTCTCCCTGGAGGGGGGTCCTGAGCTTCACTTCGAGTTCTCATTTAATAATAATGCTCATGTAGATACTCCACGTCAGCGGGTATCCCTGGCGTAGTGGCCATCACGCTCACCTGACATGTGAGAGGGCCTCGGTTCGAAACCAAGCGAGACAGCTGGTGCTCTTTGCATTCCAGATGCTGGTAGAAACCACAGACGGCCTCCTTCTGGGCGGCCCCACCTACACACTCCCGTAACTCTTGGGATCTAGACCTGAGTATCCTTAATTTCTTGCCACTTCACCAAAAAAGCATTTAGGAAGATGTTTTTCTGTATGTCGGTTCCACCTTTTGCTGCTGTCCGGAGGAGGGTCTGTCACGGTGCATAATGTGCGGTGCGGCTGGAAAGAGCAGCCACCTTCCCACTCGCTCCTTCACCCGCTCCCCCTCTCCCCTCCACTTCTCTTCACCACCCATTCTGGGAGGTGACCCGAGCAGACCACAGCTAATCACATCTCCTGTCTCCACAGGTGCCCTAACTTCCATCTTCAAACCCCAAACTTAACATGATTGCATTCATAAGAAGACTATAAAATCAAAATTAATAAATATAAACATCATGTGGAAAAATGTAAATGTGCAGTGATAAATACCTTCCACTGTTGAAATAAACTCAATCGTGCCATCTGTATTTGTAGTTAGTACGTTGAAAAACTCCTTTAACTTTGCATTCTTCGTAAAATTCTAAAGTATAAAAATGAAGCAAAATAATTACTCCTATAATTAATCTAAGCGCATTAATTTCATTATGTAATTAATGTGATACCATCATGGAGAGGCTCCACTTGTGGAAATTTGCAGTCAGAGGTTCTATTGCTAACGACAGCAACAATTCAGCAGGAAAATTCTGAAACATTCTGCTCTGCAATGTACCTTAAATAATTTAAACACACACAAAAAATAAAATCCACTGAAGTCACTGATCGATAGCCAAAGAGAGGTCATTATTAAGACAATCAAGATCACTAAGCAAAACCCATCATTTCCACAGAAATATTCTTGGTCAAGCATAAATGAGTTTAACATACAAATTCAAATATGCTCCGTATTTAAATACTTTTCTTCTAGAATTTTAACATAACTAAAATTCTTCTGATATGATAAATAGCAGGCTAGCCCCAGAGTTAAGCAAGAGAATCTTGTATTCTCTAGATGTCACTGAAAAACAGGTAAAACTTTCCACACGTGTATGTATGTTTTCCAAAGAAAGAATCCAAAACTTTCAACGTATTTTCAAAGGTATATGGGATTTAAAAGGTTAATAATACCAACAATCTAAAAAAGAACATCAACCAGGCCAAGAAATTTTTACTCAGTAAATAGATCTAAAAAAGTAATATACCTCACTGAGGGATCTGGAGTCCAACACATAGACTCAAATACCAGCAAAGGGATAAAAAATTCCCAATAGGTGTTCCCAGCCATGAAGCCAGCTATCCCCAAACAAGGCCTCTCACTGAAGATGCTAATGGCTTCCATCAGAATCCCTGTGCCTCAGATAAGGAAAGTAAGTACCTCACTTCAGTGGGCTTCATTCCTTTTTTGTATAAACTAGGTTTTAACCACATACAACCAAAATTGACTGACCTAATATATATACTTCCCAAAGGGTTCTTGCAATGACTGAGATAATATGAGAAAGAACTTTAAGGAGTATAGAGCATTCTACGGGCTTTATGCATAACTATTATTACTTTCCATCCAAAATCCTTATGAGAACAGGAATAGTTGGTAGCATTCAATTCTGAGGATTCAGAGAGCATGTAATCTACAAGAATCATATCTATTTATACAGAATAGCATAATAAAAACTTGTCTGGTTTTTGTCCTGGGTTCCTGACAGGGAGCTTCTAAAACTTTTGGAATTTCCTGAATGATAGGAGTGTCTCTGTAATGCTAATGAGGTGACTCATGGTGGACCCCTAGATAGCTTCAGAGTGAGGCTGGTCATGAGAAAGACTAACCACAGGATTAGAGTAGATTCAGGCTTTGAGTCAGGTCAACCTTCAGGGTTGGGAAGGGGACCAGAAACTGAGTTCAATCACAGAGCCAATGATTTGACCAATCATGCCTTCACAATGAAACTCCAATAAAAACTCTGGACACTGAAGCTCACTGGAGACTGCTGGCTGGTGAACATACTGATGTGCCGGGAGGGTGACGTGCCCTGACTCAGCAGGTAGAGGGCATGGAAGCTCCACATCGCCCCACCCTACTCCCCCTGATACCTCATCCTAGGTGTGTATCCTTTGTAATGAAACTGTCATTGTAAACATGGAGCTTTCCTGAGTTCTGTGGGTCATTCTAGTGAATTACAGAATGACCTAAAAGGCTTCCTGGGACTCCCCATATTTGTGGCCAGGTGGTCAGAAGTACGGCTGGCCTGAGGACATGAATTGAGGGCAGTGTCTAAAATAAGGGCAGTCTAGCTGGGGAGACACCCTTTAACTGTGGAGTCTGCACTAACTCCAGCTGGTTAGTGCCAGAAAGGAACTGCAGTGTACGCTCCAGCTGGGGCTGAACCAGAGCACACAGCCAAGGGAAAAGTGCACTGTAATAATAATAGCTAACACCTATGACAGTCGTGTGCTTAGCACTGTACCTGGAAAACATAATCTTATTTAATCCTCATAAGCAACCCTACAAGGTAAACACTTTTACAAATCAGGAAATTAAACCTGAAAGAGAGGTTAAATTATTCCCAAGGCAAAGGGACAAAGCTAGGACTCAAAACCAGGTCTGATTCTAGAGTTCTTAAACATGCATGGTCCTCATACCACTAGAAGAACCAATTATCAAAATTCAAAATTTCTTAAGCTATCTTCATAACTTGAGTACAAAAGTGATTACATTTTCAGACTGCATAAAAAATTTAAAAATTAATAAATGTTATAACCATTTTTTACTTTGATATTTGCTACTTACTAATCCTACCAGTTAATATTTTTAAAAGGGTCGAAAGAGAATTCTTACCTTCCGTGAAGTTCAATGGCATTGTGATTTTAGTAGTGTTTGTCTGAGATAATAAGTACTCTCCACTAACCAAATATGAAAGCTCTTCGAATCCAAGGCATGTGCCCCACACAGGAAAATAGTCTCCATCATCATAACTCTTTGAAAGAGAAAACGAAGCTTATTTAAACTTTTCAAAACGAAATTTATACATTTGGTTTATCATTACAAAGCAGGTGCCTGAGTTATGCCTGAATTTCTGAACATTTTCCAGTAACCTATCACTTAATCTCTTCAGACCAAGTTCCCATCCAATAATTCAGTTTTAATCAACCCAACTATCCAACCTCAGTTGTACTGAGAAAGAGACTGACATCTGCCAGTCAACTACCAAACAACATGATATTACAAATACCAAAGAGAATGCTAGATAAATGCCTATTTTTATATCTTCTATAAATCTTGTCACTTTGGATGACTGTGGTTTTGAAAACACTCCTTCCTCCATTATCTCAGAATTTATACTAATAGCTGGATTATGCCACCTTCAGCTAATCAGATTTAAATTAGGTGAAAGCCATGATCTGGAAGGAAAGGAACGGTCAGTAAGGAAAAGGCTAAGCAAAAGCAAAATAGATTTTCATAGAGTATAAATTGTCAACTAAAAAAGTGCAAATGTACTGGGTTTCTTCGAAGGTAGTAAAAGTATTCTAGCAACTGAGATTTCTGGTTAACTGAGGATTAAACCCGTAAGCACTGATAGTTATAAGAAATAAGTTTTGCAACTTTTCTAAAAACAGCAGTTTTTGTTTTGTTTTGCACAGACTATAAAGTATAACCTAACAGTAACCCATTTTAAATGAGGAAATTGTTGGGGGGCGAGGGTGTTTCTGTTTCTCACAGAGAAAAACATACAGTTACATTAATACTTATATTTTCTATTCCAAGGTAGGATTTTAACACTTTATATACTGGTCCGGCAAGTTTTATTTTTAGAAGATAGAATTTCATGCATTAAGTTGAAGGGTCTTACTGCATTTATGATAAACACAAAAGAAGGTTTAAATGTTCTATTTCCATATGTTACCAAATATAATTTCTCAACTAAATGTTAAGTCTCCACTTGCTGGGACCACATCTGTTATTTGCTGTGATGCTCCACACAGTCTATCAGAGCAAGACACAGAGGGAAACTAGATGGATCTAACAGACTGGTCATTTCCCAGGCCTTCTTCAATGAGGGGCTCGGTGGACCCAGTGGCTATAGATAATGAGAAGTTCAAGATTGCTAAACCTTCTTCTTTTGTTTTGAAATCTTCCAAGTAGCTGATTATTTTGTTTTGTTTTTTTACACAGATCTTTGGGTTCCTTTTTTTTTTTCAATTGAGCAAGTTAGTCATAAGAATCTCCAGACAGAAAAAGAAGAATGACTAATTGATAATGTTTAAATATATTTCCCAAATGCATCTTAAAACACTCACATTGTAAAATTTCAATTTTGTTCACTAGTTTTTGAAAGAATAACCACTGAGCATATACTAAGAACACAGAACCATACAATCTGAAATGCGGAACACTTCTAAAAGTTGTCAGAACCATGGAACCTGATGAGACATGAACAGCTAACTTCAAGATACTCTGCCTTCCAAAATATAAACCTGTTAAGGTCACAGAGCCTGTCATATTACAGAGTTGGAACTAAATAAATGTTTCAAAAATTCTACAACAAAATACTCTAAAAGTTAAGAGGGAGTGGGACGCTATCGCAGCTGGAGGCTGAGAAACCCTTGCAGAAGAATAGAACCTTAGCCTTGAAAGATGGCTAAGATACAAATTGAGATGGAACAGAAAGAAAGACTAAACGGATTTAAAAGGAAGACAGAGTATGTGCCATTAATACCACCCTGGCTTCAATTACTTGCATCAGGAAAGGCTGAGAAAGGTGGTTCATTAACATGCTACATGTCTTCACTCAAAGACTATAAAGGATTACAGGCTATCTACCCCAGCCACTGAAAGTTTTCCAAAAAGTATCTCATATGCTAAAAGTAGATCTTTAGGGAAACATCTGGGGTGGGGGGAGATACTAGATCCAGCAAGATTAATTAGATAATTGCTGTTAATAGTTCAGGGGAAGAACAATAAAAGGTCTGAGATGGTGCAAAGGAAAGCCCAAGGCGAGACATTACAAAGGGGTCAAGAGGTTCTCGTTGGTAACCGAACATGAAATAAATTAAGGTAACTGTGAAGAAACATTGAGTGGGATGAAATGAGTCGAGACAAAGAGCAGCTTTCAAGAGGAAATGACAATTAATAATAACATGTGGACAATGCCTACTACATAATAAAAACAGCTCACTAACCTACCACGAGGACCTGGTTCATGTTAGTGAGCACGAATAGAGAGGACCAGTCAGCAGGCTCTGAAGGTTCCCTGGATCCCAGAATGAGAGGAAGCACTTAGAAAATGGGTGAGAGCCACCACTGGCCACTCCCAAGCAGGTGCTTCAAAAGGTAAAGGGGTAATGAGGCTAGGGTAGTAAAGGAAGTATTACCATATGCTTGAAAAAAGAATCACCCACACGGAAAATTACAAATGCCCATGTGGAATAATAAGGAACAACTGATACTTACCTGTCTGGCAAAGTTGTAAAATATTTTAGCCACGTGGGCATAGCCTGACCTCTTGAGGTTAACGCTCCCTCCAGGGAAAAGAACCCTGAAACAATACCAAATGGGTGCTTTCAACCCCTCCTCTACAGAAAACAATCTTTTTAAGACAACTTTTTCCTTATTATATAAGCTGCAAGACCATTACAGAAAATGAGAAAATTAAGGCAGAAAGAAAACATGAAATATTTACAATCCTACCCATTCACAAATTATTGCAGTTACGAATACATTTGTGCATATTCTTCCAAAACCTCTTTGATAAACAAGTTTATTTTTGAAATTCAGTACAGATAAATTATAGGTAAGTAATGGAGTAGAGGAAGAGAGTACACAGAGCTAGCAATCAAATAGAGATAAAATTCCAAGTTAAATCTAAATTACACTGAGCCAAAACCAATTGTATGTCTATAATCATGAATTGGTTTTGACTCACCAAGAATTTCTTTTTTAAACATAAGGAACAAATGGGTCATAGAAATATATATAGGCTAGAATTAAATATCTGTGAAAATCAGTTCTTTATTATCACCCTGAGATTTCTTCAGAAATAGAACTTTGAAAAAGTTCAGAATAAAATTTTGAAAAAGAACACAATCACAAGCATAAAGGAGGAATCGTGAATGTTTGATTTTATTTTATTCTACTCATAAAGGTGAGATATAGAAAAATATTTACTATGTTTTTACATCAACCTTTTAAATTAACTTTAAATTTAAAACATTATAACAGGCCTTGAAATAAATAAGGATATTCAAAAGATATTATAAAAGTTAAATGTATTAAATTTTTGAAAATACTTAAAACATGAGATATAGGAAATATCACTTTTAAGGTTGTTGTTCATTCAACAAATATATTCTGCTTCTTATAAGAGCCAGGCTCAGTACTAGCTTGGAGAGCCAGAGGAATAATTTTTGCTATTAGTAAGATCACGGTCTAGAATAAAACTTAAACTGTAAGGTAGAACATCTGCCACAAAACTGTACAGAAAACCCTACAATTAAAAGCAGCTTAGTGAAGACTCATTAGCGGTCCTCCCTTTTCATTGATTCACTCTTTTAAAAGCTGCCTCTGATCAAATTTGGTATGTTTAACTTCAAAGTCCTTTCATAAAGTAAAACTTGACTTCCCTCCTACTTGGCAAACCCCTTTAAAGCCAGGCTCCGCCTTTTCACTTCTGTGCACCGCCACAAAACCTTACGGGTCCACTGCATCCCAGGGCTCCATAAACGTGTTTCGCAGTTACATTCTGAGGTTCTACCACAGAGTCTAGCCTGGACTTATTTATCTCTGTCCATGCCAAAGGACACAGTAGATAATGAGCATTCTGAATGTTTTACTAAATTAAACTGATTTTGTAGTAAATAATTACTAAACCAAATTGAACTGAAGGCAAATGATTAATTTGAACACAGCCTTTTTAAAAAATTGTAATAAATGAACACAGCTGTAAAAAGTTTTTAAAAAGCTCTTTTTATAAAAGCTTTATAGTAAAATAGAGTTCCTTCACCCCACTCCTAATCAGAAACAACCGCCAGTAAAATCTGTTGTGTTGACCTGACAGCAATGTTATAATGCATATCTGCTCACCCTACCTTAAAAACCAAAGTAAATGGGACTATTCTATACACATCATTATGTGCCTTCCTTTTTTTCTGTATAACAATATCACACTGTTCAAGTACCAATAGTGATCCAAAGCAACATCTACAGATATGCTCATTTTTAACTTATGCATAATGTTCTATCATATGCAGATGGTCTATTTACCCAATTCCCAACTGATAGACTCATGGGTGGCTGTTAAATTCCGGGTATTTCAAACAATACTACAATGCATATGTTTGGGCCTAAGTCTTCATATAGGGGGTTACATATTTATAAAATAAAATTCCTTGCAAAGGATTTCCTGAGTCAAAGATATGTGTATTTTAAATGTCAATAGATATTGCAAAACTACCCCTCAAAAGACTATGTAACTTACACTCTCATAGAGAATACTTGTTTCCTCATCATAGAGTGTTAGCAAATTTTCTGATCTTTGCCAACTTGACAGCTAAAATATGTTTTTTAATTGCTATAATGAGCTTTCTTTTAATTATAAGGAATGTTGAACATTTTTTCATATGATTAAAAGTTCTCTCCTTTGAGCTAAGCAATCATATCTTTTGTGGTGATGCCAGAGAAGAGATAATTTTAACTAAGTTCTATTCAAATTACTTTCTGAAAAGAGAACCAATTAATATCTTGAATCTTAGGACTTATAAATCCCCTAACCAAGCATATACCATGACATTCAAAGTGGCTTCAAAACATTTAAGACATTCATTAAAAGAAAACAGACTATGTTACACATTAAAAAAAAATTATATATGTCTACAGTGTAACATTTATTTCTTAATCTGCCTTCTCCACAGGGCTTTTATATCTCTCAACAAAATAATTCCTATAAAAGAACACAGAAAACTAATGTTACAACACTATATGACAGTTACATAGAAACAGAATATTATACCTAATTTTTTTCAAAAGCCGACTGTATAGACATATACTGTATATACTATATCAAGCCAAAGCTGGCAACTTACCCATTAAGAGATTGAAAAAGCTTTTTATACTCTTTCTTTGTAAGATCAAGCCTGAAAACAAAAAAAAAAAACAGTTACAGAATATCCACTTCTAAACCCTAACTAAAGAGTAAGCCTCTAAATGAAGTTACCACGTTAATTTTAAGCCAGATGAAAAATAACTCTTAAATACTAGACAATATTACCTCTCTACTTTCCTAGAGGAATTTTTCAAACTAAGTGAAAGCCACATAATTACATCCTTGTTTTGTTAATCAGATAAGTAAATATGTTTCTTTATGGTCAAATATAACTTAATATTGTGAATTATGGTTAATATGCAAAACATTAAAGACCATGAGATATGGAGGTAACAGAGAACAAACTGATGGTTGCCAGATGGGAGAGGAATTGGGGAGGTGGGTGAAAAAGATGAAGAGATTAAGAAGACCAAGTTGTCAGTTATGAAAGAGTCACAGAGATGTAAAGTACAGCATAGAGAATATAATCAATAATATTGTAATAACTGTACAGTGTCAGATGGGTACTAGACTTATCGGGGTGATCACTTCTTAAGTTACATAAATAAATGTCAAATCCCTATGTGGTAAACTTGAAACTAATATAATACTGTATGTCAACTGTAACTGAAACTTTTTTTTAAAGTATTTTTTAAAAACCATGAGATTAGAGTACCAGCAATTTCTCTGCTAGCCAGTAGTTTTTATATAAAGTCTAAAGAAATTAACATGTAAACTACAAGACGCTCTGCAGATAAAAACAATACATATGAATGCCACATCCTTGCTTCATCCTACCCCCACCACCAACTTCAAAGATCTGTGTATTCTGACTACTGTGTATTCAGAAGTCAGAAGAGTTCACATCTAGGGACAGACTACACGATCACTGTAGACTGGCCTAAGTTGCCCAGCTAATTATTCTGACGCACAGTCATCAAACTTCTCATGGGGGGGCCTCCTAACAATCGCCATGTTATGGATGTTTTTATCACCCTCTCCAGAGAAAAAAAATGGGACTATTCTATGACAATTGGCTACAACCTTTAATTAAGTCAATAGTAAGATGGGTTTGCTCTTCCAAAAGTTCAAAGAAATATAAGAACAAGAGAAAGAGCATCATGTTCAAGAAATTGGTACAAGAATTTTCTAACATTTAGCAGACTTCTGGTTCTGTAGGAGAATAATGAGGCATAATGCCCTCTCGACCTGACACATAAGAAGTAGATTAATGTTTAAATATCAATTACAGTTCATTCTGCCCCAGAAAAAAGTTTTAGGGAAATTAGAACACCTCTCCTATTAGTAAGTAGATACCTGTAATGCCAGAACTCAGCTCTGCTTGGCCAGTGAATTCCTGTGGGCTCTCCTCTAAGTCTAAATGAGCTTTACAAGCCCAGGTCTATTCAGAAGTTCAAAATCCTTCTGGCAGAGAGCCACAAAGCAGTGGGTGACAGTGCAATGGTGATTACCACTCTCTTACTTGGAGGATAAACGGGCAGGTGACCCTGACTTGGGAAGCGACAGGGAGACAAAACATGAGTTCACCCATTCCCAGTATTCTGCCAGTTCAATCTCCCAGATCATACCAACAAAAGGGGAATCAGTCAGGACCCACAATCTTCCCCATGGACATCTAAACCAGGAAGGCAACCGCCCCCATCAGGAAACAGAACAGACTGAGATCACTGAGTTGCACTCAGGGACTCCATACAGGCTAGTTTCAGTCACTCATTAATTCTACATAATTGACTCCTGCATTGTCTATGACTGAATTTTTGGCCCCTGTTTATCACTATTAAGGGCCTTAAGTGTTGAATGTTGTGGGAGGAGGGGGGGCCGGATCACAAACACAAGTGCCTCACAGGCCTAGCAGGGAAAACTGGCCAGGTCACAGTCTTTGAATGCAGATATCATTTCCCTGTTGTCAGACTTTCCTGAATTAAAAGACCCTCTCAGTAGGGGATGAGAAATAGTTTTAACTAAAAGAAAACAGCTTAAGCCTGGTAATGATGACAAAAGGCACAGCATGAAAAGGAGTGGCAGGCATTATTGCCAGTGGAGAACACCTGCTCCATTTAAAATCAGCTCCAGATAATTGTCTTAAAAAAAAAAAAAAAGCTAGAAATTCAGACTTTTATGAAGCTTTCTGATTTGTGTTTAAAATGTTTGAAAATGCAGTGTGAACATAACACATTTTTAAACCAAAAGCAGGCCATGGGGTACCAATTGCTACCTTTCAGGGGGAGGATGCTGTGGGTTCTACCAGTCTCACAGCAGGAATTTAGGATAACCTGAGAGGAGGCAGCAGAAAGAAGGCAGAAGGAGACCAAAGACAAACTTCTAGTCCAGAGTTCTGCCTTCGTCTCCCATCCTCTCCTTTTTCCCTTCTACACTGCAGAAATTGGCTCCCAGAATCCAAAATTCAGAAATGAACCCAAACTTATCAGTATGATCCTGTCTCATTCCACATTAGGTAATCCTTCACAGGTTACCCGGGACTTCAGCTGCCATGTATTACGTTTTTACAGGATTATATGATACTAATCCCAAGCAATCTACTTAAAGTGAACTCTGGGAACCCAAACTGGAAATGAACCTATATGCTGACAGCCACAATTTCAGTGTCTCTGTTGTAAACACCAGTACCCTGTGATTCATCTGTTTCAAAACCTCCCCAGTTTCAAAATTTCTGTCATTCTTGTCTATTCCTCCCTGTGCCCTTTTATTCCATGAGTCATCGGGTCGTGATGATTTTTTTTTTAAAGAATACTTATCAATCCTACGACCACTGCTCTAAGCCAAGCTCTGATCACCTCGTAGCTAGCCTACTATAACAATCTCTGAAGTGATCTACCTGCCTTCTGTCTCTCCTACCTCCCACACATGCTTTCAGCACTAACGTCCTTAAAGAAAAACTTCCATGATCAGAATTTTTGAAATGTTGTTTTGAAGACTCTCTGGAGCCTCCTCCTCAAAAGCTCTAAAATTGCTGTTATCTGAGTTCCAAATAAAATTTTATTCGAAAAATCAGATTTGCTACTAAAGAATTAAAGACAACTATCAAAAGCAAATGTTCATCTTGGGGTAGAGACAGTTAAATGTAAAAGACCAAGCAAGAAGACAATCTTTAGGAAGCTAAACATAAAACTATTTTGTGGTACAATTCTCTATAGTATTTGCATTTTTATTATTAATGTTCTATTTGAACAGTTTTTTGTTATAAATTATTTACAAAAACAGGCTGTCCATAGCAAACAGTTGTGTTTTATGTGTGAAATCCTTAAAATGTATTAGATGGCAGTGCTAGAAGCTTCTAAAATACACTAATTTTGGATATATGATACTTACAAGGTTTTGTCTGTTAAAAAAAAATCAACTCTTTGCAAATCAATATATGACATGAACCATGTTATTCTTCCTAAAATCATGTTATTCTTACTAAAATAATGTAGCTTTTTAAAAACCACAATAGCTGCAATTGATATTGAAGCAACACTGCTGTGTTGAGTCATTTACAAACTTTTAAAGCAGAGTGTGAAGATATTTCAAAAGTCATCTTCTAAAAAAATCTCCTTCATTCCTCAAGTGTCACCTTATCCTGATATTATGGAATAAAGCTGGGTAAGTTATAGATTTTTTAAATATTTTTTAAATTTATAAATTATTTATGGAATCTTCCATTTAATATTTTATTTATTTATTTGTTCGTTTGTTTACTTTTTATGGTGGCCTTTCTGTCATGATGTCTGCTGAAGACATCTTTTCTGGGGTAAAGGAAATTATTACTCACTATCTAATACATATGACAAGCCTCTAATGACATTATAGATACACATAACTTCAACATAATGAGAGACTTTAAGCATCAGATTTGTGGCAAAAATCAGGTGTAGTGTTACCACACTTAAACAATGCAACCATAAAGGAGAAAGCATTAATTGGAGACAAGAGATCATTTGAAAGGTAAAACAACAATGTTTATTTATACAGCTTAAAAAATATGCGGTCATACCTTACTGGTACAACTCTTGCACCTGCAGACTCCAGATACTTTACATAGGATGCAGCAATATAGTATTTTCCCAGGGTTTTCATTTTATTATGGCACTTTTGCATTAATATACCTAGATAACAACAACGACAAAAATTTAGTTTCAAGCAATTTCCTTTTTTCCTGCTTAGAAACTGAAACACATCACAGTAAAAAAAAAATATATCACTACAGTAGTCCCCCCTTATCTGTAGTTTCACTTTCTGAGGTTTTAGCTACCCACAGCCATGCACGTCTAAAAACATTGACTGAAAAATACCAGAAATAAACAATTCACACGTTTTAAATTGCACACCATTCAGAGTAGCATGATAAAATCTCGAGCTGTCCTGCTCCGTCCCACCTCAGATGTGACTCCAGCCCTTTGTCCAGCATCTCCACACTGGAGATGCCCACTCCGCCCCACCTCCCGTGCCCCCCTCCCCACCCCGACCATATAGTCACATATTAGCCTTCTAGGTTATCAGATTGACTCTTGAGGTATCACAGTGTTTGTGTACGAGTCACCCAAAGCGCAAGAGCAGTGACGCTGGCAATTCAGATATGCCAAAAAGAAACCACAAAGCGCTTGCTTAAGTGAAAAAGTGCGAGGAGTACAATAAGATACTGTGAGAGTGAGAGAGAGAGGGAGGCACACACACTCACATAACTTTTATTACAGCATACAGTTGACCCTTAAACATGGGACTGAACTGCACAGGTCCACTTATATGCTACTCTTTTTTCAATAAATATACAGCCAACCCTCTATATCCCCATATTCACAAATACAACCAACCACAGATCAAAAACATCCTTTCTTAAACAATCCCTACCAACTCCAACCAGTTCTCCATAAGGAAAGAAATGAGATCATATCATCGTTCATTCATTCACTCAGTATATATTACTGAATCATCTAGATACCAGGTACTGGACTAGGTGCTGCAGACACATGAGTGAACAAAAGGAACAAAAAGCTCTGTGGACTTTCATTCTAGTGGGGGGGGGGGAGGGCAAGCGAAAGAGGAGGAGGAGAGAGAACACACAATGTAAAAAGGTAAAATACATTGCGTGACGGCTGGTGGTAAATGCTAAGGTGGAAACATAAAGCACAGTGGGGAAGAGAATCTCTTAAATATGGTGGTCAGGAACGTTCTCTCTGAGAAGGTAGGCCATGACATTTGGGCCAGGACTTCAGAGAGGTGAGGGAGCAGGCCATACGCTGATATCTGGAGGAAAAGGGATCCAGGGTAAAGGAACAGCAAGGGCAAAGGCCCTGGGTTAGGTGTGTGCTTGTCACATTGCAAGGAAGTCATATGACCCTGTATAAGGAAGCCCTGTATAAGGAAGGAAAGAAAACAATGATATGAAATGAGATCAAAGAGATAACAAATCAGAAGACTGTACCTCCATGGGCCCTGAATTCTCATAAACATTATAAGACCCCGCCTACCTCCCCAGCTGCCTCTTACCACTGAAACCTCAGCCCCAGCATAGGATTGAGTCACATCAAAACACGTCTATCTGGAGGGTACATCTGTGCCATATCATTTACTACTTCAGCATCTGGAATAGTTTTAATGTCTCTGTTGGCCATCCGACAGGCAGCACTGTCTACATCAATCACTTCTATAGTCCCAGCTTTTCAAAATAACTGGCATTTATCAGGTGCTCAGTTAACACATGCCAAATGCTGAAATTTATTCGGTAAGACTGCTTTTCTCCTCATGAATAGGTAAGATCGTCTTCATTGAGGGAAATGAAATTTGGTAGGGAAAGAATTAGGGAGTGTCATGGGAAATGGAGCGGTTACGCCCTGTGCCTTTCTGTATAGTACAAGCGCCAAGCCAGGGCGGGCAATGGTAAGATGCCACAAAGGAGACCCGGGACATGCGAACTTAAGGTACCAGAACCAAGAAAAGTACAAGAGAGTAGGTAAGTTCCACCAACTCTTCCCACTCTCCTCACCCCACATACTCACCTTTCCCATCCTGTATTCCCAGCCCTTCAAAATATGACCAAAATTTCACTCACACATCTCACAACTTTTGTGGCTTCCTTGTCTTTGAACCCTTTGCACTTTCTAACTCAATGTTTTGCACATATCCAGTTAACTATTTGCCTTAATTGATCAGAGTGACCAAAAGAATACTCATTGTTTCTATATCTGACCCTGGAGTATCACTGTTTCTATGAAAAGGAAAAGAATCCGCTTCCTCTTTCCTTTCTCCCTCCTTCCTGCACCCACAATTCCCAACACACCACAGAATTATAGTTTGAGTTAATTCTCCTTGGAGAATCAAGCATCATTTAGAGTAGCTATAAAATAAGGCATCCGATTTCCAAATATTGATACACAACCCATTTAAGATTGGGCACTACCAATACATATGAAAAAATGCTCATATACTTTGGATAGAGTTAAAAAATACAGTGCTCCTCTTCATGGAAGAAAAAACAATATAAATGGCATTATACTACAACTAAAATAAAACCAATTGCAATTATCCAACATAAATTATTTTGGGCAATTTTTTTTCTTCCAGGCTGATTTCTCCTGGGTAGCGTCCTCCTGCCCTGTCTCAAATGTCTGTTCTGGCAAAGCAAGGTGATTTTACTCTTTTTAAAACAAATTTGTTGGAAATGAAAAATTACATGCTTCATTTTAACAAGACATTAGGATCCTATTAGTCACTACTGCCCTCCGCTGCTGAAGATGACAAAGTCCGAGGTACATCATAATTTCTTGATTATCCAGTCAACTGGATTTGTATATGTATAATGCATTGTATCTCGAAATACGCCCTCAACCAGTGAAATGTGAATGAATAATGCAAGTGCGTAATTTGTTTAATTAGCACAAATTCCTAGCTACGTACAAAGAAGAAAATCGCAAAGCTCTTCATAATGCTCCCTCCCTCCTCCATCGCAACTTGAATGCCACGTGAAATTGAGGCCTTAGCTCTATTTTAGCACGTTCCAAAGGTGTCTTGGCTCGGCTCTTGTAACTAACTATACAGAAAGGCACACGACGTAACCTTGTGGTTCGGTGTCCCCGGGAAGGGACGCGCTCGCGGGAGCCCGGCGGCCGGGAGCCGCAAGCGCCGACCGCCGCCCCGGTCCGCGACGCCCGCCCCGCCTTCTTACCGATGATGGGTTTCTTGAGTTTGGCGGCGTTGTGAGCGGACAGCCCGAGGTTCGCCGCCCCGCTCAGGAGAACCAGCAGGCAGAGCAGGCGGCCCAGGTTCGCCATTGCGCTCGCCGTCTCCCGCCGTCTTTCAAAGGCACTGCGGCCGGGCCGCGGGTGCGGCGGCGGCGCTGGCAGCGGCGGCCTCGCGCCGCTCGGGGGCGTGGGCAGGGGCGGTGCTCCGCCGCGGGGGCCTCTGGGAAACGCAGTCCGCGCGCGCGCGCGCGGCGGCCGCGGAACGGGGGTGGGCGGCTCCGGCGGCGCAGTGGTCAGGACCGCCGAGCCATTCCCCTGCGTCCGCCACCCGCTCCCCTGCGGCTGGCGTGCCTGCTGCGCGGCCCCTGGGAGGCTCCGGAAAGCGCCCGGCGGGCACGGGGTGGTCTCCGCGTCCTCGGATCTTCCCTGTCAGCTCTTCTATCGATATGACCTTGGGTCACCCTTAACTAAGCTGGGGCGCGCAGCCTAGACACTCGAAGAGGAAGAACCTTGGGTCCCGGCATGACCCGCTCCGGTAACCAGACAGCAAGGGAAGCCGGCGAGAGATTCTAGAAGGCGCCTGAGAACTTTGCGCCAACTGTAGCTCTTGCCCAAAAGGCCATAGCCTTGTCGTTAGGAATGCTGATAGCCGCGTTTGACACCCCGGCGTTCGATATAGGGATAAGCTGTGACTTCGGAGGTAATTTCCACATCCTGCTGTTTCTTTGCAGGGTCCAGGCATCTATCTGGAGGAAACAAGCGCCGAGGAGGGCAAGGATGAACGCGTTCCCAGGCGCACCGCCTCGCTTCAGAACTGGGTCACGGAGGGGCCAACTCGTGACATCTGTAAAGAGGCAAGTCCAGGCCAAACCCTCAAACGATGCCTACTGACAGGCACTGTTATCACCACCCACAGACTGGTCTGTCATATAAACAGGAGCATAAATGATGACTTTGGTTCCTGTTCATTAAAAGTATTTTGAGAGTTCTGTTTAAAATTTTAAGAGCTTGGAATCACTGTTTTGATGGGAACATAGGTAAAAGACAGGAACCTTTTTCTTTATGTATGTGACAACCTGAATGGATAGATACGGGTGATATTAGGCAGAAGTTCCCACCTATAAGGGCCAAATTAAATCCAGAATAAAATCGAAGAATGTTTGAAAATCTACTCAATCCGTGCTAAGTATTGACGATGCAACGATGAACTAGACAGTGTCTTTTTCACGAAAAGTTTACAATTTAGCAAGGAAAGAAGACAGGAAGAGAAGATGACCACGGAGAGAACAAGAGCCTAGTTTGGGCATATTTCAAGAAGAGTGAATGCAATCAGTAGTCTGGTTTGACAAGGAAATAGTGCTTCTGTAGAAGGGTGTGGTGAGAGATAAACCCAAAGGTTGTAATTAAAGACATTGTGAAAGGCCTTTTAAACATAATTGGACAGATGAGGAACCTTTGTAAATATGAATTTGTGGTGCTGGAGCACAAATACACACAGGAAAAAATGATTACCTGACAATATACACAAAAATAAACTCCAGACGAGTAAAGATGTAAATGTAAAAGGCAAAAAAAATAGCGTATTTTGATAAGAAAATAGAGAAGTGTATATTCATGACTTTGGTGGTCAGAATTACCTTAAATATAAAAAACATTAATAGAAAAATTGATAGATTTAATGATATAATTTTAAAACTATAACTTTAAGCAAATTAATGTTAAGGTACAAACTTGGAAAATATGTTTACGTTAAATAGAATTTCAAAAGTGTTCACTTCTAGAATATACAAAGAACTAAAATCAATAAGGAAAAATAAGAACTCAATAGAAAAATGAGAAAAGAATGTTAAAAGACAAACCAAACCTTCACTAGCCATCAGGGAAATTTACATTAAAACAAGATAAATATATCACATCCATCAGACTGACAAAAATGTAAACCTTGATAATAACAAGTCAAGGGTATAGAAAAATGAAATTCTCAATACTGCTGAAAGAATTGTAAATTACTAAAACCAATTTTGTGAGCAATTAGGTAATATCTGATAAAGGCAAAGATGCAAATAAATATTCTGTAACCCAGCACTTTTTTGGATATAAGTATATTCCTTGGAAATATGCTTGCATATGTGAACAAAGAAATATATACAATTATGTTCTTTGCAGCATTTTTTGTAATAATGAAATATTAAATGCACTGTAAATGACCATCAATAAGAGAATGAACAAATAAACTATAATTAATAGACTTAGCATGAAAATGAATTGGAGCTTCTTATCAACAGAGATAAAGTTCTATTTATAAGAGATAACAGAGGTAAATTATGCTTGGGTCTAGAGGATAAAGTCAACTACCTAAACCAGAATCTCTCCACAGATCTTCAAAAAAAATTAGATGTACAAAAAGTACAAATAAAATTATACATGCCTTTAACAATACTAGCAGACAGGATATCACAAACATCAAATTACTGGAAAATTGATAAGTACCAAATTGCAACAAAGCTTCCTCTTCTCCTGGAAGACTTGATGCCAAGAGTGGAAGAGGCAAGACTTCAGAGAATCTGATAAAGACAAAAAAAGATTGGAAGATAGAGACAAATGAAGAGCAAAATAAAACCCTGAAAGAAAATGTCAGACATTAAGTGCCAAAATACTGAACACAGAGAAGAAAGGAAAAAGAAAAATCATTGACTGTGTATAGGTAATAGGTAATAGGTAGGAGTCAAAAGGTGCCATTTAAAAACTGACCAACTACATAGAAAAAAGAAAGGTAATGATAAAAATTATTAATATACAATAGATATAGAGATATAGAAATACATCCTAGCTCAGACATACTACTGGAGAAAAGAAATCAATGTAACTTTTTGTAGTTTTGTAAGACTGGCAAAAAAGAAAATTCAAAAATATAAAGCTATGGTTCATTTTTCCCACTGATCATGTGCTGAGTTCTGGATGGTACTAGATGCTAGGGAAAGCTGAATAGGAAATGCAGAGTCAAAATTCAATAGTTTTGCAGAGCTTTGGAGACAAAGTCTCATTTGAGGTAAGGAACCTGCAACAAGCACACAACAAGTCTCTTCAAGACATTTGCCGAATTTTGAACCTGCAAAACGCAGGAACTAAGTTTAAGGCAGAATTTTCAAAGCTGAGGAAAAAACAGACTATTCAAGATATCAATCAAAAGCCCCAACGGACCAATACTAAAGAATGGAGATGAGCCACAGGTGGACTGAATCTCACTAAGTCTGCAACCCAGCTCAAGACCTGATTGAACTGACCAGCCTTTCAGTCTGCCTGACATAAGACAGGAAAAGTCATCACTAATGAAACATATTACCCGGAGCCTCCACAGTTGTGTCTCCAATGTCCAACATACAGTAAAGTATTACTAAAAATATGAACAAGTAAAAATTTGTAGTAGTAATTTAAAAAGAAAAATAAAATGAAACAGCCATAGATAATCCTGGTACTGGAGTTAGAAGACAGGGCTTTTATTTTAGTTAAACGAAATATGATTAATTTGAAAGAAAATAGAAAAAGATGGGCAAAATGGATGAGAATTTTTCAGCAGAGAACTAGAATCGATAAAGAATATTTTTTAACTCTAATGTGCCTAAGAATAATGTCTCCTTGTGTTGTGTAACAGCTTTCGCTGCAAGGCCTTATACCATAAGGCTCCCATTTTACTAGTATGCATGTTCCTAAGACAGATGCACTATAAGTTAGTGCTTATAAAACAAAAACAGGTAAACAAAAGCCTTAGTAAGCCTAGTGCAGTATCATGCAAAATAAAAATCAAAGTGGGCACCTAGAGTAAAACGCATTAAATTAAAAAAATCATGGAGAATACAAAAAGGCCACTAGAACTAACAAGTGAATGAAACAAAAACAAAACAGACCTCGTCCTCTTTCCCAGTATATTGGTATTTAGATGTGATAAGTCAAGTTTCCAGAACGACCTTTGCCCTCGCATCTATTTGAGGACCATGTAAAATGATAAAGATTATTACTAGTAACTTGTTTTTCTTAAATAATTTTAATGTTATGATCAAATCTGACTGGGCCTAGGATATGTTTTTTCCCACCTTTAAAAAGTACAACCCTTTATTCCCTTCTATGTATAGAAAATGAAGTTGAGCAAAAGAGAAAGACTTAAAAGGTACATTGAAGTTTTGCTGGATGATCTGCAATTTATCCCTCTTTACGTTTCTACATAAAAGCTTCACTAGAAGTCTCCATTATTTATTAATGTTTTATTGTGTATATGTGTAGACCATATGTGTGTGCCAGATGTGGAATTCATCTCAACACAGTAATTGGGGGAGGGCAGAGTCAGCTAAAGGAGGCCCAATTACATCTTGGTATCTATATAGGACAATCCATAGTAAGGAAATGAATAAAGTTGAGGTAAAACAGTAGCTCATACCCTTCCCAGAAATCCTCTGTGGATTCCAGACAGACCACCTGCCTAACTGTCAGAGAATATTTGTGTGGCTTCTATTAAAGACAAAAACTCCACGAGAGAATTTTATTCTGGCGGTTGCAATATGAAGAGTACCCCAGATATGAATATCAGAGTTTCTCAGTAGGGTGGTTTTGCCTTAGACTCTCATGGAAAAGAATGAACATGTAGCACATTGGGGACTTACAGTAGGGCTTGTTTTGCAAGTAGGAGATGTCTCAGTCAGATATCTGAACAGGAAATGTTTTCTCTGTAGCTGGCAAGTTTCAGGAGGGCAAAGAGTTCTAATCTCAGCTAATCAATCATGACAAACAGTTCCGATCTTAGCTAATCAATAATGAGATAAAGAGTGGGAAACTGGAGTGTCTGTGTCTGGCTTTGTCAGCAAGTTTGGGCAAAAGAGAAGGTCTTTGTTGGCTTTGTCAAACAAACATAGTTTTACAACACTCTTTGGGATTAGAGTAATTTCTGCGGAATTTTGGTCAGGGGCCCATGAAAGAGTCCACAAAGTCAGCGTTTCTTGTTGGCACTGTTCATGGAGAAACAGCCGAGCCATCTGTTGTGCTCTGACGGTGGTCTGCGACTGAGAAGGGCTCTGGAGAGCAGGGGGCACATGGAAGAACAAGCAGGCAAATTATCATTAGACGTTGTAGTAAGGAATAAAGCCAAGACTTGACACCAGACAGCAACCAGTCTCGTGGAGTCCAGGATATTAGTGTGGAAAGGTCCCTTGATGATGGGATCAGGACTGCAGTGGCAGTGAGTGAATTTCTTCACTAGCAACTTGAATGTTCTTGTTTATGATGCAGAGGTCAGAGAAGTTTGGGGAACAAGCATGCCGCAGTTGCTTCCAAATACAGCACATGTCCCCGCTCTGGATGCCAAGACCAGACTGAGTGTAAGTCAGTTGAGGAGCACTGTGTGTTGAGTCTTTTGAAGTTCTAGGGTGAGAAAGTCTAGTTCTTTATCACATCATTTACAGTAAGGGTTATCTTCTGTAATAGGTCATGGTAGATGTGGGAGTTTCAACTCATTTCCTGAGTGGCCCATACTGCAGATGCTCCAGGCAAAAAAGTGGTTCAAATGTGACCAGATGTAGTAGTCAAATCCTTGAAATCTCCTACGAAGCTTTAGCTTCCCTTTAAGTGTGCCATCAGATCCAGCAGTGAAAGGAAGAATGCAGTAACATTTTGGTGTCGGCCTCCATATTTTTCAGAAACACAGTTACTAGAAGACTGTCAAGACCAATGATAGGCATTGAAGAGGTTAGAGAGGAATTTAAGTAGTTTAAGAAGCTGTTTGGACTACATAGCTAGTAAGGACCGACAAGACTGGTTAGGTAGCTTGAGCCAGTCCATTGTGCTCAGAGCTGTCAGTAGGCTCTGCTTTTGTAAATGAAACACATGGTTGTCATTCAGAACATCTAAGAGAATGCGTGATTCTTCGCCATAGAGTTATCCTTTCTACAATATAGAAACTGAGAAAAGGATATGACTGTAAGGGGGATATCCTAAGCGGGACTTTTCCATATGTAAAATTTTAGTGCCCCCAGATGGCAGCCCCCTATGGTGGAGTTATTTGATACAAGGGCATTTTTTATGTGAAAACGTTGACTAGTTGTTGTCATCAGTTGGCAAAGTAAAAGATATATAGGCAGAACTAGAAACCTACAAGAATTTTTGTCTGTAGAATTGCCAGAGAAATAAACATGACTTTTTCCAAAAGTGCTCCAGATTGGATTTGGTATAAAATATAGGAAGAATTCCTTAACGATGTATGGGAGAAACAGGTAAACTAAGCTGTGGAGGTTCTAAGGGTGGGAAAGAAAATTTAGGGAAAGATGGTCGAACTGAAAGGAAAGGGTGAACTAAAGCAACAACTTCAAGAAAGATTTTAAGACTGAGTAATGAGTCAGCAAAAGCCATCGAGGATTTAGGGGGTTCTGAATGTGGGTAAAATGGGGAATAGGGAAGAAGGAAATGTTAAAAAAAGCAAAAAAGAAAAAAGACACAGGTCAAGGACGTTTTAATACCAATAAGTGACAGAAAAAAGGAGGACAGCAAGAAGGATACCAAGGGAGACTACGTAGGGAATTGAATAGAAGAGTCATGGGTGATCTTGTTCTGGTGTCTCAGGTGGAAGATGAGCACCTCATGGTGCCATACGCTTGTTCTCGGGAAAGCAATCTACTTCATGTCATTATACAGGAGGAAAAGTTCTTTTTCCTTCAACTCTGCTAGGTTCCCTAACTGGAGCTCTCTACATTTAGAAGGACAAAAGATAGGTTAACAAGAGGAAAACAAAGAGTTTATTTATGCATGTGGCACAGAGTCATGCAGGAGAAACCTCAATGAAGAGTAACTGGAATGGTTGGTTAGAATTCTGTCGTAGATAGCATCCTAGCAAGGGAACAATACAGTTTTAGAGAAGTGACAAGACATCCCTTTCGTGTGTAAAAAGAGGAAAGGATAATGAGTAATTGAGAAATCTGAGAGTGGGAGGAGATGGAGAGGATTTGAGGTTTCAAAATACAGATATGGAAAGAGAGTTCCTGGTAAGGGACACAGGGACAGTCTCCTTAGTCACGGCGTATAAGGGGGAGGCAAGAGCGGAAGAGTTTAGGATCCAGTTCCGGTCTGGCAATAGCCAACTAATCGTAGAAACCCTCTGCGTTGTCTTAGGGAGAGGGAAATGATAATGGTGTTAATTCTTTTAGAAATAAAGTCTTTCCTTTTGGGGGGAACATATCATGTCCCAGGCACTTGAGGGCTATGAATTGCATTTTACATTTAGAGACGTTATGCTCCCTGCGGGCAAGAGCTCGGAGTAAATGTTGAATGTTGCCAGCCATCGCTGAGCAGAGAAAGTCATCTACATACTGAATTCAGATAATATTAGGGCTCAGATATTTTGCAAGGATGGATGGGAGTTCTCAAAGGAGGCTGGCTTGAGTCATGAATGGATGAGACTTAGCGACACAGAAGGAAAATTGAGTACAGTGTGGGGCTGAGCCTGACCATTCCCTATGTAGACCCCCACATGACCACAAGCGCATGATGCTCTGAGAAAGATCAGATCCAGATGGGTGTGCTGCTCGGCAAAGCCCTGCCGTGAGAAACCTGCCAAAAGCGCTTTGTCGATTGGGAAGGGATCCCCTTATGAGAGCCATGCAGGGTTTACGTATTCAACAATGGTTGATAATTCTGCACAACTCCGTAGGGGCCAGCCTGGACGTGTGTATGTATGTGGAATGTAAAGAAGCGAAATTTAAAATCAACCAAAAAACGAAAGACCAAAAAATGGGTTAAGATCCTTAAAACAGAGAAATGACTGAAGTTTGAGGCAAAAATAAAGCCCAGTAGGTAACGCCTCATCTTTGTGAGACAGCCAGCATTTAGGATGAGAGAGAGAAAGTAAGGGAGGTCAACTTCGAAGGCTTGTAAGCAGGCTGCTGAGGTCAGGCCTGCTTCCCAGTAAACAGTATTTCATGTAGCAGAAGGCTGTCCAGGTGCCCTCGTCCAGGTGTGCATTCTGTGAGTATCAAGCTAGCACTAGATGCTGCTTGGATACTGATTATACAAAGATGAAAACGATAGTGTCTGCATTTGTGAGCTCTTTCCAGCAGGGAGACTGGCAGCTAAAGAGTTCTCAGTTCAGTGGCATAAGGGTTATATGAGACATGAACTCAGGATCGCATAAATGGAAGCAGAGAATCTCACTAGGGAGGGTCAGAAAAGGCTTCACGGAGGTGACAAGTGAGTGGCACTTTGCAGATGGGCAGACAGAGAAAGCAGGAGAGACCGAGCAGAGGAATCGATGAGAGCAAAGGTTAAGAATAGAAAATACACATCACGTCTCTCCCCTACCCCTCCACCCCTTGCTACTGATTCTGAGATGTCTTGTGTGGAAGGGGTGACATTTGTCAAAGGGATGAAAAGGTTCTTGTGCCTAGAGTGTAGGTGGTGCCAGGAGTCCTGAGTATGAGGGTGGAAAAACAGGTCGGGCCTGGTTTTGAAGGGCTTCAGGTGCCAATCAGCAATTTACCATGCCTGCTCCGCCATTCTCTCGAAGTTCTGGGAAGGAAATCTTATAGATGGATAACTCTGGTCACAGTGGAAGGAGTACGTACAGGCAGAAACAATGAGGAGGTTATGGCAGCACTCAGAGGAGAGATGATCGGCCTTAGAAATAGGTCAGGATCAGACATTTTCATTTGGATCTGATGGAATCTGGTAGCCATCGATCCCTGTGGCCTGAGGATTTGGTTCTATTAGGAGCATAGTGGCGTCATAGAGTATGTGGACTATGTCTAGGCCCGTGAATTCAGTTTGATCCTGGCATTTACAAGCTTTGTGATTCTGAGCAAGGAATGGATTCTTTCAGAGTTCAGTGCACTTCTATAAAAGCAGGTGTAATGTTACCTCTTTTTTCCTTTTTTTTTTTTGCAAAGCTTGAATAACATGATGTACATGAATCTAATATACTGTCTGGCACAAAGTAAGTCATTCATACACTTGAGTGCCCTTCAGCTGGAGTTCAGGGCCTCCCATATTTTGGTTCACATAGATCCTTCTAGGAAAGAGGCCTGCTCTCTTGTATCCATCCATCCATCCATTTCTTTAAAAATCGAAGGCTCTTTACTATTTCTCAGGCATGACCTCTTTCTCACTTCTAAGCCTTTGCTCCTGCTACTTCTTTCCTTTGACCATCCTTCCTCTCCGTGGTTCTCATTTCTCTGTAGGGAAGTCACTTCTCCTTAAAGGCTGTACTTCAAATAGTACCTCCTCTAAGAACACGTCCTCAACGTCCTTCTGTAACCCTTCCAAAGCACTTTATTGGAACCGTTTTAATGACCCTTATACTATACTGTGCTTTACGTAGCTGTTTTGGACCTTGTGAGGTCGTTTATGTCACGGGAACTAAAATGGAGCCAGGAAGCCAGTGAGAAGTTTGTCTTACATTCCAATCCGCACATTTCTCCATGAACTTTTGAACTTTTCAGCTGTGCCTGAACTTTAATCTCCTCCTCACCATGACAACCAGACCATCTGCAGTCTTTACCTTGAAAGGAGCCAGCTCCTTTTGCCAGCCAACATCTTTTGTTTGCATTCGGGCTCAGCCAATCCCTATTAGCTTAGCCAGAATCAGTCATTTACATAACGAAGGCCGGATGGGGGACAGCAGTGCTGGCCTGAGCCTTTATAAGCCCTTCTTTCTTTGTTCTCCCCAGCCCAATTTGGGTTGCTGCCTCGGTCTGTGCCCCGGATTGCAATCTCTCCTTGCTCAAATAAACTCTTTTTATTCTTTATTACAGCCTAAATATATATATATTTCACATTATACTACATATTTTCTGTCTTCAAGGCAGCATCTGGTTAATTTTTCTAGTCACTATAGTGCTTAATTCAATGTACAGTGTTTTCATAAGTAGATATTTAATAATCAGACTAATATGACTGACTTGGAGAGAGAAGAGGAGAACACTAACTGAGTGCTAGGTATGAAGTGGGTTGGGGCTGGTCTGTGTCCTCTTAAGGCAGAAAATTAGTGGAGACATACTGCTGCCAATCCTAATTTTATTGCCATCATTTCTAGTTCCGTCTCTGCAACTCATAGTTCTCCCACGGCATCTAAGTATGGCAAAACAAGATAGAAGGTTACTAAGGACTGTTTCAGACAACTCTATCCTACTGGTTTGCTGAGTTTTTGGTTTGTTCGACCTATTTATGGCTTAATTTAGGTCAGTGGCAAAGGCAATGTTTGCTCTGGGACTTTGGTGTTATTCAATGTAAGTGTTAAGGGTGGAAAATTTTCAAGTGAGCAAACTAGCTAAGTCAGCTATAGGGAAGAAATATCTTTAGATATCAGTTGTCCTACTTGCTTGTGTGTGGTTTAGGAAGTGTATTGTATAAAATATGTAGATGGCCAATGTCTGCTTCTGTAATCCATTTACTTGTTAATTAAGGGTGTTGTTCCGGGCAAAGATATGCTAAAAGCCAACTTCCATTTCTGTAATCTGCTGGCTTGTTCAGGAGACCACCAGGATATGGTCTTGAGCTTTATTAGCTGCCTGCTCTGAAAGCTCGGGGCTGATCTCCTCTAGCCCTGCGTGGTAGAGAGTCAGTCGCCAGCCGGCTAATAAAGGCTCCTAATTAATCTCAATTGGCTCCGTGGGTCTCAGAATCGTTCGCACCGTAACATAAGAAAAATATATAGTCTGACAAAATCACAATCTAGGCTAACAGCAAATTGTTTCAAAATAAAATTACCTGATTAAATGGCACACTCTGGCTTTTTTCATTAAACTTCTTTTAACTTAGTAAGTATTTATAAAATTAGTTTGTGGTCCCTTTAAGCACAGCAAAAGACATCAGGGGAACGTGGTGTTGAACGAAGACATAGGGAAAACCAGCCTGCAAAGAAAATTTATAAAGAAAAAACTGGCATTTGGGTAATAGACAACTAGATGTGATGGTAAGTTTTTCTCTAAGAAAAAGAAGTTTTTGAAAAAGAATGCCTAACATTTGTCTTTTAAAATGAAAAAAAAAAACAGCTATAGTTTATGTGAGAGATCTTTATTTTCTTTTGAACAATATTAAAACATAAATTATAGTGCAGTTCAGTAACACAATGAGCATGTGTTAGAATTAATTTTAGAATTAATTTTTTAAAGGCACTTCTGGTGCAATTACAGTTAAGTAATATAGACAATTCGATGGTTACTTCTCTTGCCACTTTATAAAGTTGCCTCCTCTTTTTACATTGTTCTTTTAATATTATTCAGTGAATTGTTGAATTTTATAAAAATTTCAAAGTCCCATCGTGAAAGGTCCTTCTATGGATCAACTTATTTTAATTCTATTTAACTGTTAATAACAATCCCGATAAATCACATTTAAAAGACGTTTTAAAATATCCTTTATTCACGTGCTAACATAATCATTCTTTCACGGACCTGTAAGGTGTTTCAAGCACCCACATGTAAAGGAAGTGGAACTCGGTAATGTAAACCTCCTTCAGGAATAAAAGTTGGATAAACCAGACCTTTGTTGTTGTTATTGTTTATACTTTTTAAATGGTTTTACCCTGTTATTTTTAATTATACAATTTCAATTGTATGATTTTGTGAAGATTAACTTTTTTTAGAAAACAGGAATTTTTTACAAAAATTATAATGTAAAATTAGCTCCCCAATGCTAAATCAAAACATATTCTCTAAAGAACATTCACAATTGATCTCAATTTTATCATAAATATGTGTACAGAGAATCATAATTATCAGCTCACCTGATTAGAAAAATTTTCTTATAAAGAAAAACATTCTTTGGCTACCCTTTCACAGAAACTATTGTATGATTAATGTTGAAATCCAACTAAGCTGACAAATGTTTAAAATTTTGCACACTGCATTCTTTCATTTTTGAGTTTAAAGTAAACTTTAAAAATTATAAAACACTATAAAAACTGTCACAAATTGAAAGCCATATCATTATATTTTTCTCAGTAATTGAAATATTTTTTGTTGTAGGCTACAGTACAAATAGTGTATTTTAACTACTGATTTTAAGTAAACATGGACTGTAGGATTTGATTAGAATATTCTGATATAATAATAAAACTCAACTTATTTCATGCATAATCTGAAAAGTTCCAGATATATTTAACAGTGATTTTAAAAATGTAAACATATCCTTTTCCTTGTGTAGTTGTGCTGTTGTTCCATTAAAAATAGAGTCCACGTATACGGCAACTAAATGTTATTCCATCTCTAAATCTCTACGTAGTCACGATAAGAATAACCAAAAACAGAAATCAAAATTACATTCTTGATTTGTTCGGAAATGCAGACACAGTATTAAGAACACATTTACTGTGCCTGAAATATTTCCCAAATTATTTTTGGTTATGGATTGTATTAACATGAGTAATTTCAGAGGCCTATAAGTGCTACATACAATAATATATGACATTTAGACTCTTCGATAGGAGTTTCTATTGTGCGAATATGCTAAAATAGAATTTTCCTGAGATAAACTATCTTGCTGGCTTACAGAAATAACCCCGTAAAACCATATTCACATTTTAATCTGACACTCACCCAAAATGAGTGTTAACAGATTTTTATCATCTGTTGATTTGTGCTAATAATTCTTCTCAGTAGACTATTATACATTTGTTTCTAAATTGGTGTACTCAGAGAACTTGTTTAAAATGAAACTTTTTAGAAACACAAAGATGCACATGAATAGCTACTTCAGAGATAACTTCCAAGTGTAAAAATCAGGAAGTCTCTTCTATGCTTTTAAGTGTACTAACATTTATTTTTAATTAGGAAGCCATTCACATTAATAACTTCTACGTAAGAACTGTTTGTGAAATACTGCTGAGATAATTTTCAGACTTCATGATAAAATTTGTCCACTCCTGACAAATATCCTCCATGGAGAAATCTTCGCCACCATATTCCAGAGGAAGAATGTCTGGGAAATGCTGAAGTAAGCTTTCTTTGTAATTAGTCCCGTGCATATGAATCTGAAATAGCCAAAATGTTTTTAGAAAGTATGCCTTCTGTCTCTCAATACAGTAGATGAATTTCCAATGGAAAATCAACACCATAAAATAAGCTACTCTAATAACTTCCAAGATTGGAGGGCATCCTTTACTCCTCTGCTTATAAATCTGAGAACTGTACGTAAGTTTAGATTGTGCTGCTTATGAATCTGAGCATCTTACTGTAGTCATAACTATAGAAAATTTATTAAAAGATATTCTTTTCCTCTTTCAAAAGTTGATTTTTTAAACTCTAAATAAAAATATTTTATACATTCTATTCACTAATGTACAAGTTACTTTTAGCAAAATATCTAATATCCTGGGACTATTCTGTAGATGGTAAAAGGTAGTACCTGTACCTGGTATTATTTCATATAAAAGCATATACTTGAGCACAAAATTAAGTATATGGGGAATAATATATGTGGTACATTTGATGGATCTCTTGACTAGTACAAAATTAAGAGACAATTGTAATGGGTAAGAATCTTACATTTTCAAATATTTTAAACTATGAAAATTGATCACATAATGCCCTAAAGTTAAAATAAAGGCCTGGAACCTTGAATCAAAAGCACACCTTGTTGGGGAAAAAAAATAACCTTTCTTCAACTGTTAGAGCAAACTGTTCATCCACACATTCAGCAATCATTTAATAAGCACCTACTATGTGCTAGGATATGAGGAATGAAAGAGGAACAAAAGTTTCCTGCACTCAGAAACCTCAAAATCCCCAATCCTTGACTTGTTTTAAAATGTTTAAAATATGATGAGCAAATACAGAAGAAAGTTTACCATCTCCTTAGGAAGGGGGAAATAAGAACATTCGTAGGGTATTGCCAAAATTTTGAAAAGGAAGAAAGTGGCTGGATTGGGACCCCACACACACCCCTGCCACCATTTTGGCAAATCTGTTTCATGTCAATTAACTTTCACTGACACGCTTCACCTAACTTGTCAGTTTTTAATTTTTCTTTCTCTTATGCTCATATTCTATTTATTAGGTTCAATTTTTTGTTGTTTGTTTTTATTTTTCCAGAATAAAATTCGAAATAGAAATACTTAGTTTTAGATCTTTCAAAGTGAAACAGAGTTTGGCTAGCTATTATCAAGCTACACTGGGGTAAAAAAAAAAAAATGAATAAATGAAAAAATAGACTTTTATAAAAATACTAGAGTGGAAAGTGGCCATTTTCATAGAGATGGTTCTTCTTGAAGACAGATAGAAGTACCTACTGCATAGTACCTCAATAGAATAACTTCCAGGGTCATAATTTTCTAACCAGATGCAAGATGTTGCATTTTCTTAATATGAAAGACTATACTTTTTAAAATTTCAAATTATTTTTGTAACTCACATAATCACTATTTACATTTAAATAATGTTTGAGATATAAATTGTCAAAGCCTTTAAAAACTGTTTTGTGTTCAGGCACTGGATGTTCCCACTGTTTACCTAAATTTAAAAATTCTCCTTTACAGATTAATTAGTATCCTAAGAGGTATTAGATATTCACCTGAGATAAGGCTCCTATCACAAGATAAGTAAAATAATCAAATCACTTTTCTTTAACTAACGTGACATTAAGTCACATACCTCAGGTACTGCGGTTTTCAGTTGCACATGTCTATTAAAAATTTTTATTTCATTTGCATAGATAATACATTCATATAGCTAGACATCAAAACACGATAAAAGACACACAATAAAATGTCTAGCTGGCAACCTGACTCTTACCCACCCCATCCACACCTCTTCCCTGTTTCATATAGTAACCACTTAGGTTGCTTTCTTGTTAATCCTTTTAATTTACTTTTTATGCAAATATAACTATAGATTCTGATTTCTCCCCTTTTTATACAGAAGGTAGCACACCATAAACACTATTCTGCATTTGGCTTATTTCACTTTACAATACATCCTGCAAATCTTGTATTCTACTACTTTGATGTCTCAAAGCTTATTTAAACAGTCCCATGATGATGAACACTCAATGGTTTCCAATATTTAGCTGCAAGGAATCTTGTCGTATATGCAGTTTTGTTCATTTGCAGGTAGGATAAATTCCCAGAAGAGCAAAGGCTATGATTTTGATAACTGTTACCACGCTGCTCTCTATAGGGAATGTACCAGATTGCATTCCCACCAGCACTATGTGAGAGGCACACGTACCCCACAGACTCACTAACTTCATTTTTCAAAATTAAAAAGAAATTTTAATTTATGAGTTGTTGGCTTATTAGATAAATACTCAAAATATTGGGCCAGTGGTGGTGGCGTGCTTAATAAATCAGTTCTTAAATGAAAAAGGATTGGAACATTTGGTATAGAGGAATAGTGACTTGAATATATTTTACTCACCCGTCCCTTGATTTTTTCAGTCAGGAATGGTTTAACCATGGAAAAGACAGCATGGAAAATTATTGGCTCATTTATCAAATGGATACCACGAACTTTTAATGGAAAGGAATCCTTTTGAAAATAAAGAAAAAATTTTGTTAATAACAAAGCATAAATAAATATATATTTTTATTGACAAGTCCCTCCTTTGAACACTTGCTAAATTTACCTAATGGGTGACTTTATTTTCAAAATTATTATTCTATCAACACAATAGTTTGCTTTATAGTTCACAGTCACTAGATGAAGAAAATATCTCTAAAAAAGTGTTCATTTTGTAGTTTAGGCAAAGTATTTTAAGAAATGCCTGCATCTTACATACAAAAAAAATCTCTTTTCTAATCACATATAAATGTTTTCTTAAGGAACCAATGAGTTATTTGGATATTAACATTTAAATTTTTTCTTAAAGTTTTTATTTTAAGAAAATAAACTTTTATAAAAGTTGAAAGAATAGTGCAATGAACACACACTTTTAAAGTTTTGACACTGGTATAAGTCTTTAACATCAGAGTAATGCTGGCTTCTTCATAAGGTTTAAAATGTTGAGTTAAAAGAAAAAAATCTCATCAATGGTTTTCCCACCCAAAGATGTAGTGTTAGTATAAAGACATTTCCTGCCAAGTTTCTTCATAGACAATTCTCTTTTTTCCCATGCATAGCTTTTAGAGACAGGTTATTAATCTGCAGCTTTTCTTTCCCAGGTTCATTCTATGAATAATTTTAAACATAATTGCTAATATGCTTTCTAAATAATTTGTATCCTGTTTTATTCCATTGATATAATACAATTTCTGTAAACATCATGAATTGCAATAATCCATCAAATGAACGGTACCATAATTTAAGTAGCTATTTTCCTATTCCTGGACAGAAAAACTGTTTTTTAATTTTATTATGCAAAAATCAATGCTATAGTACCAATCTTTATGTATTTGGAGGCAATGATAGTTATAAACACAGCTTTTACATGCAGATGATCTGGACTGGAATCTTTGCTTTACTGCTGACAAAATGTGTGTGTTTGGGCATTGCTATCACCTCCCTGACATAGTTAATTAATTTGTAAAATGGAAAAAAATAATAGTCATATGACATAGGCTGGTGCGGCCATTAACGGACTTGAAACACTTAGCAAAGTACCTGGTCCATAGTTTGCTACCATTATTATATACACAGTCTTTTCTATATTTAAGACTATTCCTTGGCTACATTCCCAAAAGTAGGTGATTATTGGGTCAAAAGTGATGGGTATTAAAAAACCTTTTGATTTCTAAAAGAACTGTATCAATTTACACTTACTAAAACTTATGTGACATTTTGGTGTACCATTGCTATCAATATTATTTTTTGAGTCAACTTTTTAATTTAGGAAGAAAATTTTAATGACAGAAAGATAAAGTCACCACATTACTGTTTAAATGTATAAATTCTGTAGTTACTAATCTTGAACATATTTTCATAATTTGTTGCAACATTCTTTTATAAATTAATAACACTTTTTCTTAGCATTACTGAATTCTATGTATCATTACTAAAATTTTATTTGATTTTCTAATAAATGTACTATCCCTTCTCTTTGTATAATATCTAACTAAATTTAAATCTATTATTTGGAATTATTATGCCAAAAGTTAAACTATACCACTTACTGTAAGAACAGCAGCAATCTTCTTGGCTACAGATGGGGTAATTTGAAAAGCGTGAGAAAAATGCCAGCCTTCCAAATCAAAGACAGCCTTGATACCATTACGTTGGGTTTCTACCTCCTGTACAATAAGCTCGGATGTGATAAGACTTACACGAAATACATCATAAGCCGTAAAAACTTTGGGGTCCCAGTGTGCTAAAAAAAATAACAAAAGATATCACATCTCAGCATTGTGTGAAAAATCAGAAAGACTTACAAAGGGAAACTAATTCTTTTTAGACTTAAAGAATCAATAGAAATAAAAACCTGTACGAAGATCTTGAATAATAGATGAAATTGGTGGTCAAAAAACATATGTCTGCTTCTCCCTAGTAAAGCACAGATTTTTAAGAGCATGGAGTAGGGGCTGGATTTGATTGCCAGATGAAGCTACAGCCCAAAGACGCAGGAGAGGGCTTTAGCTAAAGATAGGAGCTCTGAGCTTAGAGGTGTTGAAAATGGGAAAAGCACAGCCTGGATCATGAAGAGTAACTAGGGCCCTACAGCAACCAAAGAGGTTGTGAACGGAAATGCTTGCGGAGTAGACAGGCTGGCTGATGTCTCTGATACCCCTCAGTGACAAGCAGCATGCAGTGGACTCAAGTCCTGACAGGCTGGAATAGTAAGCGTGGGCTTCAGACAGCAGAATCAGGGGAGCACTCAAATAGCTGACCAGACCCAGGAAAAGCAGGGAATACCTGTGCTAACAAGTGGAGTTACTGACATTCTTCTCCTGCCTTCTCCCTCACCATCCCTGAGGCAAGTCATGGCTTGCAAAAAGGATAGTAATGGATAAGCAAGCAGGTAATCTTTAAAAAAAAAAAAAAAAAAAAAAATGCATCCACTAAGAATTGTAATATAGTTGAAAAATAGACACACAAAGAAGAGAGGAACCAAACTCAAAAGACAAAGGTACTGAAACCCAAGGAAACAGTTAATAAAGCAAAAAAAGCATTAAAGGAAGCAAATCGTTTCAGTGGGGGAAAAAAGATACCAGAGGCTATTATTTTAAGCACAGGCTATTATTCAAAAGAATCACTTGAGATCTTAGAAATAAAATGATGATAATTGAAGCAAATCTCAGTTGATGGGACAAATGACAGAAAAGACACAACCAACAAGTGAATAATGGTTTGGAATAACAAGCTGAGGAATTAAAAGCCAAGAGTTGATATGTATGAATTAAAGTTAAGAGGTATTCAGCTAAATCTAGAAGTTTCAAAAGCCAGCTAATTAAAGGCAATAAAATAGGGAATGGGGAACAGAGGAAAGAGGAAAAGTAACGGTAGAGAAAAATTTCCAAAGCTGAAAAAAGAAGTCTTCAGATTAAAGCGTCCGTGGCATTCATAAGAAAAAAAGAAAGAAAGAAAGACAGAAAGAGAAAGAAAGACAGAAAGAGAGAAAGAAAGACAGAAAAAAGAAAGAAAGAAAGAAAGACAGACAGACAGACAGAAAGAAAGAAAGAAAGAAAGAAAGAAAGAAAGAAAGAAAGAAAGAAAGAAAGAAAGAAAGAAAAGGTTCATGACTAAGTAATAGTAAAATTTCAAAATAGCAAAGTTTCTGACTTGGACAACTGAGTAGAATGCTGGTACCATTTATTGAGATAGGAGACACAAACATGGGAAGAGAAGTGTTTGAGGCAGAAAAGATCATAAGTCATTTCAGACATGTTTAAATGGTGATTGTGAAACATCCAATTGAATACAGCTGGATTAGGGAGCTGTTCTGTGAATCCCTGGGAACAGGAGATGGCAGAGTAGTTACATATCTGGGAGTTGTTTGTGCTTATATGAGTCTACGGCAGGGATTATGTTAGAGCTATGTTTCTCTCTCATAAAGTAGCATGAGGCCAACGTACTAAGAAATATCAGTATTTAAGGATGAGTAGAATAGGTGGTGCCAGCAAAGGAGACTAAGAAGGAGTAGCCAGTTTAATCAGAAGCCACCTGTAGAATGTGACATCAGAGAAGCCGAGGGAGCAGGGTACCTCCAGAAAGAGGAAGTGGTTTGCTGTGTTCAGAGGTCAAGTAAAACAGGACTAATCACATCCATTAGATTTGGTGAAAAGGTCACTGATGATTTGTTAAGGTCATTTCAGCAGAGGGCTGGGAGCGAAACCAGTGGAACCAGATGAGGGTAGAGTGAAAGGAACTGTGAGAAAACGTGGCTGGCTAACACTGCTAACTTAAGAAATTTGGCGGGATTGAGAGGAGTGGAGAAATGGCTGGGGGTGGAGGCTGCATGGCCTTGTGGGATGGAGGAGGAATTTTTGTTTCATTTTGGATGGCTGACTCTTAGCCGATTCAAATGTCAACTGGTAGCGTCTAGGAGAAAGGAAAAATTCGAAGATATAGAAAGAAAAGAGATAATCAGTGTTCTAAGGAATGCACGATAGATTGGACTCTTGTTTTCAAAAGCCTTGGATACCTGGTGAGAATTCGAGTAGTCGATCCATGGACAACCCAGCTCAAATATACTATACTACTTCAGAAATTGAACGAAAGCTACAATGGTGAAAAATATGAAAAGAATGACTGAAAGTCTGCAATTCAGAAAGTACATACCTAAACTTCTGAGCCCACCAACATATCCAGACCTGTACTGCCCAGTACATAGCCATTAGCTACGTGTGGCTATTTAAATTTAAATTAATTAACATTGAATAAAATTAAAAATTCAGTTTCTGAGTTGCAATAGCCACAAGTACTCAACGGCCATGTGTGGCTAGTGGATACTGCAGAACAATTTTATCATCACAGAATGTTCTATTAGATAGTTCTCATCTGGACTTTAATCTCCTTTAAGGAAAAAAAAAATGCCTTAAAAATTTAATTCCTTTTCCAACATCCAGCTGACATTTATTGAGTGCTTACTATATACCAAATAATGTTCTAATTATGTTACAAGATTTAATACTCACAGCAATCCTTTGAGATAGGTTTTCACTATGCCCGTTTGACAGATGAGAAAAGGGGCTTACAGCTACACAGCTCTCCATGGAGCTACGACATAACAGAGCTGAGATTGTAACCCAGGCAACATATTCCTAAGAACTCGTATTCCTAAGAGCTAAGCTGAGGAACCAAACTTAATACTCATTGTTAAATTTGACTTTTGCTCCGTTAGTGTAGTAGTGAGTTTCCAAAGGCTTAGAGTTATAGTTGACCTTTGAACAATGCAGGAGTTAAGGGTGTCAACCTCCAGGCAGTCAAAAATCCACCTATAACTTTTGACCCTTCGGAAATTGAAATAGTACTAGCCTGCTGTTGACTGGAAGCCTTACCAATAACATAAACAGTTGACTAACACATATTTTGCATGTTATGTGTATTATATACTGTATTCTTACAAAGTAGACTACAGAAAAGAAAATGTTACTAAGAAAATCATAAAGAAGAGAAAGTACATTTCCAGTATTCTATGTATTTATTGAAAAAATTCCATATATAAGTGGACCCACGCAGTTCACATCTGTGCTGTTCAAGGGTCAGCTGTATATTCTCTGGCTTATAGGCTAATCATGGCAAAAACTTAACCTGCTGGAATGGAGAAAAGGACTCAGTCCATTTTTTTCAGTTTTTACTGCACACAGAGATGGTGCCTAGGAAAGGTGGTTAAGTTAATGTTCTATCAAAAAGCTTTAACACAAATTTCTTTTTCTGGGTCCTCCCATTAATTCCATTCAATTTATAAAATTTATAAATCATTATTTTATCTTTTTGTTTTATTTCTAAAACTGTTTTGAGTTTCTTTTTACCCTAGAATAACACATTATTCTATATAACGCAAAGGAGATTTTCTGCATACCTTCATGTTCTGACCATCGCTAAACCTACATGTTTTTCTTGATTTTAAAATCTCTTTGACTTAGTCTACGGCCATGCTACCCTGAACAAGCCCGATCCCATCTGATCTCGGAAGCTAAGCAAGGTCAGGCCTGGTTAGTACTTGGATGGGAGACCACCTAGGAAGAGTAGGTGCTGTAGGCATAAAATAATAATAATAATAAATAAATAAATAAAATAAAATCTCTTTGAGTTAAACAGTGCACTTATAAGTGAATATACTACCAGATGCCCTCGATAAACAACAGAGGGCTCCTGATTCCGTGTTAAGGTATTTATGATCAAAGTAGCACATTTCCTTTTTCACTATCAAGATGTCATTTTTACTCTTAACTTGCCCCAGCTGGTTTATGAACAAACTGGAAAAAACTGCAGCCAGGCAGTGCAGATTCAGAGTACTTGCAGAGAGAATGATCTGTAGGTTTGTTTTATGTTCCTGGGACCCCAGCAGGGTTGCCTGAATAAACATAAGATGCCCAGTTAAAGCCAAATTTCAGATAAATGAGACATTATTTTTCAGTAAAAATATTCCCTGTGCATACTAAAAGTTATTGGTTGCTGATATGAAATTCAAATGTAAATGGACACCCTATGTTTTTATAAAATATAGGTTGACTTGCTACATACTTGCTACACTAAAGCTGGCAACCCCACCCAAGGAGCTCAAAGAACTTCATTCAACATCCTATAACATTGTTGGAGCAATAAGAGGACAGAAGAAAAACATTATGACATCTGGTTTATAGACAAATGACTTCATAATTAACCCAGTTGTATTTGACATATAAGCTGAAGCAATAAAACCGAACCATTTCTAGTCAGCCTTCTGATACCCTTTCAAGAATTAAATGCGCTGTCACCTTGCAAGATAGCAGACAGCCGACTCACAGGCAGGCATCTTATCTATAAGCAAGCAGGAGAAGCAAATCTATGCAGATGTTAAAGTTCCCTAGAACATTTAACGGTATGAAAGTTTCTGTAAGATTATAGTTCCTAAGATTCTGCTCATAAAATGTTGGGCCACGAGAGGATGCCGGGGGTGGTGTGGGTCCTCCCTTAAATGCCACTTTTAATCACACAGAGGTCTAAGGAAGGGACAGAAGTTATAAGTCACTAACCTACAAGAAATAGTGGGAAGACCTAATGGCGAAAGCGGAAGCAGTGAAGAGCAAGAGGGGCGTGTGCAATACGTGAACTTCAACATTTCCCAGGGGTGCTGCTTTCCTGCGGCACCTCCTCCATCCGGGGAGGAGCCTCTCACCCCTCGCCCCTCAGCCTCAAGCGCTGTCCAACTGGTCATTCACTAGCTCACTCCAAAAATCATTAACAAACACCCATCATGTGCTTGCGATACATCAGCGAACAGAACAGACAAGATCCATGTTCTCGTGGAACCTATACATATTATTATAATTCAGAATTCTTACTTATATTTCCCACTAAATATGTTTTGCAACACTTTCCCCTGATCTTTTTCACCTTTCCCCGCATTTCTCATCCCTCTTTCCCTTTTCTCTTACTTTATACAGTTTACTGTGTGGAAAAATGGAAGGAGGATTTTCATTGGTTTTTGTTAATTTTCTCACAGCTGTCAGTTTTATTATATTTGAGGAACAGTAAAATCTAAATTAAACCTAAATTAAAACCTAGAAACCTAAGTGCTTACGTATGGAACCTCTGAAGCTGTCTGTGTGGCAGTCAAGAAAAATCAGGTGTTGTGTCTGACTCACCGATTCTGTAAATGAGAACTTTGCTGCCGGTGGGGTCTCTCTCTCTCAGGACTCCGAGATAGCCAGCCTTCAGAAGGCCAAGAATACTTCTGGGGTGTAGATCTGCACTTATTTCTGGACATTCTGCTCTCCACTTATAATAGTTTTTTAGTAACTGAAAAATAAAATAAAAATTGTCTACAGATAGCGTACATGGTAAGCATTTCGTAAAAGGGGTAGGAAAGCCTTGGCATTACGTGTGACCCTTGCCCTCCGTTATGTCAGGATTTTAAGCTAGGGTTTCTTCTTAGCTGTAAAAATTAAAAGCTTCCTTCAGCAAGGATCTCAGGTGATAGGCGTTAATCGCAAATTCAAAGTTGAGTAATTCGTATTCGTCTCCTGTGGTGAGTGGTCTCCAGAGGTAGCTGCCAGCAATACCGCTCCTCCTGGTGTACACATGCCATCCTTCCCATCAAGAAGTGGAATCCCAAGGGTGTGAAGTACAGCATAAGGGATATAGTCAATAATACGGTAATAACCATGTATAGCACCAGGCGGGTACTAGACTAATCGAGGGATCGCTTAGTCAGTTACATAAATGTCTAACCATTATGCTGTACACCTGAAACTAATATAAAATAATATCGAATGTCAACTGTAATTGAAAAATAAAAATAAAAGAGGTGGAATCCATTTGATTCCTTTCCCTTGAACTTAAGTTGGCCTTATGTCTTGCACTGACTGATAGAATTTGGCAGAAGTGATAACTTCCTAGGTTTTAAGAAGCCTGGGACTTTTTGTTTTTGCTTTTTGGGATCCAGACACCATGTCAGATTACAAAATGAAAAGTCTGTGCAGAGGGAGGCCCTGGAGGATGAGAGGCTGTCTTACTTAGGTAGCCTGACTTCAGCCAAGTTCTCATCTGATGCAACGTGGAACAGAGAAGAATATCTCCAGTAAGCTCTGCCCAATGGAACGATCACAAACGAATAATACTTGTGGTTTAAGCCACTAAATTTGGGGGCGACTTGTTACTTGGCAATAGATAACTGAAACATCTACCTTGAGTCTTTTTAAAATAGCGAATCGAAGTCAATCAAATCAATTAACTCTACAAATGTTTTTGGGATATCCACAATGTTCCACACACTGTGTTACGCACTGAGTTAAAGCAGTAACCAGAATAAGTCTCCACTGTCACTGGAGGTGACCTGTTGATGACAAGTGGAATCACATAGGCCATGCTCTACAGTGAAAAGTTCAGTTCTCAGGCTACTTCTTTAGAAAAACTTCAGCTCTGCCTCTTCTTACCTGTGTGATTTTAGGTAAGTGTTTAACTCCTTTGAGTCTTGTTTCCTCTCTATCTACCTGATAGAGTTTTGTGTAAAGCATCACATGTGGACATAATGAGTGGCAGTTAACACTGTCATTTTTATACTAGAGAAAGTCATTTGGATTAATTGGCTCATCCAAGTATTTAGTAAAGGTTTACATTCACGATAACTACAATCTTTTGTCTTTATTTTCTTTCTTACGAAAAAAAAAGAGCTAAATCAAAGATACAAAGGAGCATTTCTATACCACTGCTATACTTTCTATTAATAGTAAAACAACAAAAATCGACTTTGTTAATAGTGGTATGCATTTGGAGAGCCTATAGAACAATATGCCCGGATATTAGGTCTTGAGAAGATATAGTTTAAAAGAATCCCATATTTTTGCCCCAAAAGAACCACCAAAATGGTTACTCTACATTTACAAATCACACAAATATCGCCAGTGTATTGTGGAGAATACTAAAATCAAATTACATATTTAAAATCTACTACATTTTAATTTTCCCCTTCATACTTTTCAGCATTCTCAATTTTTCTAAAATGGCAATATATTTGTTTTGAGTTTAAAGAGATCTCTTAGCAATGTGAAACTGAAGTTCAGATGAAGTGAAAGAACAAATTTTATAATTGAGAATCATTGGAATAAACGTGATAACTGTAACCACAAAGTACTAAAAATCTGGAGGAGAAACTACAAATACAAATTTAAAAACCAAGTAGAGGGTGAAATGCGAAGCTGTGGGAAATCCTAATGAGTGGAAATAGCTAGAGGAAGAAACTGGTTGGATTGTGGCAAAACCCCACCACAGGTACACAGAGGGAAGAAAAAGACATCTTGCTTCTGCTCTCTCTGTCTCTCTCTCTCTCTGTCTCTCTCTCTCTACTTCGTGCTTGCATGCTGATATTTCTCTTTCTCTCTTTCTTTCTTCCACTTTCATTTCTTCATTTAATACATTTTTCTTAACTTTTTTTTTTTAAAAAAAGAGAATGTTGCTAAAAATTAAATGCAACAGAGAGGTAAGAAAGAAAAAACGTCAGTAAATTTGACGACCAAGAAATAATTGGTAATCTAAATAGCAATTTCCAAAGGCAGTAAGAACAAAAAGCACATCGTAGATTCTGGTAGATTCCTTTTATTCTATAAGATGAATTCTTCATCCTCCTGTCTTAGGGAGCATCAGAATAAGTATTACTAGCATTTTACAATGCTCATTACATTTTTCAGGCATAAAAATAATCCTTTTAATTATGATTCAAGCAAACTGCTACCAAGAGATAGGTGCATGTGTTTAATGAAAGAATAAATATACTCCTTATATGCGGTTTTACTTTCTATGGTTTCAGTTACCTGCTGTCAACCGCAGTTCGAAAATATTGAATGGAAAAGTTCAAAAATAAATATTTTGTAAGTTTTAAGTTGTGCACTGTTGTATCGTGATGAAACCTCACGCTATCCCACTCATTCCTCCCTCTGTCCAGTGTCTCCATGCTAGAGAGGCTCTCTGCTCGTTAGTCACTTAGTAGCCATCTGGGTTATCAGATCGACTGTCGTGGTATCGCAGTGCTTGTGTTCACCTTTATTTTGCTTAATAATGGTCACAAAGCCATTCACATAACTTTGATTACGATATGTCATAACTGTTCTATTTTACTATTTTACTATTAATTATTGTTGTTAATCTCTTACTATGCCCAGTTTATAAACTAAACTTTATCATAGGTAATATATAGGAAAAAGCAGACTATAGCTAAGGTTCAGTACTATATCCGGTTTCAGGCATCCACTGGTCTTACAAAGTGTCCCCTGAGAAAAATGGGGACCACTCTCTTGTATAAGTAAATCAGATGAATCCAAACAGTTGGAAAAATGATTTTTGTAAAGACGCACAAATAACTCTCATGCCTTTGACATTTTACTTTTACAAATCCAAATATCTAAACCTGTATCTTTATTACTTTTTCACTGATAAATAAAATCAAAGGTCCAGTTGATATCATAAACAATGTAAATGATATAAACTGCCCCTGAGCAATTCTCAAACGAATCTCCTAAAATGCACAAGACAAAAAAAAAATGGATGCAAATGAATATTATTATTGGAAGGCACCTGTTTTGTACTAATTAGGAAAAAAGAAAAAGAAAAAGTTATGGTTTAGTTTAACTATGCTTTATAATAGAGTAGGTTTCTTCTTACATTTTGCATGTATTTTCAAACGTATTTGTGCAGTTTTTATAGCATTTAATGGCATCATTTCCGATTACCCCTCACAACTGCCCTGAGAGGTAACTGTTGTTACCCCATTTTATGGTTAATAAACTAAAGCTCAGAGAAGTTACACATTTGTTTAAGGGCAATAGCTATAGAATCGGAGTGGAGACTGGAACTGAAGACATGATAAATTTTACAAAAGAAGCTACATTTAGTGGGAAATTGGCAGGGAGAGTCCATGGAATTTTGAAAGCTTCAAAGTCATTGGGAAAACCATAACAATATTTAAAAGGTAGAAAACTTATCACATAGACATAGAACAGACGGAGATGAAGAGTTGGCTGTTTTTATGTTCATTGTTTTAAACAGACAGAGCAAATGTAGTGCACCTGAGAGCACAGGCTCCCCTGAGTTTAACTCAAGTTCAAATCCTTGCTCTACCACTTAATAACTGTGATTTCAGACAAGTCACTTACTCTTTACATCTCAATTCCTTCTAAAATGAGAAAATAATGAGATAATCCTCTCAAATCCTACACCCCAAGGTACCCGGCACTCTAAGAGCTATTAGGATTCTAAAAACCTCATTAAATAGTTATCACTTCAAAAACAAAAACTACAAAAATGAGACATTTCATTACAACTCAGGGATTTATTGAGTTTTGTTCATACACTAAAACTATCGGGCTTTTACATTTAAATAAGGAAGTTTGAGTTGAATTAACTGCTTTTGTATAAGAAAATGAAAAAATAGTTTCATACTCTAAACATTTACCTCTCATTTCCAGTTGGCAGGCAAGTAAGGCAAAGAGTTCACAGACAGAAACTTGATCTATCTCTTGTGGATTTAGACACAGTCCTACTAGCAAATTACTCAAGGACATGGTGCAATGAAAACAATTCAGGAATATAATATAGATAAAATATATGTAACAGAGGCTGAAGGTAAATTTTATTTCTTCTCTTTGTACATTATTTTTATTTTGTTGTACTTTTTTATTATTTCTTCTTTATAAAATGTATTGGGGTGATACTGGTTGATAACATTATATAAGTTTCAAGTGTACAATTGTATGATACATCATCTGTACAATTGTATGATACATCATCTGTACAATTCTATGATACATCATCTGTATATTGCATTGTGTGCTCACCACCCAAAATCTAGTCCCCCTCTATCACCATAAATTTGACCCCCTTTACCCTCTTCACCTACCCCTCCATCCCCATTTCCCTCTAGTAACCACCCTTCTGTGGGTTTTGTTTATAGACATTACTTTTAAAAAGCAACCACAATGAAATTAATAAATCATACACTTTCACGGTCAGTTACCTCTACGACATACATATATCTAGTGCCTCATTTAAACTACACTCTCTCTAGGACCTGAGACTGTGTCTTCACATTTGCTAGCGGCTGAGTAAATATTAGTTTATTACTCATGATGTTGGGACACCTGGGTAGCTATCTGACGAAATGAAAACAAAGTCAGATTCCTAGTTCATTCTTCACATCAAAGAAATACCAGATGAGCAATAAGTCCAACACTAAAAAAAGAAGTCATAAATTACTAGAGAAAACTTTAGAGAGGAGAAGCTTATAATAAAACTGAGAAGCAGAGAACAACCAAATAAACACATTTGTTACACGAAAACTTAAAATTCTGCACAGAAAGAAAATAGCTTTAACAATGTCAGAAGACAAATAACAAACTAGGACAATGGTAATGTTTGCTTTAATAAGAAAGACACTTTATGCATAAAATTTTTTATATTGTATGTATATTATATTTTATGTAAACAAAATGGAAGAAAATAAACGAGTGGCAAAAACAAGCAGTTATGGAGAAAATTAAAAGTGTTAACAATATAAAAGATGATTAATTAAATAAATGCATATTCTAATAATGAGAACCAGTTCTTCACCTAGCAGGTTGACACATTGATCATAATGTTTGCCAATACAGCGTTGGTGATACTATGCGATTGTATATATGCAATATAGAATTGACGAAATTAGCATTTTGGAGGACAGTTGTTGTAGTCCTCAACACTGAAAATGCACATCTCACTTCAGCAGCAATTCTGCAGGTCGAACTTATCCTATAAGGATATATTTCTATTTTTTCACCAAGACAAATATACAAAGACATGCTAGAATGCCCAGTCAGTGATGGAAGATGCCCCCATTTGTCTTGTTTGCTTCATTTTGTGTACTGCCAGGCAAATTATAGGAATTCAAAAAATAATCATTGAATGAAGGAATGAACAACGTGCATGGCAGCACTGCCATTGTCTGATGACAGCTCCGTACTAGGGACTGCTTATTAAATGTTAATCTAATAAACTCATGCAATACAATAGCATGCAGCCCATAGAAGAATAAGATATATGTATACATGCGGAAACGAGATGATCGGGTTTTAAAAAAAGGCAAAATGTAAAACACATGCATATGCTTGTGTGAAGCCGGCTATCTGGAAAGACAAACACGAAACAGCAACAGTAACCGCCTCTGGGCAGATGACTGGAAAGTAAGGTTTGGAGTCGGGAATTTTTTTCCTTTCGAAAGTTACTTTCAGAAACTTACTCTTCTCTACTAGTTATGGATTATTTTTACCATCGGTAGTCTTTACTTTTTTAATTAAAAATTAGTTATCAACCACCAAAAGACGTCATACTGAGACACGTTGGGATTCTGTACTATAATATTTCCCCTGCCTTTCGACTCGCAGGGTGACAATGAGCAAGCCACCTGGAGAAAGGGCTAGACATATTCAATCACTGAGCGCTTCCTCCGCGCCCAGTTCTGTGCTGGGAACTCACTGTTCTGTCAAATGGGTTCATGATCGGTCCTCGAAACCAGTCAGTGTGGTAGATATTCTCACCATTATTTAACAGATGAGGATGCTGAGCCCAAAGTGACCTCAGTAAAAGTCACATCCCTCTTTCTGATTCCTGTCTTCTCACCACCCCTTCTCTTAATCGGCAAGCTGTACCATACCTGAAAACCCAAAGAAACAGCCTCATCCTTCATCCGTCCGCCCAAACCATACTGGACTACGTTAAAGTCTTGACACTTAAGGATTACTATTAATAACACTATCTCGCTAGAATTTGGCTTTAGATCTTCGGTTTTACTGGCAATTTCATTCTCCCCGCCAAATGTGGAGTTTACTGAGATGTAATAAAATCTAGGCTTCCTACTTCTCAGCTGTTGCTTTTTTTTTTATATCATCTACTTTCTGCCAGAGAAGAGAAAAAGCATTTCTCCCAAACTTAGTAAGTTCGGGACACTCATCGAGAGCAGAGTTCCAGTGTTTGAGATCAATGGCCCATCATCATCCCGGAGGGCTCCAGGATGGAGCTTGGTGGAGGTTTTCCGTTTCCATGACAGAGAGAAACTGGAAGGACCGACACTGGATCTCTCAGAAGACTCCCAGGCACAGTGCTCGCTGCCCAGTGCGCCAGGGGCGCGTTCCCACCAAGGGGGTCAGGACAGCACACCCACGAGTGCCCAGCCCTGTCCACACGGAGGGGCGCAGCGGGGAGGCACCCTTACCCGCCAGGCCAGGTCGAGGTCGAAGTCTCGGGCGCGCAGGAAGCGCAGCAGGAAGGAGTCGGTGAGCGACGCGGGCGGAGCGCCCGCTGCCCGCGCGCGGCACCGCAGCTCCGCCAGGGCGGGCTGCAGCAGCGGCGAGTGGTCGGGCAGCGCGCTCAGCTGCAGCCCAGCCGCCGGCCCCCGCGGCCCCTCTGCCGAGCCCGCCGCCATCGCTCTGGTCCGGGTGGCCCGGGGCGGCCGGAAAAAGCTCGGGCTGCGGGCCACCCTCCAGTCCCTCCTCCGGTGGCCGCTGTCCAGCACACGCCCACCTTCCCGCCCCGCCGGGCGGTGGCGGGCCTGGCACACCTGCGGGTGGGTGGGCCAGCCCTGCCTCTCCGAAGGAAACCACGTGGTGTCCCCACCCGTGCTAATCGTTCTGAAAGTTCTAGATAGTAACCTGAACCTTTCCCGAGTCAAGGAAGTCACTGGTGTTCAAGGCCAAGGGGACATTTCAAAAAGTTTGTTTGCCTACATTGGCTGTGATTAGTTGGGATGTTTCAAATGAATCTGCTAGGGATCTTTTTCTTTTCACCCTTTCTCCCTTCCCTCCTTTAGCCTCCCTCCCTCCCCTCCTCTCCTCTCTCTCTCTCCCCTTCCTCTCTCCCTTCCTTCCTTCCTTACTTTGTCTTGGAGCTGAAAGAACCCTTAGAACAATCACTTAATGGCATGTGGCAGACTTGCCACTGAGTCCTTCTCTCACCATTAGACTCCAAACCGATTCCCCACGTCAAACCATAACAACGCCGCGCGTTAACAGACTCCATAACAGACTCACTACTCCACCCCTTTCTCCAAATCCAGGCAAAGTCTTCACAGCTCCTGGAACTTTACTCTGTTAGTGACATATCCATATAAATGACTAGCAAGTGCCAAAATTTTTTACACACCACACACTTCCTCTGCTACACTCCACCACCATGCTTAATCCCTCAACCAACAGTCCGAAGTCCTTATATGACCTCACCTAAGTGATCCTGGGTAATGAAGATGAAGCAGGGCAAGGATGTACAAACCCAAAGTCTTGTTAAATTGGCCTTTTCTTGATCTCTATCCATTGCAACTGTCTCTAGACAGGTGACCAGGATTTTGTCAATGTCACGAGAAACAATTCATGGACAGACACCAAAGGCGATGAAGCAACAGCTCAAGTTTAGTGGAAGCAAAAGTACACTCTTAAAAGCAAAAGTACACTCTCAGACAGGAGAGCAGGCAAGCTCTAGAGGGAGCTGGCCGCCTTTTTGTGGATTTGGAGGTTTTTATCTAACTAAGAGGTGGAATATCCATGATCTTGGGTGGCTCTTGGTAAAAAGAAGATGGTTTCTCTTGCAATCAGGGAGACATCCCTTTTTTTTCCATGTTTGGTTTTTACATAATTGTCATGGCGTCAGATGCATGATGGGTACAGCATTAACCACAATGCTTACTTGTTGTAATAGCTGTCTAATGAGGGAAGAACGAGGCCAAAGGTGAACGGGACCTTCTCTTTCCGTTTTTTCAACACATTCTTCTACTTGTTCTTAGTGATTAGCATCTGCTTTTTAAAAATTGGGCAAAAAGTTCAGTGAGAAGTAATAGGCATAACTATATCATAGCTCTAGTATCCTTTTATGAAAGTGAGCTGTATGTGGGTGGGTAAGGAGTCCAAATTGGTTCTTTCTGCATTTATGAAACTCTTATAAACACAAAGGAATATTTACTGATGGATTGAGTTAGTTGCCATTAGACTCGGTGAAAACAGAACCAACATGGAGCCCAGACAGCCATGAGAGGCGGTTCCTGAATACAGAAGAGGTAGCTGTGGTAGCAGTGGATATGTGTAACTAAAACGTGAAGTAATTCCAATGTCTGCAGTTAATTCCATTGATGAAAAGAGTGCGTTGTTAAAGGAAAGAGAAAGAAAAAATATTGGAGAAGTGGTGGAGTAGACACGTCAGGCAAGACTCCTACATTAAAATTTGACTACTTTTTGTTAAATAATGCAGACTTTGCTCATGTCTTTCAACAAAGTATCTTGGCTCTCTATAAAATTTTCAGAATTTTTGGCACTGGTTTTCAGATGTTACTCAATTTTTGTTCTGAAGCATTTTCATTTCAATTTGGCTATGCTCATACTTAAGTCTGGTGAGCTCTCTTGCTTATTGCAAATATATTCAGGTCTCTAGTACTAAGATTCCAAAGGGGTTTCTGGAACTAATGGTATGAGGAAATAAAAAACAAAAATGGAAGGAAAAGTTCATTCTTATGTGTACAACCAGCTTACAATTTACACTGAAATTATCCAACGATTATTCATCAGCACATAATAATTCATAAGTATACCAATTAATTTCATTTACTTTCAACTTCACAAGAAAGTACTTACTTCATAAGTAAGTGCTATTTGTCACTGTCAAGAGATAACTTTATAAAGGAGTAAGATCAGGACTCATACAGATGTAGATTTGAAAATGTGTTAAAGACTTGTAAGCAAGAAACCAGGCAGATGTCATAAGAAGGTCAAAAAAGAAATCAAAACAGTACCCATTTATATGTGGTAAAGGATGTTGAAACTAATGTGCAAAAGGAGGCCAATGAAACTTCCACAAGTAAAGACAGAGATCAATTGAAACTCTACTAGGTAGGCCAGAATCTGCATGCTCTTAGATAAGAATTGTTTGCCGTAACTATTAGTTATCTGTAATTTACAGGCTCGTGAAATAGCCCAGATAGAATCAGAATCATATAATCCACAGGGTGTCGTCTAGAGTTTACACAGTGCATAGTTTGCCAGTGAAGCACAAATGTTATCTCACATCACTTGGGAAACCTTATTTCTAAAATTTTAAAGTAATATTTGTCATGGAAAATGTCAAACTTACATAGAATAGTAATGAAAACTAATGTACAGATTGCTTCAGCAATCAATGATATTTTGCCAATCTTGTATTATCTGCCTCTCCTACTTTTTTAATAGCTGAAATATTTTAAAGAATATCTATATATTATATCATTTTCCTAGTAAATACTTCAATTTAATTTCTTTGTTTAACATTAGCACAATATCATTTTCAAACCTAAAAATATTAGCAACAATTTTCCAATACCTTTAATATTCCGTCTATATTCAAATTTCCCTGATCATCTCAAAAATATTTCTTTAAAGTTATTCAAATTAAGAGCCACCTAAATCTATACATCGTATTTTTGTGGTAAGCCTAAATGTTAAGAATATGCCTCCTTTAATACCATTAGCTTGTTGGAGGAACCAGGCCAATTTTCCTTACAATTTACCACATTTTAGATGTGGCTGATTGCTTCTTTGTGGTATCATTCAATGGTTCCTCTTTCTTCTGCATTTCCTATAACTGATAGAGCTAGAGGTTTTATTAGCTTTAGGTTTGGTCTTTGGCAAGAATATTTTATGAGGTGACTCTTCTTTGCATCACATGAGGGAATATGTATCATCTGTTGTCCATGCTTAGTATGCTAATGTTGATTAGTTAGGCACTGTTGCCCTGATCTGTTCATTTTAAAGTTTTACATTTCCTTTCTACCTAATGGTTTTAGCATTTTCTGATGACAATCTTTGCTTTGGCCTGTGATTTTATCAGCAATTGCAAAAGGTCATTCTCTCCTTATTTATTATAAGGAGTTTTTCCCTGAATAGGAACTTTCCCTTATGAACTATTTTATTAACTTGGAATTCAATTTTTGTAGAAAAGGTAAGATCAATGCTGGATTGTTTTCATTATCTGGCAGTATTTATTAAATTAAAAGCTGAAAATAATCATACCTATGATCAGCAGTCCCTCTTCTACACATAATACATATGTTCACATGTGTGACATGTATAATAAATATGTGTGCATATATATGCATAACACATATGTTTGACCAAAATGTACCATATGTTTAATAAAAGACAGGGGGAAAAAAGGAGCTCTGTTTCTTATATATGCCAAATTGAAAACAATAAAACTGTTCATCACCAGTAGGAGGGATACATAAATTACGGTATATTTATACAATCATGTACTGTATGTAATGAGAATGAATAAACTAAAAGTATATACAACAAAATGGCTGCATTTCACAAACATAAGGTCGAATTAGAGAAGACAGGCAGAAAGGAATTTGTGCTGCATCGTTCCCTTGACAACAAGCTTCAAACCTGGCAAATCTACTGTCTTGGAAATCTGGACAGTGGGTCCTTGTGGGGGTGGGAACTGTTTGAAAGAAGACAAAAGGACTCCCGTTCTTGCTCATTTCTACGGCACTGACACAGTTTCTAGGTGTGTTTTTTAGAGGAGAGATATAGAAAACGCATCGATTAAACAGAAAATACATGGTATAGCCACTATGGAAAACACGTTCCTCAAAAAATTTAAAATAAATTTACCTTTTTACCTAGAAATTGCACTTCTGGGTATTTATCCAAAAAAAATCAAAATAATTCTTAAAGATCTATGCATCCCTCTGTTCATGGCAGCGCTATTCACAATAGCCAAGATATGGAAGCAACCTAAGTGCCTATCGACAGATGAGGATAAAGAAGTTAATGGTTCATATATACAATGGAATGTTACTCAACCATAAAAACATGAAATTCTACCATTTGCAATAACATGGATGGACCTAGAGGTTATCATGCTGAGTGGAATAAGTCAGACACAGATAAATAGCATATGATATCACTTATAAGCGGAATCTAAGGAACAAAAAGAACAAACAAATCGAAAACAGACACAAATATAAAGGACAATGTGCTAATGGCAGGGGGTGGGAGATGGGGAGGGTAAGGGAGCTGGATGAAAGCGGAGAAGGGTTAAAGAACCACAAATTAGTAGTTAACAGATGGTCACGGGGATGGGGACACGGCACAGGTGATGCAAGGGCTGTGTGTAGAGCCAGAGAGAAGATAAGAGTAATCGGGGGATCGTTTCATAAACTATATAAATATCTAATCAATGTACTGTATACTTAAAATTAATAATAAAATAAAATGTTAAAGAAAGAAAAGAAAATGCATCATGAGTTCACACTTATTTTTCCCAATCAAATTTAAGATTGCCGTGTTTTTACTAATTTTCGTTGACTTTATACTTGTATCCCTGTTTTCTTACACTGACAATCTTACCACTTGTTAATATTAACATAATTACTTATTTGTTTTAATTGAATACTTTTCATGTAAAAGTTTAAAATTGGCAGTATCGATAATTCTACTAAAAATAAGATGATCAAATGCTGTTAAAGATTTCTTTATGGTACTTTTGGTTCTTAGGATATGTCTGTGAGGAAATAAAACTTTCTTGGTTTGGTCCATGTTCCTATAAAAAGCCCAAACCCCAAGCCCCACAGAAATATCTTTACATACCATGAGAATTAGATATGGAGCTGTTTGTCTAGTTAATTGCCCTGACTTGAAAGAATAGTAAAACTCCTCTTATCTCCTGGAGAAAGCCAAACGACTACATCGGTTCCTCAGTTAAGTCCCTATGGTGCCAGCAAGATTGGACCAGATATTCTCGTAGGAATTTACATTTCTGGGAAGAGAGGTCTGGGAACTAAGAGACTTCTATGCATGAAGTAACTTTTCTTTGAGACCATATTACTGCCCTACCTTGGAAGAGGCTCTAAGTAATCAATGAGTCAGTAGCCGAATCTCTAAGAGGTAAAAGGTGATAGGGAGAGAGACTAGCAAATCTATTTGGCTCCTAGAGAGATTTTATTTACATACCAAAGGTAGGGAGGTAGGTCTGAAGGAAACGCTTTTTAGGAGGGAAGGGTGACAGCTCCCTCTTTCCCCTTTACGTGCAAAGAAAAATCATTTTCCTCAACACTTTCTAATGAGAGTGTTTGTCCACTTGTGTAGGAAAATTTCCTTTTAGTTCACAAGGGTCTCCCTGAGGTTAAGGACTAAGGCAACGGGGACTAACGTTTTTACTATGTTCTGTAAAGTATTCAAGAAGAACTCTGTCTCCGATCTAAAACACCTTGTATGCTCATTCAGGATAAAATTAATAAAGACGACTGTGAAAAACCCAAGAATATCTTATTAAGGTTAGTCAAACTACTGTGTTTTAAATTTACTTTAAGAAATGCTTTTCTTTGTAGAGTTGTTTCTGCAACCAATTTGATACATAAGTTTATTTGTCCCCTCCCCCTTTTATTTCAGTTTTAAGAAATTATTTCTTCTTTTTATTTTTAATTATGTAAAACATTAAGTGATGTCAAGAAATTCAAATGTAGGTACATTCAGAGAAGTTATATTTTCACATCTGTGCCCTTTGTTCTGTTCCTTTCTTCACTATTGTTTTATATTGGTTAATGTCTCTATTTTCTCATTTTGAAAGTAAAAAATATGTATACCTAGCTCTATGCTTGCCCTTTTTGCGCAAAAGGTGACATAGTATAAATGTTTTTATACCTTATTTTTTTAACTTAATATTCAAGAGACTGGTTCAGTCCGGGTCCCAGCAGAAACGATGGCACGCTCAAAAGGAGTGGTCGATGGCATCTGAAGAAGGGAGCCGTTTTACAGGAATGGGCAGATAAACCAACAAGGGAAGGTGAGACATATCAGAGCCAACTACTGCGGGAGATACTTTAGCCCCTCACCTGAAGGGACGAGGGAAAGGAACAGTTACTGAGCCCAACGATACCTGAAGCTTTAGGAGAGAACTGTCTCTGGTTATGGCCCAAATTCTTCATCCCACCCTGCATCCACGCCTTTTGCTATGAGATTCAGCACTTCTCATGAAAGAGGCGAAGTCTGTGTCCTCATCCTTGCATCTAGGCTGGTCAACAGGAAGGAGCAGTTCCCAGCATAGACCTCAAAACGCCTCTTGCGTTTCCATTTGTTTCTTGCATCTCCGCCAATGTCGGCTTCTAATCCATTGTTCCCTTGTGAAGGAATCCTTCTCTTGGGCACTAGGACCTCCAGACTTTCTGAATCAAAGCTTTTGGGGGTGGTAAGTACAAATTCCTTAATTAGGTTATTAGATGTAATGCTAAGAGGGACTATGGTCACTTCTACTCCTTGTTTCCTGTACCTTTGCATTATGGTAACGGTGGTCATGTACCATATATTGGTCATATGTTTAATGTAGTTCCTGGAGGACAGGTCACAGATCTCGTGCTGGTAACATCATAGGGTAAGCCCACTCAAACACTAGGCCATGCTTGTCCTGCCTCTATGAACTGGTTGTAGAAAGTCTCCGTAAGGCCACAGATATGAGTTACAGGAAAGGTGGCAAAGCGATAGGGTCAGGTATGATGGGGGTTTGAGTTACATGCCCATGAAATTTACCTGTGCTTCCTGACCTGCTCAGGCCCAGCTTTGAAGACACTCTTTTCACCTAACAAAAGTGCTGCCACACACATGATTTTATGATTCAGTAGATCAGATAACACACAGTTGACAATGGGCAATTCAGGTTACATAGCTACTTGATATTCCAAAGCCAGCCATTTATTAACTATCCAGCATGGCCCAATAGCAAGCCAGGAGCTGCTTTTTGAATGCAGAAGTATTGTGAGCAGAACAAGGCATGACCTTACAAAACGACCTAGAGGTTTGCACTGTGACTCTCCTAATGGGGCCTCTCCATCTGCCATAGACATTTCTAGCCCGACTGTGGGGGCATATGCCCAAATGGCAGGACAGTTGGCTCTGTAGCCTGGACCTGCCGCAAAGGCTTTTCTTCTTTCAGGTCCCATTCGACACCAGCAGCCCAACGACTGATCCGACATGAGTCGGAGCAGCGTGCCCAAATGTAATACTCTGCCTCCCAAATCCAAAGGGGCCAATTAAACTGTGTGCCTCTTTTCTTGCAGTGGGGGTTCGCAGGTACAGCAGCTTGTCTCTTCCTTAAGAGGGAAGTATCTCGATGTGCCCCAGACTAGAAATGTCATCAATGTGGCAGCCCCTGAATGAATGGGGGGTTTATCTTCTACCCTTGGGTGTACAGCATTCTTACAAAAGCATCTGTTGGCTACGCCCTCTCACCAGGCCCAATTAACACATAGTAATGTAACAGACCAGCATGCTGAATATTTTCCATTTTCACCCCCATATACCCTCCACTCCTCTCCCTCATCCTGAGTGCCATGAGGCTGATTGGTTTCCCCAATATGCTCCTTGCCCTCTGGCTCCTAGTTGTGTTTGGCCAATGGAGGGCACCAGCCAGAGTTGGGGGACAGTTTGAGGTGAGAGCTGTATTCCCCACGGCGTTACAATACCCCTCTATTGAATGCCACGATGTCTCCCAGGTAGCCTGCTCTTACAGCTATGGCTGTTCTCTCTGGGTTTCCATAACTACCCACTTTTTGTCCATTCGGGTTGATACTAGTTTGCTGGGGATGCTGCAACAAAGGGCCACAGCCAGATGGATTAAATCACAGAAATTTACTCTCTCAGTTCTGGACGTAGAAGTCCCAAATCAAAGTGTAAGAGGCATTAATTCCTTTTACGGAGACTCTGAGGGAGAATCTGCCCCATGCCTCTTCCTAGCTTCAGGTCTTTGCCCACAGTCCTTGGCGTTCCTCGGTTTGTAGCTGCATCACTCCAGTCTCTGCCTCCATCATCACATGGAGATGTCCTCTAGTATCTGTGTTTGTGTTTCAATTTTTCTCTTGTTATAAGGACGCCAGTCATATCGGATTAAGTCCACCCTAATTGAGTATGACCTCACCTTAACTTGATTACATCTACAAAGCCCCTATTTCAAAATAAGGTCATGTTTATTCTGAGGTTTGGGAAGGACATGAATTTTGGGGGCAGGCAAGGAGGGGAAGGGGACACCATTCAACCCACCGCAACATCTAAGGGTGGTAATAACTTTGTGTTTTCCAACCCTTCACTATTATAAATGGTCTTTTTAAAAACAATCCTAAATTATCCAGTTTGAGCATTTTTCTGGTCAGGACCTGTTTCTGCTCAGGGTCATGTCTGACCAGCCATTGCATTATATGAATATGGTCGTGGCCTCTGGGCTAAATCATGTCAGCAAACAGGAGCATGTGCACAGCCCGGAGGTCAGATCCAGATCTCTGCAGCGTGAAGGCAAACTTGGTCTGATTATCTTTACTGAGAGAAGTTGGAGAGCCTTGTGCAAGCCAATAGCACAGTGTTCATTTGTTCCAGTCAGAAACCCACACCTAGAAACTTAGCTGCATTTGACATCACCATCTTATGAAGTCTGCAATAATTTAGTCATGTTCTATGACCCATTTGGCTTTCACTAACCAAAGAGGCAAGTTAAATAGCCCCGGTCTCTGCAGTTACTGGGAAAAGTGGTACTGCTTCTGGTTTACTATCTGGGAAATAGCAGGGGAATGGCCGCGGGAGGGCGGGGGAGGCAGGTTATCAGGGCCTCTATTTGGCTCTTTCTTCTAAAGCAGTATTTATTCCATGGGCCAAGGAACCAACATGGGAATTCTACCAGATACTAAATGTGTTTATTTCTATTGTTATTATCTATCATTCTATGTATTTGGTGAGTGAAGAAATTACTATAGGATCAGTCTTCCATCCTAGCAGATCCATTGTAAACTAAACTCAGGTCAAGATTCCACCTATCACTCGATCTCTATAAGCCCCATTATGACCGGAGACCATGATGGTATTTTGGGCTCCGGAGATTAGCTTGATAGTATCTGGTAAACCTCAGAAACTTTAAATATTCCCTGTTCCCCATAGCTCTGTTACTCTGATAATGTCAAAGTGGATGCAGGTCCTGCTAGGCTTGATTTGGGGGAAAGCTTCATATTATGCATCCGTTGCATAACAGAAAATGTCCTCAAAAGCTGTGGTCCCCAACCTTTTTGGCACCAGGAACTGGTGCTCCTACGAGAATCTAATGCCTGATGATCTGAGGTGGAGCTGAGGCAGTGATGCCAGCCCTGGGGAGCAGCTGCAAATTCAGATGAAGTTTTGCTCACTGTCCTGCTGCTCACCTCTCACCTCCTGCTGTGTGCCCCGGTTCCTAACAGGCCATGGTACCAGTCCATGACCCGGGGTTGGGGGCCCCTGCCCCAAAGGACCTAGCTTTCCTCTTAATTAAGGAGCGCCAATCTGTGAACAAAGTCCTTATTTAGATGTGTAAACTGGGCACTTATTTGTCCAGTTTTGAAACATGCCTACTGTTCTCTAGCTGTGCATTAAGAATCATTCTTGTTAGGAATATTGCTATCAACCATTTATTTGGAAATGGCATGTGTTAAAGTCTGTATAAAAGTTTATTCATTTAAACAAAGACATGTACCACTGTTACATCCCAGGGAATATTCTAAACTATTTATATTATGTCATATAATTTTCACCACTATCCCACAAGGTAAATTCTATAACTCCCATGTGATAATTGAGGAAACTGAGGAACAGAGTAACTTGCCTAAAATCACACAGCTGGCAATCAGTCCCCCTGAGATTGTTTGTGATGAAGAGTCCAGACACTTAACCATCCTGCTATGTTTTCTCAAATATGCAATTATTATTTATGAGTTTAAATTGTGGAAACCAGATTATTTTGTTATAGAATTGACTGATTGGATCAATGTAGCTGTTTTCATGAATAAAATTAAAACCCTCAAGTAAACATTAAGTATAAGTAATATCTATCATTTTTGCCAGATACTGTGCTAGATGTTTTACACACATTATCATTCCTTTCACAATAGTGCTGCAATGTGGGTCACTTTTACTCTATTTAGAAATGAGGAAATTGGGTCTCCAGAGGTTATTATTAGAAACCTAATGCCACTCAGCCCTTGAGTGCTGGGCAGGATAACTAAATGCAGTTCTTGGTACTAAGTATCTGGCTACCTGAGCTGCTGGCATATTAGGAACATTGTGTTCCTTTAGATCACTCCCTCGGAGACATGGCGTTTGACACTAATTTCATGTAAAATCCAACAACCGAGAGTGAGTCCCAGAATACCACTGCTCACTCACGTGCACAGCTTTGGCTCATCTGGACTCACAGAACTGAATCACACACTGCTTGTCATAGTCTGTGATACCAGGTGATACAGTCTTTCCTGCGGTAAAGCCGAAATGCACTGCGCTTTGGACTCAGAAAGCCAGAGCTGGAATCTGATTCTGATACTTGCTGGATTTGTGACTCTAAGATAAATTGCCTCATGCTGGAGGCTCAGTTTCTTCCTCTCTAAATGGGGCTCCTTCTTTTACCTCTTGGGGATGTGGCAAGAGTCAAATCGAACAAGATAAATATATGTGAAAGTGTATTGTAGTAAAAACACATTTAGAATAACAAATAAGCACCCTTCCGTTTGCTCAAGGTCTGTTCAGTCTGATAAATTCATAATACATATTTTGCTTCGGCATGCCAAATGCTCACACACATTTTTTGTTTTGTGACTCTGGCATCGACTACTAATTTAAATCAGTTAATTTTGTGTCTGCTCTTTTGCTACCTGCGTCCCTATATGAATTTATGTCAGGATCACATGTAGTCTATTCTGATTACTGTCCTTGTCTGAACTTATACAGTGACACCTAACTCTATCCCAAGTCCCTGAACTTTGTTCCATCGCTTCTGAGGGATTTTCCCACATTTTTATCTCTAAAATTGAACTGTAACTAAGTGGCTTCCTATAATTACTATTAGTCAGGCCACAGTGGAGACATAGTAAATGTTGCTTCACACATTTAAAAGGTAGACATGAGGACTGGCTGAGGGACTGTTATTGAGTCATATATATATATATATATATATATATATATATATATATATATATATATATATATCTTTATCTTTTTTAGGTCTTAAAGAGCTCTTTCTGTGAATATAAAATAAAGTATGTGGGTAAAAAGAAGGCAGTACATTGTAATGGTTTTTCTTTATAAGTGATACATAAAATAATGGTGCTGTTTACAAAAAAAGTGGTACCTTAGGTTTGATAAAATAATATATCAGCTTTACCTGTGCTTTTGATTCTGTTTACTTCTTAGTCAGGACTTAATTTATGACTCTAGCCCCTGCTCATCAGTATCCTTTCCTGCTTTGATATTTTAAGAGGTACAGCATCAAGTCCTGATAACCTGAACCGACTAAATCTTTCTTTTATGATGTTTAGTGGGTGAAGGTGGCCATGCAAGTTCTGTATTTTGCTGCTCAGTTTTAGCCATCAACTAATTTTTGCAAGTCCTCACGATTTCTGCCCTGACAGGAGTTTTTGTCCAGAATTTCTACTTAACAAATGATAAACAAGACAGTATTTCCCAAACTTGATCGAACGTTGGAATAATTCACCTGGGGCTTTGTCAGGGACAGACATTCCCAGTCCCATCCGAGCACATTAATCAGAATCTCCAGGGAAGAGGTCTAGAAATCTGGATTTATGACACACACTCCAGGGGATTCTTAGGATAAAGCAAGTTTGAGAACCACTAACTGAAGATAGTCCATTATATCTCCCTCACTTACAGATTTTATACACATAAAATCAGCAAGATATCTGCCCTCCACTTCATAAGCTGTCGTGTTGATTAAAGAGATACCATAGAGCTGTCTGAAGAGATTTCCTCAATAATCTCACCTTTAAAAAAATTAAATTTAGCTTTTCTACATTCTTTTTAGATTAAATCTGGAATTTACCTCCTCAGTGGGTAGTTTTTACTTCTGCTAAAATGCACATGAGTTAAAGAAGTGGTTTTAACAATAGTCCATGCCCACATCTATTAACATAATATCTGGTGGCCTGAATTTTGTTCATATGTGCACATAGATCTGTTTTGTAAGGCTTTTGATATACAATCGGGGTCGTTTGGGCTGTTGAAGTTACACATAATGTCATTTCATCAAGGAGACCTAGAAGAAAGTACTTGCAAACCACACTGGGTTGAAGCAACCATCAAATTGCTTAGGAACACTGGGTCACGTGGCTCCCCATTTGTTAGTAAAGTCACCAATTTCAGGTGCAAATTATAATCATGATAAATAATATAGAATACAAGAGGGTGGCTAATACAGAGATCCTAACTTCAACTAATTTTCTTGAGAAATCTTTCGCCTCAACTTAATACCATTGAAATGGAGAGCAAATGATCGCCATGTAGCTTAGTGCCCACTGAATGCTGAGCTGAAGAGAGGGGTTTCATATTACGTACTCACATACACACTAACTATGTGCCAGGGCTCGTTCTGAAGCACTTCATAAATTATGTCTATGACAGGTTGGCAGTCTATTTTGGACATCTTCCAGCAGTAGTAATTCATTTTACAAATATTTGTAAAGTGCCTTCTGTGTGCTAGGCACTGTGCAGGATCATGTGAAATTTTATTTTGGAATCACTAAGCTAAAACAGCTCTTTCAAAACTTAAGTGAGAGAAAATCATTCAATCTATTTTCCTTATCTAAAAAATAAAAGGGCTGGACTAGATGCTATCTTCGGTATAAACTTTAGAGTTCTAAAAAAGTTTTGAACCACAATGAGATACCATCTCATTGTGAATAGTTATCGTCAATAGAACAAGTAATAACAAATGTTGGAGAGGATGCGGAGAAAAAGGAACCCTCATACACTGCTGGTGGGACTGCAAATTGGTACAGCCACTATGGAAAACAGTATGCAGGTTCTTCAAAAAACTAAGAATTGACCTACCATATGATCCAGCAATCCCTCTGCTGGGTATTTGCCCCAAAGACTTGAAAACCCATATCCGAAAAGATATTTGCACACTGATGTTCATAGCAGCACTATTCACAGTAGCCAGGACATGGAAGCAACCGAAGTGTCCTACAATAGATGATTGGCTAAAGAACTTGTGGTACATACATACAATGGAATATGACTCAGCCATAAGAAGAGATGAAATACTGCCATTTGCGACAACCTGGATGGACCTCGAGATAATCATGCTAAGCGAAATAAGCTGGACTGAAAAAGTTGAAAAGCACATGGTATCACTTATATGTGGGATATAAACCTAAAAGCAACGAATGAACAGGACAAACAGAAACTCAGGGACATGGACAATGGACTAGTGGTTACCAGAGGGTAGGAGGTGGGGGAGGAGGGAAGAGGGTAAAGAGGGTCCAATATAGGAAGTTTGGGGGAGGGCGAAGTGGGTAAAGAGGATCAAATATATGGTAGCTGAAAGAAACTGGACTCTGGGTGGTAAACACACAATAGAATATATAAATGTCAATTATAATGTACACCCGAAAATTATATAATTGTATTAACCAATGTTACCCCAATAAACTTAAAAATAAATAAAGTGAAAAAATAAAAAAATAAAAATATAAACAAATTTTGAGTCTATCCACTTGAAATTTGCTTTCTCTTCTATAATATCTTAAATGACAACATTTGTATAGCTAACATATCCATTAGAAAATGTAAAAATCTTTATCGTGCAAAATAAAAAGAACATAAGTAGCCACATCCACATCACCCATGGCATGTATAATTAACACCAAAAAAAAGTTCCCTCTTATACCCAATAAGTAGGAAGATAGCAGCAGAGTGACAGTTGAGAGAGGAGTTTTGCACGAGGGATGGCAATTCCTGTGCTACAGTTACCATTTAACATCAGAATGGAATAGGAAGAATGCCAATGTGTCTTATTTATAGATGAACGTTAACATATAATTCTTCTGTTATATAAAAATCATTTCTGTAGATCGTTTTATTCTGGGAATAGGAATAAATATCAGTATATAAAACTTTTAGATGGAATGAGGCAATCAGGCTCCTGCAGCCTGTTTTTTCAATGATAGCCTTCAGTATATATAGTACCTGCTGTTGTAAATATCCAAAGTCCAACTCTGGCATGTGTTTACTTAGTCTTGTCCCTCGAGTTAGTTCTAGAGATCAGTCATGCAAATTAATCAAGTTCAAATACAACTTGAAAATAGTATTTGCTAAAATTTGTACTATATAAAATTGAAATTTTCATAATTTAACTTTTCCAAATGCATTTCTATAAAATCTAATATTCATGCAACTTTAAGAAACTTGAATAAGTCACAGAGAAATAAAAAAACGAAATACTGTTTTCATTATATTAGATTGAAAATTAGTTAAAAAGAAAGATCTGAATGATTGCTGATTAAGGCATTAGGAAATCAATACTGTCACACACAGCTGGTGGGAGTATAAATTGGCACAACGCTTCCAAGTTGTTTGTCAATCCACATTCAAATGCACTGAAAAAAAAGGTGCATGCGATTAGACCCCCGAGATTTATTCTGAGAAAATAATTGGTTCAGAAGCTACAGAAACTACAAGGAACTACAGACAAGAATGTTCATTGCAAGGGAGTAAACTCAAAGGTTTCACACTGAGTATTTAAAAGTTAAAGCCTGAGGTCTCTGCTGTGGGGTCTCCCTAACTCAATGTAACAAGTGAGAGGGGAGGCATGCCCCTGGCTCCAGCATCCACAAGAAGTCTAGGACCATGGCCTTGGAGAATGTTTAGGGTGCAACGTCTCTGTGCCAACAGATGCTCAGGCAGAGTAGTCGGAACTGCAGTGGTTGTCTGATTTGAACCAACAGAGATGCAGTAAAAACAGCCTCCTCCAACCGTGAGTGTAATACCCACCTTAGTCTGAATTGTGTTTAATACAGACCATAAAAACAAAAACAGGAGTTGGATGGCCAGAGTCCAAAAGGAGAAAAATGCACAATCTATATCTGTGGTTTCTCTATCAGGAAAGATTTTGTACCCTGGAGACATATGGGAATGTCTGAAGTTTTTTTTTGTTTGTTTTTTTTGGTTGTCACAACAGGGGTTGCGGGCAGGGGTGAGTGGCGTGCTATTGGCGCTGTGGGTAGAGCCCAGATATGCTGTTAAACATCTCACGATGTACAGGACAACAAATGATTTTCTGGGCTAAAATGTCAAGAGTCCTAAAGCTGAGAAAGCCTGGTATACATTATGGAGTAAGAGGGAAAGAGTCAGTGTTAACTATCTGCCAAAATATTGATTTTGGGTTGGTTGCACAACTCTGTGAGTATACTAAAGTACCAGAAACATTGTATGCTTTAAATGGGTGAGTTGTATTATATGTAAATTATATCTCAATAAAGCTGTTGTAAAACAATGGGTATTGCAACATTACAGAATAAATTTATAATAAGAAAAAGTTTTAATATATGTACATAATGCATTGGATAAGCAGGGCTCAAGGAAGTTAATCAGAAGGAAACTTTATTTTTGTGTCCCATTGTGACTTTACAATATGTCCATTGAGAGACATGTTTTTCCTCTACTCCTGGAAGATTTTTTGATCATTCTCAGATAATAACAATCCTACGATCACTTAATTTCACCCAAACAGTACTATTTTAAAAATTATAATGTTAGTCTTCTGTAATAATCAAAACTATGAAAATGATTTAAATGTTCCCTTGACTCCCAGCTGGGGCTTTCTGCAGGTAGGAAGAGGAAAACAAACCAATGATTTCACTCATCCAATACCATCTTCTTTACAGCCCAGAGTTTAAGGGGGTCAGGAAGAGAAGAGTGTTGAAGGATGACAGATAAGGAAGGGTAGAAAAATTCTCACTTCACTGATATTGATGCAATGTCATGTTTACATCATATAGTAACTCTATTTTTAACTTTCAAAGAATTATCAGGCTGGTTTCCATGGTGGGTGCAACATTTTATGTTCCCATCTTCAATGTATGGAGATTCTGTCTCTTCATCCTCACCAATGCTTATCATATGACTTTTTGATTATAATCATCCTAATGGGTATGAAATGGTGTCTCACAATTTTTGCTTTTCTTCTCCTGATGACTAATGATGTTGGATGTCTTTTTATGTGCTTATTAGCCATTTGTACTCTTCTTTGGGAAAATGTCCATTCAGATCTTTTGCCTATTTTTTAATTGAATTATTCGTCTTTTTATTGTTGAGTTGTACGAATTCTTTATACATTCTAAATAGAAGGCCCTCAACAGATAAATGATTTACAAATATTTTCTCCCATTCCATGGGTCGTGTCTCCAGTTCCTTGATAGTGTCGTTTGAAGCATGAAAGTTTTTACTGGTTTTTTTTTTCGTTGTTTATTTGTTTACTTTGTTCTTTATATTCCAATAAAATAGGTAGGTTAGAATTCCAAAATAGGTGCAGCAATGCTATTTTGACAGGGGTAGGTAACTGAGCAAAAATCAAATATACAACTCTATTAGTTTCCCGCTGCTTTTGTAACAAATTGCCATAAACTTAGTGGCTTAAAATAACACAAATGTATTCACTTACAGTTCTGAAGGCCAGAAGTTCAAAATCAATTTTATGGGGCTATAGTCAAAATATTTACAAGGCTGCCTTATTCTGGAGGCTCTTAAAAGAGAATTCACTTTCTTGCATTTTTTGGCTTCTTTGGCTTGCGACCCCTCCCTTCACCTTCCAAGCACATGACTCCAGTCTCCGCTTCCAGCATCACATCTCCTTCTCCTTTGACTTTGACTCCTCCTTAGTCCTTCCTATAAGGACTGTTGTAATTACATCAATCCCACCCCAATAATCCAGGATAGTTTCCACAGCTCAAGATCCTTAATTTAATCACACCTGCAAAGTCTCTTTTGTCCTATAAAATATTGTTTCCAGGGATTCCAGGGATTAGGACATGGATGTTTGGAGACCGTTATTTAGCCTACCCCCTCAATTTTTTTTTACAGACACTACAGAAATTTATTCAGAAGTAATAAACTCTGTGAGAATGAAACGGCAGGCACCCACTTTATTGTGCGGAGCGAGGTTCCATTGGGGGAAGTGCAGTCTATCGCAGGGACGGGCTTCTGCTTCTGCTCTTCCTCTTCTCCCCCTTCTTGTGCTCCCCTTCTGCTTTCCAGGGGACCACATGGCTCCATACATAGCAGAGTACAATAGTGGCCTTCAGCCACTATTGTATCACATGCGTGATACAATAAGCTGAAGTATGTTTACATATTTTAGGCACAGGCGCCCTACTACACCAATGTAACATTCTAAATCCGGAGTCCTATTCCTAGCCGTGGGCCCGGATCACAGCCAGACCTTGGACCAGCCAGACCTTGGACCAGCCAGACCTTGGACCAGCCAGACCTTGAACTAGCCAGACCTTGGATTCAGCCAGGCCTGGTGCCCACACTCTGACATATTTTTTAGTTGCTAAATCTAATGGTACAACAGTACAAATAATGGCATTAAAGTTCTCTTGCATTTATTGACAATATTACATGGAAAAAAAGCTGAAGGGCATATATTAGAATGAAATAACTTTGAGATGTCAGAAGCCATAAGCCAGAGAGATGACTGGGGGACAAAAGCACAGCAAAGGGAGAAACTCACTGAGCCTCATCGATAAAGGGACTCTGGGCCAGAATAGTTATGATTTCTGCTCAGACCGTTCTAAATGCCATACATAATAACATGCATGTAATCATCAATGTACCATAATTTTGGATTACTGTAGCTGAATATCTGAAAGTTGAGAACCACTGGTAACTGGAAAATTCCTGGATCGAATTTCTTAAAGTGCTACAGTGCACATTAGTGGTTCACAAAGTATAGCCCAGAGGCCTCCAGTTATCTCTCAGGACCTCACGGCGATCAGGGCTGGATGTATAGCTGTTCTTTATTCACAGTAGATCATTGTTATATTATCATTTAGCGTAAATCAATTTTTTATCAATTAGTAGATGACGCCTCCTTAATATTGCATTAAATCAGTCCTAGAGTTGCAGTGAGATGATCTGTTTTTATTAATTGGCAGTGACACAAGAAGAGATTGATTGGGGAAATGAGTGACATCTTGAATGCCAAAACAGGATCAAAAGTCTGAGTACAAGTGGATGTTTAAAAAAAAAAAAGCAGTTAATTAATTCCACTATAGCACCACCTAGTGGAACTCTAGAAGAAATCAATTGGTTTTATCTATCAGTCTCAAAAACAAGAAAAATGAACCAGGATTCACTTAAAAGTAAGCTCAATACAAATTGAACTTTTAAAAGTGATCAAGGAGACTGATATACTCCATTTAAAAGTAACAAACAACTTTGTATTTGTAAAAGAAAATTCTATGTTTTCTCACTGTAAATCGAGACATGCTCATTTTACACATTTTACAAAATAAGAAAAGGCATACTAGGATAAAAGTCATAATTCTACCATTCAAGAATGCATGTCATGTCAAACATTTTTGCTATGTCCATGCGCATACATTTAAAGTGGAGTTTATGTTGTAGTACTGTTTTTATCTAACTCTTGTTTGGTTACACCAAGCTATTACATGTTTATAAATATAATTTTGGTCACCATTTCCCCGCCACCTAGGTGTCCTACAATTCAGCTCAATTCTGACTTGATCTACCTGGAGGTAAGTTCAGGCTCCACAGGTCTGGGGTTCAGTCAAATAAGACTGCCCACACTTCAGATAACAATCGCAAGCCCAGCTTGTTATCTGTGCTTCTGACCAATTGGCTATAAATCAGAGGTTCCAATGACCTTCACCTTGGGTTCCATTAATTTGCTAGAGTAGTTCATAGAACTCAGGAAACTAGTTTACGCACTAGATTACTGGTAGTAAACAAAAATTTTTAACCCTCACGGCTGAAAGTCTTTTTAAAAAGGAGAGTTTATTAAGCCATTGCTAACAAAAGAAGACTGGTCTTGGGGTGTGGGGTCTAGACCACCAGCAGCACGGCTAGTTAAGAAAGACAACATGTCCATCATCCTTGAGTTTTGCAAGTGTTTTTTATACAACAAGTAGAGGGGAGAAAGATGTACGTTGTTCTGAAAGATTTTACATTAGCTCTAGGCAAAGGGGATGGGAGAAGGTGAAGCAGGGCTACTTCTGGGATGGGAAGCAGAGTCTGCCAGGAAGAAGTGTCTGCTCCTGTGGATTAGCTATGGGTAACAGATTGAAAAGTTCATGGGTAAATGAGAAGCAGAGGCTTCTGGAATTCGATGGCGCCTGGTTATTCTCTTTTGGATAATCTCAGAAATAGCCACCTGAAATAAATTCCAATAGATACACAGGAGTGTGTGCAGTGCTTTGTCAGAGCTAGTCCACAGCTACGGACAAGCTAACTGTTCTGTCTCTTTCTCTCAATCTCTGGCCTCTATAAAATTAATTTAGAATTCTTTTTTTGTTACTAGCTTATTACAAAGGATGTTAAAGGATATGAATCAGCAGCCTGGTGAAGAGACACACACATGTAGGGTGAGGTCCCAAACAGAAGAGCTTCTGTACTCATGGAATTTGGGGCCCAGCACAGTGGAAGGTGGGCGTTCGTCACCTGGAAGTTCTCCCAAACTCTCTTTTTAGGTTTTTATGGAGACTTCTTTAGAGGCATGATTGGTTAATTAAATCATTGGCAATTGATGATTCAGCTTCCAGTGCCTCTCCTCCCACCTGCGGAAATCAGGGATGAAACTGAAAGCGCCAACCCTCTATTCGTGGTTGGTTCCCCTGGCAACCAGTCTCCTATCTTTAGGGGATTTCCAAAAGTCATCACATTAACATAAACCCAGTTGTGGTGGAAAGAAGCTTGTTATGAATAAGAAGACACTCATTTCGCCTTTATGGCCCTGAAGCGATTTTAGGAACTGAGGAGGACAAGAGACAAAATGTAAATTCCAAGGGTTGTGGAGGCTATGAACCAAGACCCGTGGACAAAGAGCAAAATATATAGTTTCCATAAATCACAGCATCAAAATCAGTGTTTCACAAATGATTCCACTAAAAATGTGACCAAATCCAAGTTTGCGTGCTCGACATTTTGAAAGGCAAGAAATTCAAAATGTCAGAGTCTGAGTAAGGCGCCAATGGAGAGGATAGAAGACCTAATAGTGCCTAATAGTGCCTCAAATCCATCTTGCTCACTGGACTAGGTTAAGGGTTTTTAAGGGGTAAGCGGGGACAGGTATGCAGAAGAGCTGGTGGGACAAGTTTTCGTTGGAGGACCTTGGTACTTGGCCATTTATGGTAAGGGACATTAGCACTGAGTCTTCCTGGACAAGAAACCCTTTGCTTCTGAAAGGGTTCTGGTTATGTCCCAGACCTTTGGTTCTGTGGGGGGTGAGGGGCGGGCAAGACTTTGGTTCTGAGTGCAGCTGAAGGTCAAACTTCTCTCCTCTGCTCATGCTTCAGCTGCATGACATGCAATTTTGGTCTGTTGTCTTGTTAAACAGGATATAACCATTTTGAGCTGGTTCTGTGGTTATAAAAATATGTATAAACCGGACATATAATTTGGAAAATTAGCAAGAGCAAAAAATTTGAAAAAGACAGCCTCAAGTTTGAGTCTGAACAATTCTATAAGTTAGTTGTTCAACCTTATGCTACTCCTAAAATTTATTGAACATCAATTTCATCTCAATAAAGTGGGAATAAAATTGACTTCATAAGGTTGATAAGAATATGTGACACATAGTAAAAATAAAATAACTAGTACACAGAGAGATGATCTATGAACAATGATTATATTTATAAATTTGTTGATGCAAACTAAATTGATATAAAAATCATTTATTTATGCTGGAAATTCATTTTATGGTTCTCAGAATTGACCTGGCAATCACAGCCGAGGCTTAAAACTCCTTTATTACAAACAATATTAGTAGAATTTGCTTAAAAATTAATTATAACTCAATAAAATGTTAAATTTTTATATAGCTTTTATTAGAATCTGCCTAAAATTAAAAATAAATTAAGTATATATGATTTTATGGAGTCGTAAGAATGAAAATTAATATATCATGAAATATACCACCAAGAGTCATGAAGCTGGTGAAATAAAGTTTCTTCGTCATCATTTTATATCTTAACTTCTCTATAGATTCCAAATGCAGTTGGAGAAATTCTGCTGTTTCGCCTGATGTTATTTCTTTAACAGAATTTATCATTCTCATCTGAATTCCTAGGGCATCTTCTAGGATTTTCAAACAAAATTCTACTTATTGGATATTAGAATATACATGATGAACTTCATATTCTATACTGGTATTCCTAAGATTCTGCACCTTTTGTGTTTTTCAATACTTTTCTAGTGCTTTCTCAACTTCTCCAGATAAGTTGGCGTTATTATGTTAATGAGTCCTAGCTAACTGATTTAAGGGGATATATTTCAGTTTTTCTTCATCTTCAGAAATGAGTTATGTCATTTCAATTTGCAAAAGGTTATCTCTTTTGCTTGATGTAGTCAGCACTGATTCCTCCAATTGTCAGCTCTTCTCAGCACATTCCTGGCCCACCTGTTTCGTCCTATCATCCTGCTGTGCTCCAAACAGGCTTCCTGCCTCCCTCTCCCTCTCAAGTTCTCATATCCGTAAAGCAGAGTACATAAGTCATAGCTTCAACGTATTCTCAGCACGTTCAAGTCTAGTTCTATACGAGAGAACCATTTCACCAGAGAAGCAATATAATTATAACTAAAGCCTATCCTGATAATCTGTAGTACGTTATTATTATTGGAATTTTACATTTCTTATTTATGAGGTTGAACATTTTTCATATTTATTGGTCGTTTGGGTGTGTTCTTTGGTGAATTCCTGCCCATTGTCTTTGCCCATTTTCTATTGGAAATGTATTTTCCTTCCTATTGATTTGTATGTAATCTTTTTTTTTTTGCATTTTACTTTATTTTATTATTAGTTTCAAGTATACAGTACATTGGTTAGACATTTATATAGTTTACGAAATGATCTCCCAATTACTCCATCACCCATCTGCCTCTCTACCTAGCCTTTACATTACTGCTAACTGCGTTCCCTATGCCATTCCCCATCCCAGGGTCCGTCTATCAACTACTGATTTGTACTTCTTTAACCCTTCACCCCTTTCTCCTAGCTCCCCAACTCCCCTCCCTTCTGGCAGTCACCAAATTGTCCTCTGTATCTGTGAGTCTGTTTTTGATTAGTCTGTACGTGATCTTTATCTGTTAGGGTTATTAATCTATTTTCCTCTAATCTGTAACATTTTTAAATAAAGAAGTAGAGAAAAATTGTAACGATGTACCAAAATTACTTCAAATTCATCTTCTGCAACTGAGGTCAACATTCTTTTATCACAAACTGGCATCTTTTTAATATGTTCATAAATCTCTCCATAATATCACCCTTCTCCTAAATTCCAAAGCTAGAATCTTCTAAATTATCTCTAACTCTTCTCTCTAAAAAAATTCCTTATATCCCAACCTATCAGCAGATCCTGTGATTTCTTTCTTCAAAATAAATTCCTGTCATTCCCCATGAATGTTTTATTTCCCCAACTGTCTTAAGTAAATCCTTCTTCTCATTTCTCAATCACAGTGGTGCCGTCTAACTGATCTCCTGCCTCCAGTATGGAAAAAAATAATTTTTACCTCAAAGGATGTTTGTATAACTCTGGAATTGACCTCAGGCAGGGGAATATGAGCTGTCTGAATTCCAAAGAAGATGTAGGTTTTATATGTTTTTAAACATGTGAAAGAAACCTGATGATAGTATCATTTAAAAAATGTTGACAAACAGGCCAAAGACAGGATCTCTAGGCATAGAATTACAAAATCAAAGAATTTTCAAGCAAGTTGAGCAGATTATGTAATCAAAACCATTCATTTCACAGATGGGAATACAAGAACCCAGGAGATTGAATATATGTTCAAGGATATACCAATTATTATGTATTTATATCCTTATAAATTATGTATGTTATAAAATATAAGCAAATATTTTACGTATAGAAGAAATAATTTAAAAATCATTTAATTTTATTTTATTAATGGTACAAAAATCCTTTTTGCTTTTCTTATTAATAATAGTTTTGTTGAGTGCTAAGTGAATATGCATAATTATTTTTAAAAGTCTTGGGTTGTTACTTTTTGATACAGCAATCCAAAAGTTGAGTTGTAAGTTCAGTGGATTTGCTTATTAAAAAAATATATATATCACAAAATATGTAGATCTAATACTCATTTTTCAATTTCATTCACTTATTCAAAAGTTTTTATTGAAAATCAGTTAGTAAATTTCCACCTTTTCTATTGCTAATTAACTGTTCTTGACAGGCAATTAGAAGGTGCTATACTTTCAAAATTTAAACGAGTGTCGAATCCCACCAAAGTACTTCATTAAAGTGATGACTTTAAAATAAGTTAGAAAAATCTGTCTCTAAGTGTGGAGATATGAGAATTTTTATAGCTGACATATTTATATCTACTTCAAAAGTAAAATTAAATGAATATATCCAAGCTTTTTTCCAAAATATTTGTTTTTTTGAAAAAAAAAGAAACTCTGCTTTTGTATTCATTGCTAAAATATCGTAATATGAACAGAAGATTAAATGTGTGTTTTAAAGTATCCACTAGGTGGAGTAATTCTCTAATAGTCACTTACCAAAACAAAGGTCCACATAGTTGGAACTTTTTAAAAAACTTTTTATTGAAGATTAATACATACATACCTGTGTAAATAACTCCAAAAGGATAATAGACCTAATTGTTAGAACTAAAGCTATAAAACTTCTAAGAGAATATAGGAGAAAATCTTTATGACCCTGGTTTAGGTAAAGATTTCTTAGGACGCAATAAGCATAAACTATAAAGGATGAAATTAACATATAAGACTTAAAAAAATTTAAAATTTCTGGTCTCTGGAAGATACTACTATGAAAAGGAAAAGGAAAGCCACAGTTGGGAAAAAAGGATACAAACCACATATCTGATTAAAGTCTTGTATACTGAATATGTAAAGAACCCTAACAAGTCAATGAGGAGATAAACAATCTAAAAAAATGGGGGAAGAGGATACTAGGACACATCGCTAAAGTAGATCTATGGATGGCAAATAAGCATGTGAAAAGATGTTGGATATCATTAATTGCCAGGGAAATCAATTAAAGCTATGGTGAGATACCTCTACACAGCTACTAGCACGTCTGAAGTTAAATGGCTGACAATAACGAGCGCTGACAAAAATATAAAGCAAGCAGAATTCTCAGGAATTGCTGGTAGGAATGCAAAATGGCACTGTCATTTCAGAAAAACAGTTCAGCAGTTTCCTATAAACTTAAACACGTAACTACCATACAACCCAGGAATCCCATTCCTACACATTTGTCGACCTAGGAAACATCCAAACCTGTAGGGAATTTTTATGAGTTTATTTGGACTAAACTGTTGACACACGCTGGGGAGCAGGATCTGAAATGCTCCGGAGAATAACAGTTTTCCAGCTTCTTTTATGCCTTTGAAATTAAGGCGGGACGGCAAGGGTGGGAGAAAGCAAGGCGGGGACTGGATCACAGGTTAGTTAACAAGATCATGTGCTCTCTTGAGGGTGATTATGCCCTCAAGGAATATTACTTCCGGCATCTGTGTTCGCGAAGATGCACAAGATAATGGACATGGCTGGCTTAAAAACTTTTTACTAAGAAAGTTATAGGCTTGGAACATGACTACCCACCATGACCTGCCCAGTTAGGAATTTATGATCAGATAATCCTGTCAGGCTACTTTCTACAGAACACCTTTTTAGCCTCCACAGATTTATTTAAGAGAAGTGAAAACACCAGAAAGATCTGTAGGTGAAAGTTTATTCATAATAGTCAATATCCGGGGAAAAAATGGAATGCCCATCAATTGGTAGATGGATAACCAAATGTGATACATCTATGTAACGGACTATTACTCAGCAATAGAAAGGAATAAAAACCCAGTACATGCAATAATATGGCTGCATTACAAACGATGCTATAGTGAAAAACCTATACTATATAAGCCATTTTGCAAGATGCAAGTTATCAGGGGGGAACAAATGACACGTGTTTGTAATTTTGATATTTCAAAATTGCCTTCCTCAGGGGCTGTACCAATTTATATTCCCACCAGCAGTGGAATGTACACCTATTTCCTTACGACTTCATCAAAAGAGTGTGTAGAAGTTTTGGGATCTTGCTAATCTGTCAGGAAAATGGCATGTCAGTATAATTTAATTCATATTTCTCTTTACATAGAAGCTCTAATGTAATGTACTGTTTGTAAAATTTCCTGGGGCCTAGAGACTGAAGGAGGGGCTGACATTTCAGCATTAAATCAGACGTTTATTACATAGGAGGCTCGTCTGGACAGTGGCAGGAGGACGTGGACATCCTTTGCTCCGCTTGGCAGGAGCTGAAGAATTATATAGAACAGGGCAGGATGCATAGGAGTACTGGGTCCTGACGCACCCCGGATGAGCGGAAATCGCCTCACATGCTTGCCCAAGGCCGGGCAATAGCCCGTCGTGGGAACCAGCGGGACTCGGGGCACGGGGGTGGGCTCAATCAGACGGTCTCGAAGGAGATGTGCGGGAAGCAATCTCTGATCTGGCTCGGATCTAGCTTTCAGGTCAGACGGCAGTCGAGATCTGGAACAGTCGCTTCTCCACAGTCGCACATCCCCCGATGACTCACACGTTACTTACTAGAGTGCCCCGAAACTGCCACGCTGCTTTATACCTCTACACCATCGCACAGAGTGTTCCTGTGCGGGGTGTGCCCTCATCCTCACCATTTGCCTGATGAACCCCTGCTTATCCTTCAAAACTCTCACTGCCTCTGTGAAGCGTTCCTTGATTCCCTTAGGTTAAAAAAAATGTTGCTTTCATCTGAATCACTGTTGTATTTTGTGTCCAAGATGCTACATTTCATGGTGAATTCTTTGTCTTCTCCAACTCACTGAGCTGCTGGGCATATGAGAAGGTATATCTAAGTTCCACAAGACAAGGGCTGCAGTTCATTCAACTCTCTATCCGAGGGTGTCTGGCACAAAATAAGACTACAAAAAAATGGGTACTGAAATGAAAGGAATGGTCTGTGCAGAAGCAAGCATGTTTCTGTAAATACATATGCACGAATGCCTGTGTGTCCATGAAAAAAAATTTCTGGTGGAAAAAAATCTAACAATATAATTCTGTATTTAATGGTGATTTCTTTCAAATCTTCCTCCAAGATTCCTTTACATAAAAATTAAAATTTATGTTACTTAGCTAGTTGTCCAATATAGTCCAGAAACAGCCAGTAGAAAGAGAGCCAAAAAGCATCATTTTCTGTTAGATCCCACCTGTCCATAAAGGGACAAGATAATCTAAAATGTTGGAATGGAAGAAATTCATTGCCTTCTACGACACCTAATGGCAGGGAAAATCCTTCTGGTGGCACTGTAAAACCAGGTCTCAGGTATGCGAGAATATGCAGCTACTATTTCAAAGCAAGTGTAGATATCTGTAATGTGCCACTCCAGGACCAGTGTCTGCACTTCTAGTTTGTATCCTCTGGGCACTATACAAGGCCTTACCTCTTAGCTCTTTCCACAGGTGAGAGTCCCTCACATATGCCAAGCATGGATCTGTACACTGGTTCAAATCCAGGAAAATTCCACATCGTCTACTCATCAAAGAGTATTATGCCTGGAAATAAATAATTTTATATGTCTCACAAACTCAGTGGGAAAGATGCATATCTTAACTTCCTCCATGATCAGTGCAGAGGCTTTTGCACAATATGTGGATAATAGGTTAACAAAGCCAAGAAGTGTTTTAAGATCTGTGGCCACGCCTGAAGAATCAATCAATACAATGGAAAGCAGAAAAGAATTACTATAAGCTATTTAACGAACATTTATTAGATAACTATGCTGCCGAGTAACATGTTAGATAAAAGGGACAAAAGGTTGAATAAAATAGAGTCTTTGGCCTCAAGGAGTTTAAAATCTAGTTCTGAGGATGAGACAACAGTAACATCCTATACAATGCTTTTCAGTTTACAAAGTACTGTCGTATATTGCAAATTCACTGCTCTGTCCCCTTTCCATTCTACCAGACTACAGAGGCCATCAACAAAATACAAACTGCTACTGGAGGTTCGAAAGAAAGAGATTCTTTATAGTTGAGTGGTAGGGGTGAGGTGGGATGTGAAGACTTCACAGAGAATAATGCATTTCAGGTGAGCTTTCAAAGGTGGACATATTTTAATAGACAACGATTGGTAGCATTTGTTATAATAAATAACTTGTGCATAGACATAAAGTCAAGAAAATGTTAGAGACATTTAGTGGAAACATGAGGAGCATGATTTGGCTGCACCAGAGCAGTAGAAGAAAATAAAGCTGGAAATAAAAGCTTACAAATGTATGCTTAATTTATCCAGATTTTGGGCTAGCAAATTAAATGAATGTACTTTAATCTGAGATTTAATTTGAGTTTAGCTATTTCAAAAGAATTTCCCATTTATTTCAAACTATCCCTCCTGGATTTCCATCAATTAATTTAATCTTGTCTTTCCTCCAAAACTCTTATCAAGACTACCCTTTTCCTAATCGGTCAGTAATCCACTCATATACATTTCTCCTTTCCTCCTATTCTCTCTCGAACAGAAGTTGTCTCTAGGTTGGTGACATTTCAACTATTCTTTTATTTATTTCTCTGTTTGTGGTTTCTGATTTTCTGTAATGAGCGGAAAGTGTTTTAATAATACAAACCTACTTTTGTAATAAAATCTTTATTGATATATAATCTCCAAGAGTCTTTCATATAAAGCTTGTTATTTTTCTACAATCTAATATAATGTATACTCTTTTGCAATTTACCAATTGTTAGACATCTAGGTTATACCAAATTTTTGAAATGGCAAATAGTGTAGAGCAGTTAAAATCAGATAAAAATAAATTAGAATTAAAAAAGTACAATCCTGCCCCTAGAGGTTGGGGTAGAGGATGGGCAACAATTCTTAAAGATGTATAAAACATTACAAATGCACCCACATGACCAAAATGACATGTTTTCTGGCTTGCTTCCCACCAAACTACCTTAGGTCAGGTTATTTTCAGCCAAATAGTAATGTTACACTGTGTGCTGAGTACTATGGTAGGCAATGATTGACATTGCCTAATGAATACCTGATCCTTACCCTCAAGGAACTTAAAGACTAGTAAGGGACATAGGCAACATAAAAGATGTCTAGGTTGCTATGGGAACACAGAGACAAGTATCTAATCTCTTCTGAGAGGCTCTAGGAAGGTATCCTTAAGATAGTAAGGTAAGTGAGCCCTGAAGGATGAGTATGAGTTAGGCCAAGAAGGGCTGGGCAGAAACAACAACCTGTGCAAAGATACAGAATCAAGAGTGAGTTTGGTACCTTTAGAGAATTCTACCTGATATATTGCACCTAGAAAGTAGGGGCATATATGAATGCGAGTTAATGGGGGTGAAAGAGAAGAACATGAGAAGATAGAGGTCTACAAAATGAGTATGTTTGATGTGGTACCCTAGAGTGTAAGAAAAAATATAATTCTTATTTATGGTTGGTTTAGTTCATATTTTAAAATTTCTTATAATTCATATTAGACCTAATATTAGTACAAAATACGAATATGCAAATTATAAAAATTAAATTTGGCTGTATTGGGGATAAATGCTCAAAATTGTTTTTCTGGTTAAGAGTATGAGTTCGATGAAATCTGGAGACAGCTGCTTTAGCTGAAGGGGAACATTGAAGAGTTTTAAGAAAGGAAGTATGTCAACGAGATCTGAAACTCTGGTAGCAGGGCGGAGGGTGGTTGATGGGAGAGAAGCAGGCAGGCAGATCAGAGGCATTAGTCAAAATGAGAAATGATAAGAGGCTGAACCAGGTAGGGCTTGGTGAACTGACACTTTGTGCAATGCAAAGGGAAAATAAATAGAAATAACAGCAATGAAGAGGATGGACGCCTTATGAAGCAATGACAACAGGTGGACAAAAATCAAAAGTTAAATGCAGAATATATTAATTCAGCAATATTACAGGATGCATATCCCTGTGTAAGTCACTGTTTACAATAGTAGTTTAATGCAAGAATGCACTTTCAGTTCTAACTGTCCAGCCCACACAGATAAAACACAGTAGATGCATTGTTGAAGACTGCCGACCCGTAAGTAAAACAAATGATCATATTCTGATCAAAAGAACATTTGAAATGTAATGTGCGCCAGTGGAAGGGGTTTTTAAAAAGTTACAGTTGACTAACAGAAGTGGTTTAAAGTTCACTTATACTTGTAAATTCACTTATACTTGGAAACATCATAAAATGTTGTGAATTGACTTACACTTGTAAACATTATAAAATGTTGTGAAAGACAGTAAGTAGTTTTAAGAGTACTTAGTCCCTAAAATGTTTTAAGAGTACTTAGTCTCTGGTCACAATATAAAGCTCCAGATAATGTCTATAGTTAGACATGGGCTGTAGGAGAGAAAATATTTTTATGCTTACACTATCAGTCATTGTAAGTTAATTTGGAAAATTGTGATAGAATGCTATTTTAAGTGACAGCTAGACTTCCTCCTAGTTTAAGACCTAAATATGCTACATTAGCTTATTTTCCAACCAATTTACCTAGCAAAGAAATATAATAAAACTCTAAAAACGTTTTCAAGCCCTTTGTGCTAATGTTCTTCCCTTTGCCCTCTATGCTCTAATTGTACTGGATTTCACTCTGTCATTTATGAAACATGCTCTTCCCCTTTTCCCTCTACCATTCTTCTCCTAATTACATTTTGCTGTGGTGTATTCCTTCTAGTCTGTCACATTTCAGCTTAAATATAACTTTCTCAAGGAGGCATTTATGGCATCACTCTATAGTAAATAGTTTTTGCTATATGATCCCATGTACTTCCTTTTTGGTGACATTTATTTGACTTGGGATTATTTTTTAGTGCCAACCACCTCACTGGACAGTAGACATCATGTGGGCAAGAACACCGCCTGGCACATGATTGAACTTTATAGGCCAAACTTATAAATCAGGTATATAGGTTGGAATCTCCATCTGCAAACTCAAGTGCAAGAAATATAACTTAACTTCTACAATTCAACTTTATTTCATTTTACCAGGATGGCAGAAATTTTGTCTTAGTCAATTTAATATCTTCTTCTCTTTCTAATATTTACATAAAGCCAAGATGTTGAGATGAAGCTCATTCATCTTCAATGTCACGTGTCCCTTCAGTCACTTGATACGGCATATTCGTAAAGCACTTAATAGTTACACAAATTATTTTTTGATGTGATTTCTCACTTAATCTTCAAAACAACCTTAATACATTTTTATCTATTTTAAAAATTAAGAAATTGAAATTAAGGGTGTCACATACTTGTTCAAGACATGCCTTTTGAAGAGATTGACTTGGGACATGAACCCAGAATTTCTTTGTAAAATTCCAGAGCTTAGTCCACACATCTTGGTACATTTTAATATTTAATGATGATGATGAAGATGATGATAACTGCTGATGTTTACTGAATATTAACTATTTGCTAAGGGCAGTGCCAAGCACTGCACATAATTTTCTCTCATTTAATCTTTCCAAGAACCTTAAGAGGCAGGTACAACACAAAAGCACAGAGAATTAGCCCAAGGTCACATAGCTAGTAAATGCTAAAGCCAGGATGCACACTCAGGTGTTTCTACCCTGGAGCCTATCCTGTCCCCTTAACTACTATCTACGGCTTTGCATGTTTTGCTCCTTGAAACTCTGGCCTGTTTGAACTGGGCCAGACCTTTGGACTCAGCAAATTAATGTTGTCTCATAAACAATTGTTTGTTAAACTAACAGAAGAGCAGACATCCTGACGACAAGGACTGATGGTTGTAGACTCTCTATCTGAAGACAGAATCAGAAACCAATCACATAGCTAAAGAGTAACTCGGCTTTTACAGCACAAATGGAAACTTTTCCTTCTTTCCATGTAATTCTTTCTTTCCTTTTCTCACAAAAACTCATGCCTTTACCATGTAATTGGGATACTATTCCAGTTTCTGCCTGGATCTGTGCTTGTCATATTGCAATTCTTTGATTCCAAATAAATACTTACTGTTTCTCATTTGGACTTTTTAATTTTAGGTTAACAATCTCAAGAACTCAATTTAATCACAACTGCAAATACCTTTCTGCCATGTAGGGTAACACATTCACAAGTTCTGGGGATTAGGATGCAGACATCATTGCCAGGCATTATATAGCCAATCACAAGTTTTCATTTTCTTGGGAAAAGTCTCCAAGAATGTGACTACTATTGGTAGTTGCATGTCTAATTTTTAAGGAAATTGTCCAACTCTTTTCCATAGCGGCTATAATCCCTCCAACAATGTACCAGTGATGCAGTTTCTCTACAATCTAGCCAGGATTTGGTGCTGTCTTTATTTTACTCATTCTAGTAAGTGGGTAGTGATCTTATTGTGGCTTTAATTTACATCTCTCTAATGGCTAAAGATGCTGAACATCTTTTCATGTGTTTATTTGCCACCCCTATATCGTCTTTGGTGAAATACCTGTTCATGTCTGGTCTGATTTATTTTTCGTGCAAATAACCAGAAGTTTTTCAGAAACACTTTCACCAAGACTAATAACAGAATTTATGGGTTCCTTGGGTAAATTGTTGACCTGTATCTATGAGAAAACTTAAGTACAATGGTTCTAAAACTTTAGTGTGCCTCAGAATTACCTGTAGGGCTTGACAAAACCCCAGAGTTTCTGAGTTTGTAACTATGGAATGGGGTCCTAGAGAATTTGCATTTCTAACAAATTCTCAGGGGAGCACAGATGCTCTCCTCCCAGGACCACACTTTGATACCCGTTGTTTTAGGGACAACTTAGGGCTACTTGATGTTTTCTGTTGCTCTCTACTTGTCATTGTAAATTCTCTTGGAGTAAACAAGAGAATGAATGAAAAAGTTGTGCTCCAAAGTGAAGTGCTCCGGGGGGAGGGGGAGACTGGTGCATGTTAAAAGGACACACACAAAATAACCTGATCCCCCCGTGGCCAAAGCTTGGAACAACTTGAGCAACAAAAATAATGACAGTACTGGATTATATAACCCAAAGAATAATAGAAATATGGGAGAAAGGACAAAACTTTCTTGCACATGAATTCCAAATAATACATGTGGGTACTCCAGGAAGTGGAGTTTAAATTTCTTTCTTGATTGAAGGATCGATTTAGTGACTCACCTCCCAAGACTAGAGTATGGAAAAGTGGAAAATAGTAACTTTGCCACAGAGAGTCCTGGCAGACACTACTTAGACCAAATGACTCAGATTGACATCACCAGTAATAAGTCATTTTGACGTCAGATGCCCCTTGATATGTGATGAAAAAGGCACCTCACCTGAGCCTTTCTTTCTAAAAGCTATAACCCTAGTCAAGTTGTGAAAAAGTTATCAGCCTATAACTATTTAATCTTTCACTATCCATTGTCCTTTTCGTTCTCAGTCATGAACCTTATGATTTTTGGCTGAGCACATGGCCACCCATAATATATCAGTTTGTTTCCTTCAACTAGGTATTTTCATAAGACTGTGTTCCAGTTAGTAGGTGGTAGGCAGAAACAGAAAATGCAATATTTACCAAACATCCTTAAAGGGAAGAGATGTGCCTTTCTTCACCTTGCTTTCTGCTGGTGGGAGGGATTATGATGGCTGGAAGTTGAGCAGTCATCTTAGATCATAGGTGGAAATGCTATCATGAGGACGGTGGAGCAAGAGGCTAGAAGGAGCCTAGTACCTGACACTGTGACAGTAGCCTAAGCCCTGGACCGATGACCTCAAGATTTCTTTTGCATGAGAGAAAAACAAGCCTCTATCTTAAGTTTTCATCTTTTGGATCGTGACTGTGATTTTGGGCACATTTCTTAACCTCACTGTGTCACTTCTTATAATAGCACATAATACACAAGGATGCTGTGAGGATTAGTACCTGACATATAATGAACACTCAGTGAATATAAGCTATTACCACCATTCTGGGAATTATTTAGTCAAGGAACCAGAAACTAGCCCTATAGATAGCACTGCTTGTTGAAAGCTTACTCTGTGCCAGAAATTGTACTTAGCTGATCTATTATACTCATGAGCAAACTAAGGCTTAGAAAGTTTCAGTTATACAACTAATTTTAGCCAGCCAGAATTCAATCTCAGAATTCAATCCAAAGCCATGCTTTTTAACTTAGATAATTAAGGCTCAAAGACAGGCCTGCAGGATTACACAGGTTTCGTTTTGTATACTCTCAGTTTCCCCACTCATAACATGTAGTAGCAAACTCTCTCAAATTAAAAGATCTGTATGGGAGGCTGGGTAGACTGGAGAGATTAAGAGCAAAACTGGAAGGGTGGGGAGGTCTTGGGAAATAGCAGGCAAGAAGGTCCGCTTGAACTGAAAATCACGCTGAGTCCTTGGGACCTGTGGCGAAATGGGAGAGCTTGGGAAGCCGACCAGACCTGAAAAACACCTGATGATTTTTATGAAACAGTGAACTCTCAAGATAAGTTTCAGTCCTATCATTCATTGCATTAAAATTCTTGTTGCATTGTTAAACACAAAATTAGTCCTATAATTCAGCAATTTTACACTTTTCTAAATTATCGCCTATTTGATGGCTTCGGAAGAATTTGGTCAATATTTCTCTATAGACCACACCATGCCTGTTAAGCAAGGAATTTTTGCCTTTATTGCAAAGATGTTATTTCAACAAATTTCAAAATGTTGCAAATCTGCACTTTGGTTTTGCCATTTACAGAAAAGTAACTTTACCAGTTTCTACTGAAACTTTAAACATCTCTCCTTTTAAGACTGAAAAACACGTCCTGTAACTTCGCTTAGCTTTCCCAAAGTAACTTTATTCATCAAAATCAACTTAACGTCTGGGGAGGGGAACACAAGTCTATGAACTGGGCGGCCGTTCGCTCCACAGGTTCCGGGTGAAGTGAGTTATTCCGATCATGTTCCTGGGGTTTGGAGAGTACAAACATTTGTCGGCGCACCTCCTATTATTCGCTTTTAAGTGTCAATGCCCAGAGCTCCAACCCCATCGAACTTTCGCTGCACGTGCTGACTCGTGCAGACGGCCCAGCAGTCTGTCCCGAGAGCGGCTGACTCACCCAGCCGCCCACGAGGCTTTGGATGGTCTCGGGAGGCTCCTGGGGAGGGACCCGCTACCACTGCTCGCTCATACCAGGCGGGCGAGAATCCTGGCTCGGCGTTCCAACCCGCCAACGTTCATTCTGCCGCCAGGAGGGCCCCGCCGGCTCGGCTCTGCTATAATCCCCGACAGACGCCGCCTCCCGCCCAGGCCCACTTCCCGCCCAGAATGCTCCGCAATCCAGCTCTGGCCTGGCTCTCCCCTGTCGCCTCCCGACACGCTGCGGCCTCGAAATTGCTCAGGAGGAAGCCACGGAAGAGACCCTGAAGCTGGCACTAACTGCCCGGGGCGGTGTGCGTGTGCGCGTGCGTGCGTGCGTGTGTGTGTGTGTGTGCGCGCGCGCGAGCTGGGCGGCGGGGTCGAAGCCGGCGTGGTCTCTCCCTGGCGCATGCGCCCAGGGGGCGGCCGTACATCTCGTCTCCGGTGACGTGGCGTGCGGGGCGGAGCCAAGGTTGGCGGCGGGAGGGTGGGGAGGAAGAGCGAGGTGAGCGCGGACGTCAGAGTGGAGAGCGGAAGGTCAGGGAGCCTCGGAGCGGAAGTGAGACTAAGAAGTCTGTCCGCCATTGTGGACCCGAGAAGCGGAGAGCGAGAGGGGAAGAGTAGCGTGCAAGCGAAAGAGACGGGCCCCTTCCAGCGACTCCCGAGCGCGAGGCCCTGTTTCTGGCTTCTTAGCGAACAGCGGCAGCGGCGGCGGCTGGAACAGTCAACTCGGCCGAGGGCGGCAGCCGACTGCTGTGAGTGCACGGGGAGAGGCCCAGGCGGCGGCAGCGGCGGCGGCGGCGGCGGCAGCGGCAGCAGCAGCAGCGGCGGCGGCAGCGGCGGCGGCAGCAGCGGCAGCGGTAGCGGCGGCGGCGGCGGCGGCGGCGGCAGCAGCAGCAGCGGCAGGGGCAGCGGCAGCGGCAGCAGTAGCAGCTCTCGGGTTGCGGTGAAGAATGTCAGCCACTAGCGTGGATCAGGTGAGGGAGCCGAGGCCTCAGGCTCGGCAAAGGCCCGAGCCCTGGAGCTCCACCCTCGCGTGGGGCTTCGGCTCCACTCCGTCGCTGCCGGCACTATAACGGTGCCCCGGGCGCACGTTGTTGCGGTCCTGCGGCTGGTGCTGGGGCGTGCGTCCTGGCCCCGGCGTCTGCGGCCGAGGCGGGAGGCCGCGGGGCCGCGGGGCCGCGGCGGGTCGGGGAAGGACCCTCTTCCGGGCCCTAGGCCGCATCCTGAGGGCGGCAGACATGGGGCTGAGCCCAAGCGAGCTCGGGAGACGGACATCGAGTGGAGGGTAGGAGGTTTAAAGACTGGGGGTGGTTGGGAAATTGGTGGCTATGGAGGATATGGTGGCTTTTACTCCTACGCGGTTTAAAATAACTGGTCTTTGATAACGTCTTTGATTAACACACTTTTCCTCTCTTCTTTTTTTTTCCTTCTCATTACGACACCTTTCGTCTTGTTACACAGAGACCTAAAGGGCAAGGAAATAAAGGTGAGTTTGGATATTTTTATTTTACTCCCCAATGTTGAATGTTATTTTTTTTTATGTAGGAGGGGTTGCTGGTTTTTGCTCTATTTTTTTTTTTTTGACATGTACGATTGAAGAAAGATTTATCACGGCTAATACATCCAAAAGCTTTCCAAAACTTCGGAAGTTCCTTGCTTTGAAGCCACTTTTATAGAAACCAAAATGGTACAAGAAACAGTTTCCTTAGTTGTATTTCAGTTCAGGAGGTAGTATGACTCTAGTGATGTTTATTTAATTTTGCAATTTATCTGTATTATGTAACTTCTGCCACAAAAATTTCTATGTATGTCTGTAGATAAAATGTGTAGATACTTTGTTTGCCACGTCGGTTGCATTGGAGCATGCAACCACATAGTATTCCATGTCACATAAGTGAAAATTGTTCTGTTAACCACTGATTCTATTGAAGTAAGTTGGCAATGAGGCAATAATACGTTAAAGATCAAAACTGGACAGTCCTGAGTGCAGGGTGAGAATCAATTTGGTATTTTAGAAAGGACTGTGAAGGAAATGGTTTATGAAGTTCCTTTTAGAATTAAGTGATTTACTATTTAGTTTAAAAAATACTATTGAAAGTATAGCATTTTAAAAAATAAGTGTATTTTGTATTTATAAATACACTTAAATAAGTGTATTTTGTATTAATATGAAATAATACAGTCAGCTGACTGAAACATTATGACATTGATCATGTGACGAGTAAGTATGGAACAATAACTGCTTTCTTGGGACAGTGCCAATTAAATAATATTATGAGTTATATATTTATAGTAGTTTGTAATGGGGTTTGAAATTAGACTAGAATTATGCTTCCTGTTTTTATTTCAGTATCAAAATATTGTCTAGAAAATAAGGTCTACAATACCTTTTTAGATGTAAATCAGTCTTTTATTGGTGCTGTTTGTAGTCTTCAGCGTCTTATTTGCTATAGCAAATTTGAAAGGAATAGGTACTGTATACACAGCTTAGTTAATTTTCTTTGAGTTGTACAATTTGAGAATTTGTACATACCAGATATGTGGCACTATATTAGGTAACAAATTTATTGCTTTGTTTTGATTAAAGAACTATTTTATTGGAGTGTATAAACATTTAGACATTTTAATTTCTAGAATTTAATTTTTGGAGTTAAAATTTTAATTTTAGAATTTGTTATGAGCAAAAAACTCAGTTTGATATTTATTGTTGATTTATTTTAAGTGAGTTTTACAAAAGCTTATTTGTAAATTGAAAAAGAATGATCTTTTTTTTTTTTTTTTTGCTAGCTTTCCCATTAGGAAGTATATAGACTTGGAGATATGTGAAATTTGTGGTCATTATTGCCTAGCATAAATTATTTTATCCTAGATCTGTGGGGAGGTGGCACTTTGCAAGGCTATTTGAAATGCTAAGTGTTTTGTGTTACCTGCTTTAAGGTAAGTGTGCAAGTTCTATGAAGTACTTGTTTGACAAAACAAAGTAGCATCTATTTAGTAAGTCATTACTATAAATTTGATTTATAACAGTCATTTCACTTAGGTATGTCGTAATGACAGCTTTGATATTTTAGGTATAAATTACCTATAAACAGTATTGCATATTAACCATAGATAAATATTTTTTGGTTATTAAAATGGTTTTAATACATCAGTATCACCTTGGTTGGATGTATTTAGACACATATACAAAATATTTATTCAGATTCTTCTTTATTTCAAGAAATTTTCTTTCTCCCTGATTATTCAGTTCATAATTTCATCCGTGGGTAAAGTGATAGACTGGGATTCCTAGATCTGTGTTGTGATTCTGCTTGTGGCTGTTACCTGCCAACTCAGCTTGAACATGTGTGGTACCTTTCCCTTCTATAAAGTAAAGGAAGTGATTCTAGTCACAAATCCTATTGTATGTTACGAGGATTGTTGTACTTACAGTAGTCCATTGTTCTGGAGCCATTATATTTGCTGGATTTTTTTTTTTTCAACTTCCTCACCTCATTTGTTTTTAGGGTGCAGGGAGACTATTGCTTAAGACATGGTGGGAGGGAAAAACTACTGGCCTGAAAGTATTGGTAACCATTTAAGATGCTTTAAAATGGTAGATACTACAACTGCACAAATACACATATACATCATTTGTATTTTTATGCCTCTGCAGGGAGAATTACAAGGCGAAGGCAGCACTTCCAGTGAACTGATACAAGTAGCTATTTGTGTGTTTGAGAAAAACTGTTCTGCCTTAGCTGACTTGGTTCCCAAGCTAGTGAAGTTATTTTATAGTTACTCTGTTTACTTTTATGAAGCAGAAAACAAAGTTATTTTTCTTAAACTGCAGCCTCAGTATTCTAAGAACATGATTATTAAACTTGAATTCGGAACTTAACAGACTTATGAAGAATACATGTCCCTGAGGAGTTGTCAGAGTTTTGAAAGCAGAATCCATTTCAGTTAATATAATTTCAGAGATGCTGTGTTTCTTTTTTGAATTATATTTAGTCGACAGCCTTAGCTTTATACCTGGCTTCAGTGTCTTTGATTTCTGCTAAGTGTTTTGTGTGTATCTTTAATGATGTAAATGCACTAAAGGAACTAAAATTTGAAAGGAATTCTATATCAATATCTTTGTAAGACAAAAATGCTTTCGTAGTATAAAACGTAGTTTATAGGTTTACTTGTTTATAAGTTTGAATTTTTTTTAATTGATTGATTGTCCCTGTGTTAAGTATTAAAATTCTTTTTATTCTTGGCCAAGGTAGTAATGAAGGATAGTAAAATTTAAGGATGGTTATTTACCTATTGGTCCATAATTTAAAAGTGACTTTATATCACTTTTGTTTATTAACAACAATTTTTGCTTGCTGGAATAAAAGTGTACTGTTCCTTCTCCTGCAGGCACCTCAGAGAAAAGTGTCAGATCTCATACTCTTTGTAGCCTCAGGCCTTGCTGTCTGCTTCCTTCTATCTCTTAAGTTTATAAATAGGCAAGTATATGGAAAGGAATTTATATTTTTGCTCCTCCCTACTCTCTTCCCCTCCCAGCATAGAGACATATTTCATTGTTTGGTACAACTGCAGTTTGAAAGAATTAGGTTAAATTTGGCTATCTCTAAGTGTTTCAGAAAAGTTGTTGAAAATGCCTTGTATTTTGGCAATATTCTCTTGCAACCTCTCCCCACCCTCCCACCTGGAAATGATTGCAAAACACTTAACTGTCATTTTAGTCCTCATTTTATTATTAATCCTCAAAACATTCTTGTAAGGAGATAGAGGGTATATGGTATTGTCGCTGTTTTTGTAGGTGGGAAAACATGATGCACAGATCTGTTGACTTTCCTAACTTGATGTAGTCAGACCAGAGCAAAGAATCACCTGGCTCCTAAGGCCCATGTTCTATCTTGATTTGACTCTGCTTCATAGAGCAGAGGAAACAGGCGAAGACTCATGTAAGTCATCTGTTCTTTTTTCCCTGAAGAACTTGTACAGACTATGGAACAGGCTTGGATTTCATTACTGTATAATGACTTTCAGTCTCCAAGACATTAGATTGTCATTAAGTAATGTTCAAAAACTAAAGTCTTTAAGACAGTTGAATTTCTTAAATGTATGCTTCTGAAATTCAAGGGCTAGCTTCTTACTCAGATTCTAATTTAATTCAAATTGCTTGTCAGTATGCGTAAAACACTTTTAATTAAACATTTTCCCCTTAGATTGACATACTCCTTGAATAATCGTGTAGGAATCCACTTATAAATGATTGTAGACTATTAGTTTGTGTGAATGTTTTGTTCTCAGTCTCAGCCTCTTAGAAGAAGAGAAAGGATAGAACACAGGAAATAAGAACAGTATAATACATATTTAGATACATTTTAAGTAGGTACTTTTTACTGTACTAGCAGTATGGATTAAATTTCTGAGATTCTAATGAAACAAGAAATAGATTGTTGTAATTTTGAAATGGGTTGCTGTTTCAAAAACATATTAGTGTAATAATCCAATCATGTAGTGAAGAATTATATTTTAAGAGGCAATAGACCATGCATAAAGCTATCTTTGATAAAGGAGTGGTGAAGCCAGTGGTAAAGGGAGAAGTATGTTAGAATCTCTTGGGCTGACATGATCAGCCTACCAGAAATAACCTAAGGTATCCACCCACCTCCTTATTTTCATTTCTAGTGGCTGTTAACATAAATTCTGGAGAGTACATTTAGGTCAAACCTATGATATAATCCTTATTATATAAAGTTAAAGCATCTCAGTGGAGCCAAGATCAAGTTGACCTTCAGGTTGCTCTTGTAGTCCTTGAGGGGCAACAGTAATGTCCTAAGAGGTTTACTTTGATGGCTTCATAGCATAGCATCATTTCTTTGATTATTGCTACTCAGTGGGAGCCAGAGAACTAAAGGATTTCACCTGTCTGCTCCCATGCTGTTGTCAACTCATTACATTGTAGGTGATCTAAACTCCAAATTAGGGAGAATAAAAATCATATGCTGTTATATAAGAACACAACTTAAATCCCAAGCATAGTTTATAATACTTCGTGACACTTTTTTAAGCAATAAATCTTCAGGTATTGAGGTTCTGTTTGTTTCTAAGAGATTAGTCAACATTCATCAGAAAGGCTCAACTTTTTTCACCTCCCATGTGGTTCAAAATTAGTGAAGTCTGGTATATTTACATAGACGATGCCAGCGCATCAAGTTTTAGCCTTGTAAAACTTCTGTGGTCCTAAAGTAATTTTTAGTCCTCTTTGGATCTTGTAATAATTTTATGTAATAATATCCAAGATTATACTGTCATCGAATGCTCAGATGAGGTGAGGTAGGTACGTACTATTAATAACCTCCTTGAGCAGAGGAGTAGTCAGAGTTACAGAGCCTGAATCACTGACTAGAGATTGCCCAGCTTCTCAGTGTCGGGCTTAGGATTCAGACTCAGGGCCGCCTTACCTCAGGTCTACTGAAAAGCCTCTGAGACATTGACAAGAGAATAACCTTACAGAGCTTTAATGGAAATGATCTCTGAACAAATAAGGCATTATATATTGTTGACAGGTTTTCTTGTGTTTTGCAAGAGTAATCATGGTTATCTGGTTATCTTTAGTGTCTGAATTTTATTTGTACTTTCATGTGAAAGCCTAATTTTTTTTGTTTAGAATTAAAGCCCTTTTTAGATTTTTTTCATAACTATGTTCATTGTGATATTGCTTCAGGTGAATTTTAGTTACTTTATAACTGGAGACATTTAAGATATTGTAACTTTAGTTACAAAATAGTTATTTCAGTCTTTACTTTTATTGGCCTAATATAGAGATTTAACAGAGTTAGAGAACATTCTAATATAGAGATTTAACAAAGAGAAATCAATGTCTACAATGCTATTTGAAGTGATATTTTGAATTCAAATATAGTGTTGAGAGAACTCTTGCAACATTTTAACTTAAACTTAGTTTGCTTACTACAGTGTTGTAATTGGGATATTTACTTTATGTTCTTGGTAATGAGAAGTGTATATGTCCTTTGTATTTTTCTAATCTTGGGCTTATCTGTACAAGATCTGTAAATTTTTGGTGGCACATAAATATTTGTATCCAAAATTAAGTTAATCCTTAAGAGTTTTTAAAAGAAAAGGACAAAGAAGTCAGGATAACGTTTTACGAATAGGTCTGAAAAATACTGAAAATGTTAGGTTGCTCTGTGAGTTTCATAAGAATAATTACATCATATCTAATACAAACGTATTTTTTAGTTTCAGTACAAAACGGTTCGATTCATCAAAAAGATGCTGTAAATGATGATGATTTTGAGCCATACTTAAGTAGCCAGACAAATCAGGTAAGTCTGATGGTCCCATATTTAGGAAATTGAATTTATATTAGTAGTAATTGAGTTTTCCAGTAGATATTTTAATTGAATAAGACTAACCATAACATGAATTAATCTAGTGTGCCTGCATAATAGTGAATAGCATTTGCAGGTTTATGTCACAGGAGAGTTCTTTAAAAATTATAGACAGCTGAAACTAGATTATGAAATACAAAGATTTAAAAATGAACATTATTTGTACGTATTGTAATTTTTTTGAACGTTGGAAGAATTTAATCTTTTAATGTCAGTCATATTTTCATAGCTTAAGATATTACAAGATTTAATTGGCTAGAGATTTGTGAGAGAGGACTACTTTGTGCCTGAGGTTTTTGATTAAATGTAGTTTTTTAAAGCATTCCAATTTGAATTTCACTGAAGTTTTACTATAACCTGGTAATGTAATAGATAAAGATAAATAATAAAGTCTTTATAAACACTTGCTGTGGTGTAGGCATGGAGAAGTTCATCAAATTGAATAATTGGTGGCTTTTTAAGGTTTTTTTGGTATGTGTTTGGATTTTTCACAAATGATCTTGTGAATTTGTATACAGGTATAGTTTAAATTTAACCATTGAAAAACAAATGGTATTCTTTGGTCTCTGTATACCATTTCTGCATGTTAGTAAAAATGTAGCTACTAGAAATAAATTTAAAAGACTTCCATTATTAACCAGTTACTTTAGGGAGAACATTCTGGAATGAAACTCCTTTTGTCATTTTGCTTAATAAAAGATATAAGAAAAAATGTATCTTAAAATCTCAGCCTCTGTTTTTTTAAACTATAAAAGAACCAGGCACCAAATATTATTACAGAACTTTACAGTTGTAGAGCAAATGTGAACAAAACATTTCCAATTTGTGGGATGTAGAATTATTTTTATGACTTTGGAGAGCCATGGTTATGTTCAGCCTGATTTACTCTCTTGGTAGTTTTTCCTTAACCACCCCTTCTATCTCTTGATCTGCATTCCTGGCATATGTTGGGAGGGAATAAATAAATGATAAAGAGGAAAAATGGATGATAAGATCTATGAAAGCTTGGCTACTATTAAAAGAATGAAAAAGTTCATTTCATATTTATATAATATACTTTATGATCACAATAACGAATTTACTTTCCACTTAAAGGTGGTGAAAGACTGTATCATTGGAAAATAGGGGAAGATCATTTGTTATAAATGTAGTGCAACATAAAAGAAAGATACAGTATTATATCTGGGCCCATACAGTAACCTTAGCTAATATCCTTTATGGCAGTGTTTTCCAACTTCTTTGAGAAATTCTGATATTTATGAGGTATAGTAGATATTCTCCCCAAACAGGTCTTTATGATCAGATGAGTTTGGGAGATTTATTTGGTCTAAATAATTGTTTTATTTGCTACTTGATTTCATACTTTATTATATAAAATATAAAATGAGTTTCTAAGATAAGGATATAGTATGCAGATCCTTTGACTTATTTGTTCAAACTCTTTTCAGGTAATTTTAGTGGATCATAAATGTTTGAGAATTGCTACTGTAAGAATCCTTGTTTTACTTGGTAACAGATATTTTATAATTCATTTGTCACAGGGGCTTAGAAGAATGATTATTTGGCATTCCACAGAGGTGCTTCAGGTCTGCTTAGGGGAGACCAAGGGAGGGTACCCTGGATCCCACCCCTGCTGCAACCAGAGCTGTGCTCTGCTTTTTATCTGTTTTATATGTTGGAATTTTGCATAAGGTTTCACTTGTAAAAATCTCAAAAGTGTTGGAAAATTATTTTTTTAGGAATATAGAGGCAATTACCTTAGTGAACCCAATTTTTAAATTGTATCATAAAAGCTTCCTTATGTTGGCAAAAAAATCTATAAAGGATTTGTTGTAATGTGATGTTTAAATGGAAGGTCTTATGCTTTATATTAATTAAATCATTTTATTTTATGATGTTTGAATCAATATATTCATGTGTTCTCTAAAGAGATGTTAAAGTTTGATACCAGTAAGGCTGTATTTTACTTCCCTCTCCTTGCCAATATGAATAGATAGGTTTTCAGCTATTATCTTTCTGTAATATTAAAAATAATTATCTGTAGTCAGGGTACATACTTACTTTTTAAAGAGCACTAACACTAGAATATTGAAAACTGGGAGGAGAGAAAAATGGAAAATTACCTGAAATCTGAAAGTAGGTTGTGTAAGAATTTAAGATACTCATAATTACCTAGCTGAAATAGAAATAAAAAATTAAAAATCGACCTTTGAAAACAGATTAATGAAAATGGGTTTATTGGTGAAATAGCTTAACTAATTATTTGCATATTTAAAGTTCTGCATCTATAGGTCATACTGAATTAACTGAAATAATTGTTTAAAAAAATTTCAACTAAATACACATTATGACTTTAAATGTTATCTGATTTTAATATTATAAATAAGAAATGAATCTTTCATCTGGAAAGATGTTTACTGTTTTGGTTAAATTGTTTTGTATACTTAGGTCCAGTTCAAATCAAACCCAGGAATATTTCAAAACCGGTTGTTGGCCTTCTGTGGCAGTGTATTTCTATTTTCTGGTGCTCACTTTCAAAGGGGATAATTTTTTATATTAATTTTAAGTAAATGTCTTTTGGTCTTAAAATTAGTTCTTTATAGTTCCAGAGGATAATCAGATTATTAAATTGATCAGAAAATTCAGGTTTCATTGAAACTATTAAAGGTGCTATATAAATTCAAAGAATTAATTGGAAAAATGAAGTTGGAGTTTGTCTGCTTGTATATATGGGAAAATAAATTTCTAGCTATGATTATCAGGGAAGAGGTATAGAAAACGAACAAAGTAAAATAATATTTTGAGTTTTGTTATTTTGTGACCCTTCCCTTAGTTTAAGGTTTTCATTGTCTTCCTGTTGCCTGTTTTCCTAACTGGTAATGCTGCATTACTCCTTAGCAGTCTTCTTAAAGTCTGATTGCGCCATTGTCATGTTAAAGAATTAACACAGCTCACCTTCCCTGCCTCATCTTTGGTCCACTTTCTCCATCTGACTTACTCAGGGAAATGGGACTTACCATTATTTTTTGAAAATATAAATATATTTTTTCATGTTTTCAATATGTACTATTTACACACACAGACTCACATGTCTATCAATTCATGAAGTCTTTTCTGATTCCCCCCATTACTTGCATCCTTCTTTTTTAACTAGAGGATTTGTTTTGCTTTTTACTTCCATTACAATACCTATAAAATTATAGGGTAAATCTGTCTTCCCCACTAGACCTGTGAAATCTTTCAGGTCAGAGACCATGTTCTTCATCTATTTCTTCAGTGCTTGGCGCTGTGATCTGGCACATAGTAGGCATTCTTTGAGTATTTATTGAATGAATGGATTAAGTTATCTTCTAGAATTAGGGAATGAAGAATTATGGTTGATGAAATATTCAAGTTGAGTCTGATGTCTAATAGATTTGTGACATTCTTATTAGAGATGCATAAATTATATTTTCTGAAAAGTACAGTAATATTTTTAAATGTTAGAGGAACATACAGATAAGCATTAAAAGTATACCAAACTTTTTGTTTTTAATTCAGAATTGAACTCTAGAGTTTGAAGTACTTCGTAATCTTATAATGCCTCACTTTTTTTTTTAATTGAACTTCTAAGAAATTGTGCAATGTTTTTTCTTGGCAGTTTGGATTTGTGAAGTAAAAACGGATATTGTTACTATAACTGAAAGATTGTCGGTTATAATCGAGTTTTATTAAAATATCTTTAGGTCAGAACAGTGATCATGAATTTTTTATTATTATTCAAGTTTCTTTGAGATAAGAGAAAAACAATTGACCTACATCACTAGGCTAAGGGATAATAATTATAAATGATTTTGAAATTCTAGGGAAGAACATTTAATGTTTTAGTTTTCAAATAAAAACTTAATGTAAAGGTTTAATTTCTATACTTCTATATAGCACTTTGCAATGAACAAAGTAGATTTTAAAAAATCTTTACAATTTATTAAAGCAGTAGATATTATCCCCATTTGACCAGTGAAGAAACAGAGTTAGAAAAATTAAATGATCTGATGAGATCACTGACAAAAAGCGAAAGAGTACAGAATTGAGCCCATATTCTTGCCTACTGTATCGTGCCATGACTTTATACTCTTAAGATCTGGACTAACTTTGAAATTATTATACTATATGCTTGCTGATTAACATAACATTTTAAAGAGGCAAGTTGTGTTAATAAATGTAACTTGTTGATTGAAAACTTAGCCTAGGCACTGTATCTTTATTTCCTTTTAGTAGATGAGAAAACAGTTGAGAGCTGTAACTTGGCTACTGGCTGCTTTCACATAGCTGATAAGTCCTGGGTTGGGATTAGAATTTAGATGCCTCATGGTTTCACTTCAACTTATATTAAATGGCCCCTTCAGGTTGTGTTTCTAAGTTTATGCTGTGGGTAAAGAAAGGGTATGTGCATCTGTTCTTACAAATATTATATTTATTATGTCCATTGATTATCGCTTTTTATATGTATAACTGTTTTCCCCTTCCTATTAGGTTTTTGAATATGAGGGAAATACCAAAAATTTCACATCACTTTACTTAAAGGTCATATATATATCTTTAAACATAGTAAAATTTCACTAGTACTAAGTTTTGAATTATGAATAAACTATTTTAAAGCGATTATTTTATATAAATTGTGAAATTATGATAATGTCTCAAAACCAGGTTCGAAGTAAAAGGTAAAAGTAAGTTTTGAGTTATTTTCCATCATTAGTAACTGGAAATCCTGTTCCTCTTTATTACCAAGTTGCATTCCTTTAATTAATATTCCACTTAGCAATTAAAAATTTATCTTAAAATTTAGCAAAACATTTAAAAATATTTCCAATTATAATCAAAGCTCTACTCATTCAGAATGTGTTGACCACTTCTTTTTTTAAACTTTGAGGTGCTTCCTACAGCTTTGTTCTTACTAGAACTGAAACCGAAGCCTTGTTGCCTTTTGAAAGGAGACTGCTTAAGTTACTTTCATAGAGCTAAGGAAAAAAAAAAACCCATTCAGCTAAAACTACTGAAAGAATGGGAAAATAAATGGTTAGCGTTGTTTGATAAATTGGAGAAAGCAGGCCATTTATCCATTATGCTCAAGGATTCTAGGTGGTGTGCTAACACTGTGGACAACTCTGCAGTCAGAGACAGTAACCCATCCCTGCTCATCAGTGTGAGCTGTCTGTTTCATAGGCAATTGTGACTAATGGAACATGTTTTAAAAGTTATTTGAAGTTAGTATTTTGACAAAACCACTAATTTGCGATGAAGTAGTAAAAATCATGATTTAAAAAAAATCGAAAAGATATCTAATAAAGCCTTCAAGTCCAAAGGGGTTCGGGCCTGTTCCTGCCCCAGAGGTGACAGAATTTGCAAAAATTTGTTCCCCATTAATCTTAGTAGTATAGGTTGGGGGCTTTCTATTTTTTCAGAATTGGTACGAGTTACATAATCAGTTAAAGCAGTGTTGACAGACTGGTCCAGGGACTAAATCCAGTCCATGCCCTGTTTTCTTTGAGAAAAACCCTTGAGTTAGCAGCCTTTTAAAGATGGTTTTTTTTAAAAGATGAACATGCGACAGCTACCAGAAGCTATATTTGGTTCGCAAAGTCTAAATATTTGCTATTTGGCCCTTTAGTTTGCTAACCCCTGCATCACACTATGAATAGAGATAAATTAGGAACTTGATGTGTAACTGTTGTGCAAAATTCAGCGTTTGTGATGGTGAAATAAGAATATTCAAAATAAGTTATGAGTATAATTTTGCAAACACTTATTTTGAAGAATAAACTTAAAACTTTCTACCTGGTCTGCTTTTCCACTCCCATATCCAGATAAGGACTCACTGAGTCCATATTTCAGTGCCAACATTCTAAATTAAAACTTTGAAACTGATTACCAGCTCTCCTATTCTTCCCCTTTGTGAGATTTATTCATCTCCCTGTGTCATGTCTTTTTAAGTATAGGTTTTCTTTTAAAAGAAAGAATCATATCGATGTTTTCCACAATTTAGACATTTAATAAGTGTTTAGGTAAAACAGTAAAATATAAAAAGATACCTTTAGTAACTGTAAATTTTAAAAAGAATTTAAAAACTTTTAATCTATTATATATGTTCGTTTATACTGACAACTGTTTATTTTTATTAAGCTTTTTAGAATTATATCACAGTGACTTGTCAGAATGAAGAACAATGAGTACTTTTTTTTTGGCAAATTTAGTGATTGAATTCTGCATTAGTGTGTGTATGTATATATATTTTCATGGCTAGTAAATTTTACACATTAATTTCAAGAATTTTTTTCCTTGAAAACCATTGTTGGTGATTTTGAGCTTCCCTTGGGCTTCTCTTGTATTTGTATCTCATAGCAGCCACTACTGTGGTGGTTCCAGAGGTGCTCTTCATTCCTTTTATACTAATATTAGCATTATTTGAATATTTTCCAAATATAGTTAATAATTAGTATAAAGAATATGACTAAATTGAGAACAAAAAAAAAGAGGCACCATTAACAAACTAGTAAGGATTTTGTTTCTTTTTCAAAATGAGCAAGGCAAAACAAAATAAATTTAGATAATGCTGTAGGTATAATATTGAAATATTTTCCCTCTCAGTGTGAGCATTTCTCTGTTTTTTCTTAATGAAAGTACAAAATTTAATTGCTGAACTGGCTAATATAGATATACTATAATTTATCATTGACATAGCTTCCAGGTTTGTTTAATTCTTACATATAAATTTTCAGATACATCAGTTGCTTAAATTAAAGCTGGCTGGCTGTAAATGATCAGTTTGTCTCTGCAAAATTTATAAATTGACTTTTTATAGAAATTACAGTATTCGTAAATTATACTAGAGGACCAGGCTCTTTAAACAAGAATGATCCCCACAAGTCTGATTAAACTCTGCAATTTTATAAACAAATGTGTTAAAATACTCATCAGCAAGTTTTTGTGTTGATAAAATTGGATTTGAATTTTTAATTCTGTTTATTTGGAACAGGTAGATCTGTTTTTCATTTGTTCAGAACTTTGATTTTAATCTTTCAGATGTCTTTTTCTCCCCCCTACTCTTCAGAGGACATTTCATACCTGATTATGATCTTTTGTTTTCCAGAGTAACAGCTATCCGCCAATGTCAGATCCATACATGCCTAGTTACTATGCTGCATCCATTGGATTTCCATATTCTCTTGGGGAAGCAGCATGGTCCACGGCTGGAGACCAACCTATGCCATATCTGACAACCTATGGACAAATGAGTAATGGAGAACATCATTATATACCAGATGGTGTGTTTGGTCAACCTGGGGCATTAGGAAATACCCCTCCATTTCTTGGTCAGCATGGATTTAACTTTTTTCCTGGTAATGCTGATTTCTCTACATGGGGGACAAGTGGATCTCAGGGACAATCAACACAAAGTTCTGCTTATAGTAGCAATTATGGCTATCCACCTAGTTCTCTTGGGAGAGCTATTACTGATGGACAGGCTGGATTTGGCAGTGATACTTTGAGTAAGGTGCCCGGCATTAGCAGTATTGAGCAAGGCATGACCGGACTGAAAATTGGTGGTGACCTGACAGCTGCAGTGACAAAAACTGTAGGTACAGCCTTGAGCAGCAGTGGTATGACGAGCATTGCCACCAATAGTGTGCCCCCAGTTAGCAGTGCAGCACCTAAACCAACCTCCTGGGCTGCCATTGCCAGAAAGCCCGCCAAACCTCAGCCGAAACTTAAACCCAAGGGCAATGTTGGAATTGGGGGTTCTGCTGTGCCACCACCTCCTATAAAACACAACATGAATATTGGAACTTGGGACGAAAAGGGGTCTGTGGTAAAGGCTCCACCAACCCAACCAGTTCTGCCTCCTCAAACTATAATCCAGCAGCCTCAGCCATTAATTCAACCACCACCATTGGTGCAAAGCCAACTGCCTCAACAGCAGCCTCAGCCACCACAACCACAGCAGCAACAAGGACCTCAGCCACAGGCCCAGCCTCACCAAGTGCAGCCCCAACAGCAGCAGCTGCAAAACCGCTGGGTAGCGCCTCGGAACAGGGGAGCTGGCTTCAACCAGAACAATGGAGCAGGCGGTGAAAACTTTGGTTTAGGTGTTGTTCCTGTAAGCGCTTCACCTTCTAGTGTGGAAGTGCATCCAGTGCTGGAAAAGCTAAAGGCCATAAACAACTATAATCCCAAAGACTTTGACTGGAACCTGAAGAATGGACGCGTGTTTATAATTAAGAGCTATTCTGAGGATGACATTCACCGTTCCATTAAGTACTCTATCTGGTGTAGTACTGAGCATGGTAACAAGCGTTTGGATGCAGCTTACCGTTCCTTGAATGGAAAAGGCCCACTCTATTTACTCTTCAGTGTGAATGGCAGTGGACATTTTTGTGGAGTGGCTGAAATGAAGTCTGTTGTGGACTATAATGCATATGCTGGTGTCTGGTCTCAGGATAAGTGGAAGGGCAAATTTGAAGTTAAATGGATCTTTGTCAAAGATGTTCCCAATAATCAGTTGCGGCATATTCGCTTAGAAAATAATGACAACAAACCAGTTACCAATTCAAGGGACACTCAAGAGGTACCCCTAGAAAAAGCTAAGCAAGTGCTTAAAATAATTGCTACTTTCAAGCATACCACCTCAATCTTTGATGACTTTGCACATTATGAAAAGCGTCAAGAAGAGGAGGAAGCCATGCGTAGGGTAAGAGTACAGTAATATTTTTGTGTGTAGGGTCTTTTTATTACTGGTGTGGTATGCATGGGTGGGTATTCTTTAATACCTTTTAATATTACATTTTGAGTTTAAGAACTTTACTCTGAAGGAAACAAACCACTTAGTTTGTTAAGAAACAGAACTTGACAAACATCCTTGAAGGCCTGTGATGCCACATTTGAATCGTTTCCTTTTTCCTTCCCAAGGGTAACCCTTACTCTGAATTTGCTTCCTGCCTATTCTTCATACTCCTCAGGTGATAAAGATCATTGAGTCGTGTTCATCAAAGCTCAGTGAGTTCTACATTTATAATTAAGCAGTCTTAAGAACTGGCAAGGGTCTGTAGTCACTAATGTTAAACATTAAGTTTATGGGAAAATGTGTTTGGAGTTTGAAGCAGCTTTTAAATAACCGTTTGAACATTATTCACTTGCTATTTATGAGAAATAAAATGAATTTCCCCCTCGAAACTCCTGAAGCGTTTTTATAATTGTGCACTTAGAGTACTTGTGCAAAAGGATTTGACCTAGGAAGACAGCTTAGAGTTGGGAAGACATGGGCTTTAGATTTAGACTGCAAAATTTGATTTCTGCCACTCTTATTTACCTCTGAGACTCCAAGGGAGATTTCCCAAAAATTACTTACTCACTGTTCTGCTTGCATCATATTGGCCAGATTTGATCACAGAGCACTCAGCAAGACAGGCTGGGGAATGTTTTCTGTTCAGACTACAAAAGAAAATTGGTGTGGGGGTGGGTGCTATTTTTAGGAGGCGAAGAGAATGGATGGAGTAGGCAATTAGCAGATTTTTCCTATAGACAGTACATTTAAATTTCTTTTAAAATGAGACAGAGTTAGAAGCTTCTCCAGTAAATTATTTTGATTACCGCGGAAAGCTCGTATATAGAAATTAAGATAAAACAGGATCTTAAACCTAAGTGTATAGAAATAGCAGTTGATTCCTATCTGTGAACATAAGTATCTTGTGGCTTCTTAATCTTTGCAGAAGAGGGAACTGTTTCAGCTAACATTCCTTACTGGTGAATCATGTTGAAATAATGATCCTAGAGCAATGGTTTCCAAATTTGGGGGCATATAATATCAATTGGGGTGCTCTTTGAAAATGCAGATTCTTGAGACCCACCCCAGAGAATTTGATACATTTGATAAGGGACCTACCTGGTAGAGTACATATTTAAACGAGCACCTTGGTGATTTTGCTGCTACTGGTTATAGAACTAAATTGTTAGAAACTTCGTTCTGCAGTAATACAAATGGCTATTTAAGGACCTGCTCAACCTTTGTAACTGCCGTTTACAAATAGTGGATCAGGAGAAATGATTTGGGGGACGAAAGGTGGGATGCAGGTGAAGATTTTCTTTTAAGGTGTGCTGATTTTAAGATGTCTTTGAGAAGTACAGATGGTGAACTCTCTTTGATTAGGCAGTTATTTGTAGGAGTCACAGATTCGGGAGCTGCTTGTTCTTAACCAGTTGATTTTTCTCAGGGAGAAAAGATGCATGGCAGGGAGGTGTTTATCAACTTCTCTTCCTCCCACCACTAAGGAGCGCTCACCCTTGTATGTCTTCCCACATTTCTTCTCTACCCAGTCTGAAAATTTAGTCCTAGTTTTATTTTTTACTACATAATTTTCTCAAGAATTTTGTGACCATTACATATTGTTTTGTGCTCATACATACAACACTAATTTAAACCATAATTTTTAAACTTTAAAATTTACATTTAAATTCTTTAATGGTTTACTGCCATCCTTTTTATAATGTCTAACCCACCTTTGACATATTTATTTTGAATCTTAATTTATTTTACTAGTCTTTGTTACTTTTTAGATAGAATTATTTGATAATATATTAAGCCATTATAAATAAAAAAAATGTGGGTTTTTTTGCACGCTATGTGAACAACAGCTTACCTGGCTGTAGAATTTTTGGGTCATAGTCTTTTCATTCAGACTTTGCTTTATAGTTTTATATTTACATCACATATATATTTATACCTTTATAATACAGAGGAGTCTGAGGCCAGCCTAAATTTTCTCACTTTGGACATAGCTATTTCTGCCTGTGTACATAGAAAATTTTTCTTTATTCTTGTATTATGGACCTCTATGTAGAATGTGTACAAGATTGGTTTCTATTATAATTTTCCTTAATCCTTTATCTATAGGCCAGGTTTTTATTTTTTTCTAATGTCATAAATATGTCAAATCTTTCTTTGTCCTTGAATGCCATTGGTTCTTTGTTACTTTTTTTCTGCATTTGGAAAATTTCTCTAATTTGAAATTCCATTGTATTGATATGATTTGCTTTGTGTTGATTCTCTGATTTGTGAGGTTTTGAATTCTTGAGTGACAGTGCTGGTTTGCTTACATTATCTGTCACATTAAGTTCCACTGTACTTCTGCCTCTTGATTGTTTTCTTACTTGAATCCTTTGATCCAGAATCTGTCTTGATTTTATTGAGCAGAGATGACTGTTCACAGCTTATTTTACTTCCCATAATGATCATTTTTAGAAACTTCTTTCTCTTCCATATCCTTTTAAACTTGTTTATTTTTCAAAATTTACATACAGTAAAATTGTAAATTCCCTTTCGCTGCTTTGTAATCAGGTGTTCCCCTCCCCCTTTCTCCCAGTTCACTCATCTGTTCTCTGTCTCTCTAAGGCATTTTTCATAATGTCAGATAATGAAATTACAGTGTGGAATTTTTAAAGACTGTTTTCTTTCACTCAGCATGATATCTTTACAATTTATGTTGTTTTATGTATCAATTCTTTGTTCTTTTTAATTACTAAGTACCATTTCATTGTATGGATTTACCAATTCGTTCTTTGAAGGACAGCTGGGTTGTTTCCAGTTTTTGAAGATTGTAAATAAAGCTCCCATAAATATTTGTGCACATATCCTTTTTAAAAATGTTTTTTAAATCATACAGTAAAATTCCCTTTTTTGGGGGTGTACAGTTCTGTGAATTTGAACACATTTGTAGATTTGTGTAACTACCACCACAGTCTTGATATAGAATAGTTCCATTATTCCTACAAAACTATCCTGTGCTATTCTCCTGTATTTACATTCTTCCCCCAAGTCTAGCTTCTGGCAGTCATAATCCGGACCCATTATAGTTTTATTAGTGTCCTTTTCTGTGGAAAAAAAAAAAAAAATTAAGACTCACTTTGGCTTTCTTTTTCTGTCATCATTGAACAGGGAAGAGGATTGATCATTCTGATCAGGTATTTCCCCCCATAGAGTGGGTTTTTTTGTTTGTTTGTTGTTTGTTTTATACTTTAATGGTTAGTGTTAGTTATATATTCTATTTATATTGCAAATGTGGAGATTGATGTGAGAGGCATGATGTAAACTAACTTCACCAGTTAAGCAATTCATCAGCCTTTAAAGAGTAAGAAGAAAGAGCCAGTACAGTGGATATGCCATAAAGTGAAATTTGACTTTCCTTTGAGCTTGAAACCACCATGTCAGGAAACACTTTTCCCTGCTTGTTAACAGTTCAGCGTTTGGGGTCTCATGTGTCCTTGCCCACTGTCCTTCCTGGTGCTGTTACCGCTTGTCCAGGCAGAATTTGTAGGTTTTCATTTCTAGGTTTCCTCTTAGACATGCTTTTATTAGTACTTTGGCTTTTTAGCAACACTGCTTTTGAATACTCTTGTCATCCCTGTGATGAAGGGTGTTCTCCCTGTCTATTCTAGGTCCTCTTTGGCTCTATCAAAAAGGACAAATTAGTGATGTTTTGCTAGGATTCCCTTTACTTGTTATGCTTGCAAGTCATTATTTAACATGACCCTCTCGTATTTAGCTGAATTCCTCAAAGCTTCTGATACTGAAGATTACATTCTCCCAGGTCCATATGCTTGAGACCTTTGAGTAAAATACAGTTTCTAAAATAAGACGCAGAACACTAATTATAAAAGAAAAGATTGATAAAATATGACTAGATTAAATTCTGTTCATGAAAAGTTGCTTTAAGGAAAGTAAAAAGACATTAGGAACTGGGAAAAATTTGAACATAACTGACTAAAGATTAGTATGAAGAACATATAAAATTCCTATGAATCAGTTTAAGAAAAAGATGAACCTAGTAAAAAAATGGGCAAAAGGTATGTGGATAGTCATTTCATGGGAGAGGAAACTAATATAGCTAATAAGTATAATAAAAAGGTATTCTGTTTTAATAATAATTAGGAAATGCAAGTTAAAACTATCATGAGAAACTACTTTATATTTACTTGGCAAAATTAAGAAATTTGATAGTTTCAAGTATTTGAGAGACAGTAGATCAACAAAATCTCTTCAGTAATTTCAGATGGCAATGTTAAATTGATACAGCTATCTGGGGAAGCAGTTTTGCATTGTCTGATAAACCTGAGCATTTCATTCACCTTATTAATTCAGCAGTTTTCCTCTAAGATAGATACTGAAGAGAAGCTTTGCGTATACACCAGAAGACAGACAAGAATGTTTTTAGGTGCACAGGTGATAATTGTAAAAAACGAGGAACAAACCCAGATGTCCATCAGCAGGAAAATGGCCAAAATAAATTGGTGCTATAGTAATATGGTGGAATGATTGAACTATAGCTATATTCGGGGGTAGGAGTAAATATTTTTTTCTTCACCTTTTTATTTGGAAATTGTAATTTATTTGGAAGAATAAGAATAGTATATAGAACATATATATGCCACTTATCCAGATTCACCTGTTAACAGACTTCTCTGTTTGCTTTTTTTTTTGTTAAGAATGGTTCTCTACCTCCCAAAAATACAGTGTATATTTCCTAAGAATAAGTATACTCTTTTATATAACCACAATATTCTGTCAGTTGATTCACCGTGTCATTTAAGCCTCTTTTTCTTTTTTCCAGTATAAGATCCAGGCTCAGCAGGTGGAGAACCTGAAATAGCCAAAATTTTGAATAATAAGAACAATATTAGAAGGCTTATACTAAGTAATCTGACTTCAGAAATCTTTGCCTTCCCCAAATTTGGGACTTTTTTCCCTATGCTTTTTAGTGGAAATTTTGTAGTTTAAAATTTTATATTTAGGTCTGCAGTTAATATAGTTTGCTTTTCATTTATCTTTTCACTGTGTTCATGTTTTTCTTTAAATTCTTGAGCCTATTTGTGATAGGCAAAGACTCTAAAAAGCTAATTCTGTCTTTTTATTGCTGGTTCTTTTTTATTGGCTTATTTTTTTTCTTCTGGTTATTTTGGCAGTGGAGGAATTCCCCAGCTTGCCAGGAAAGCACCCTGTGGAGGAGCTGACCGGACATATCCTGTCTTGCTATATAAAACGTAAAAAGTCAGGCTCTTTATTTTAGAGCGAGGGGTATTGGTGAAACTTAACACTAGGAGAACTCCATACCAGTTATTATAGTATTTGTATAGTTCTTTATTCTTATATTTAAACACATAATTTTGATATGTTTGTTCAAAATCTAGCTCGATGAAAGGACAACCAAGACAAACCCACTAAAAGAAATATTTAATTCAGGGAGCAGAAGATAATTTAAAGTATAAAACAATTTGATTGTTGTTGAGGATTAATATGTAAAAAGAAACGGACACTAGAGGTGTTCTTGGAAATGAGAAATGTGATTGTCAAATGAAAAAAAGAGCGAGCAGATTAATAAAATGCTCATTTTTAAATCCATTGATGATCTGGAATATCAAATTTCCAAATGTGGATCAATAGGGGTGAAAGATGTGGAAAGAGAGTTCGTCTAATATTTCAAAAGAGTACATAAAAAAACAAAGGGAAGAATGATTAAAGAAAAATTTCTCGACCCACAGAAGACATGCTTTCAGAAGGACCAAGTCACCAATAGTATTATTTAAAATTTAAAAGAAAAAAAAGGATAGAGTATCTTAAAAGCTTTATGAGTAAAAGACAGGTTACCTACAAAGGAAGGAGAATCAGACTGTCATTGGAATTATTTTCATTTACAGCTCTGGATACTCATGTAGAATCTTACTTTAGAGTGGAGGGAATGGAGTATATTATATTTGAAGATGAGTGTTGAATTATATCGGTTAGGGAGGCGGAGTACAAAATAAAGGTTTCAGGTGTGTAAGAGCTTAGCCACATGCCCTTCATGAGAAAGTTACTTGAAGAGTTACTTCAGCAGAATGAAAAAGAAATTCAAGAAAGATAATGCACCCAGTAGCTGGTTATACTAGAATAAATATACCTCAGCAGTGACTATGCAATTTGAATCAGATTGGTCTTCATTGTATATAGTGTGTATCAGGACTATAAGCATCTCTACACCTTTTTGTTATATGGCACTGTGGTCTTCGGAGCCTGATAAACAAAACGAGCCCTTACTTGGGAACCACTTAACTTGGAGATGTGAAGGAAGCTAAAAAGAAAAAAAATTAGCTAATCTTTGTTCTATTGGACCATAAGCTGTATGCGAGAAGGACTTGCTTTGATCTCTGCTGAATCCTTGGCACCTAATGCTTGGTGCATAGTAGATGTAAACATATGTTAAATGAGTAAGAGCTTCGAAGAATCTCTTTTGGGAAGGTTTGAATGTTGTAGAATCTTCTTTATTAGTTTAATTACTGTTCTTCTTTACTTAAGAGCTATGTACTTGATCATTCAAGTTACATAGTGCTGCCTATTGATTTTTCCATTTGTAGAAATGGACAATAGTATATAAAACGTTGAATTGTAGTTATGCAAAATGTTATGAGATGGAGCGGAAAGGAAAGGATTTGAGGAAGGGTAAATGCACTAATTTTCTCATCTTTCTGAAGATAACAGATAATTGTTTATAGAGATGATATATCAAGCAGTTGTGCCTATTTAATGTCATAAGGACAGTCACTGAAACTGAAAACAGTGTGGCTTCTAAATGTAGGGAGGGGGAAAGAAGGGGAATATAACATTCAGCCTTGATAAATACACATCATATACAGTGGGAATTGATAGTGTCAGAATTGATAAACTGAGAAGTTGATGCTACTTAAAGTTAGTGACAACCCATATAAAATAAGAGAGAGAGGGCTAGAGGAGGACAGGGAAGCTTTACTTTTTACTTCAACTTGCTATTTGTATGGAGCATCTGTTGATACATAGAAGCTGGTTTAATTGGAAAATAAAAGAAATGGAAACAACTAATAATGTCCAGTAATCTACATTGTATTAGAGTGCTTTTGACTAAATAATCCCTTTACTGAAATTTTACTTTTATTGTACTGAATGTGAATCATTTAGCTCCTATATTTTTTGATTCTTAGGAATCCTTATTAATCATTAGAAAACAATCTGAGGTGAGATTTTTAGTTTGATATCTTTTTAATAACATGCAGGAATAATTAGAGTTTTCAATTGCCTGTAACTTTGAGATGAATTTCCAAAATACGGCATTTACCTATTTCCATCAGAAAAAGATGAAGCCCTGCAGCGTATGCAGAAACAAGCAGAGAACAATTATAATAGTCCCTGTTAAATAGTTTTAAATCTAGAATCTTCGATATATTTTAGTCATGTATGCTATTTTATATTGAGTATTTCAAAAGAGTAAATTTTAGTACCTGAGAGAATTTTTTTCATAATTGTAATAACTGATTCTGAGATGAGATGATGTTAGGTCTGTTTCAAAGTAACCAAGTTTGTGTTAATATACAATAAATTATTTAAACAATAATTACACCTGTTACGACAGTAAACATTATTCTATATATACGGATATTCCTTTACATACAGTGGGATTTTCTCTCAATAAACCTATTATAACTTGAAAATACCTGTCAAAAATGCATTTAATATACCTAACCTACTAAATGTCATAACTTAGCCTAACCTACTTTAATCGTGCTCAGAACACATTACGGTAGCCTACAGTTGAGCAAAATCATCTAACACAAAACCTATTTTATAATAAAGTGTTGAAAATCTCATATAATTTAGTATGTATATTGCACCATTGTAAAGTCAAAAAATTGTAAGTCAAACCATCGTAAGTTGGAGACCATCTGTACTTTTTTTCTCAAGTAGAACTAGTATAATGCTTTCCCGCTAATCAAATTGTAGTTCTTAAGATAAAGAATGGATCTCAGTTTCTTAGACCAGCGGTTCCCAACTTTTTCAGCACCAGGGAGCAGTGCTCCTGTGAGAATCTAATGCCCGATGATCTGAAGTAGAGCTGAGACTGACGCCAGTGCTGGGGAGCGGCTGCAAATACAGAGGAAGCTTCACTCACTTGCTGCTCATCTGCTGTGCAGCCTGGGCCATGACAGACCCCAGGCCAGTACCAGTCCACGGCCTGAGGGTTAGGGACCCCAATCTTAAACTACCTTTTGGTAAACTTTTCTATGGTTGTAGTTCTCTATTAGTGAGTCGATTATAATTAACAAATTCGGTATATAAAATCTTGCTTTTCCTTAGAAGAATATTTCTCTGGAAAATAGTTTTTGGCCCAGGGTGTATCACAATTGATATTATCAGCTTTTATATTACATATTTGAATAATTCTTGAATCAAATACTGAGTGATGTTTTGAATAGTCAGGATGACTCACTTTTTATTGCAGTAATACTCTCTTCTGAACTTGGTAAATATTCTCGACAAGTCAGATGTGGGAAAGGAGGCGGTGCTTCAGTTAACATTTTATTAATTCGTTTTTATTTTTTTTCTCAGATTAATTTTGTTGCCCCACAGGAGAGTTAATAGTGTCTGTGTTCTAATGCCGATAAAGAATTTTATGAGTTTTTAGTAAATGAACTACCGATAGTTTATTGGGTTAATATCTTTGGGAGCTATTTCTTCCATACCTGCTAACGGTATGAACAGTCATTATTGAATGGTGTTTCAGTTATTTCATTTTTCTTCATCAAATACATGATTACTTCAGGATCGTATATATTTAACCGTAACCAAATATGAAATAAAGTTTCAGGAAGTAACTTAAATTATTTAATTTTCCATGTGCAACGTAACAGTGTTTCAGTCAGCAGTGGACCACATGTATGATGATGGTCTCATAGATTGTAATAGAGCTGAATTTCTTGGAAGGAATAAAAATATGTGATATAAGAGGAATTTTTCTTCCTTTGACGGGAGCAGTATCTGTGGGGCTTGGCAAAGATTCTTTCTCACTCGCAGCACTTCAATTTTTGAGTGCACAAAGGACATCCCAAATTGCCACTGGCCGGTTTCAGGAAGAGGAGCCTGTCTCCTCAAATGCTGTGTATTCAGAGGGTGCAGTCCCCTCCATGTCTTGCTTGGTGGTCTTCAGAGTTACATTGCTATAAATTCTTTGTTGGGGATCCAAGATCCTGTGTGAGGACAGAGGTCCATAGGAGCTACCTTAACCATGATGAGGTACCATTGCCATTTAATACAAAAGCTTTCGTGGTAGTGTGGCGCCAGCCTGTCCCTGTATGTTAGAAATATTTTCACATTGTCACGATGTAAAGCATAGATAAGTTTTATTTTTCTATCAGTTCAATGCTGGAGAGAGAGAGAGTCCTTTGTGCCAGGTAGGGTCAGTGGAACCAAAAGCAGATTTACGAAGTCAAAATATTAAATCCCCGGTTCTGCACTCTCATCATGTTAGACACTGTCTTTTTTTTTTTTTAAATGAATACCACAAAGTTCCTTAATCCGACCACTGCTCCAGCATGCAATAGTTGAAACCACGTTGCCATGACAATCCCCTGTGTTCCTTTCTCTCTCCATCTTGATTTCTTATTCCTGCTGATCCTCAGGCCACTTTCCACTCCCTCATGACGGTCACTATTATGGTGACCTGCCTCGTACCCAGCCACTTTCTCTCCGATATCGTGGATCAGTCCAGCCCACATCCCTGTTCATGGAGGAGCAGTGACAGCTTCGATGTTTTATTTCTGACCGTGTCAGAAGGAAGCGGGGGGTGGGACAGTGTTTATAAAGCCTACAGCAGTGTACAGTGGTGTCCTAGGCCTTGACGTTCACTCATCATTCACTCACAGAAACTTCCAGTCGTTCAAGCTCCATTCATGCTAAGTGCCTTATCCAGATGTACCATTTTTTATCTTCTACACAATATTTTTACTGTTCCTTCTCTATGTTTAGATATATAAATACTTAGCATTGTCTTATATTCTGCAATGTTTAGTCCACTGACATGCTGAACAGGCTTGTAGCCTAGGAGCAGTAGGTTCCTCCACGTAGCCTAGGTGTGTAGTAGGCTAGACCATCTGGGTGTGTGTAAATGCACTATATGATGTTTGCACAATGAAATTGCCTAACAACACACTTCTCAGACATCTCCGTCATTAAGTAACGTGGCTGTATATTGCACTCTAATCTCTGAAACTGACTTTATTGTCTCTTGGCAGAAAACTTTGAATTTATTGAAAGGTTTTTCAACCTTTCAATATGTATTTTACACATTTGACACTCAATATTGTTATGCTGTCTTTCGCATTTGAAATATCAAAGGAATGGAAAAAGGGGTCTTGGATATATAATAAAGGAACTAGGATATAAAAAGATACAAGTGCACAATTCCACTTGTGAATGACAATCTGAAATATTATTTTCATTTTATAGTCAAGAGTCCAAAATTTGACTTCAAACTAGAGTTGTCCATGGCTTCCCTTTGCTTGGCTATTTTAAGTGCCTCTGTTACAAGGTCCCAGGTCAATTTTTTTTTTCTTAGAATACTAGCACACATCTTGTATTCTGGTCAACCTGTATCGCTGTATATATCATGTGTTTTTTTGAGTTGTTTCCTTATTCATTCAACAGATAAATACTAAAAGTTACCAATAAGCCACTAAAGATAAATAGCCCCCCTTTATTTAGAACTCAGTCTGCGGTGAGACAAACATATAATTTTGCTCAGTAAAGTTTGATGGTTTTCAGTGCTGAGAGCCAGCATGTCTCTTGCTGAATGTATTGCTAAGTATTTTATGTAAATGTAATTGCATTTTCAGTTTTACACCCAGTTTGTTTATAGAAATGTCCTGTTACTGACCTTGCTCAATTCACTTAGTAGTTCTAGTCCTAATAGAACATTAAGATTTTCTGCCTAATAATCATGTTGTCTACAAATAATGACCATTTTATTTCTTTTTTGATGTTTTCGCTTTTTTCTTTTTCTTGCAATTTTACTTTTAATATAGTGTTACTTAAACATGAAATTGAGTGGAAACTAGGACCAAAGTAAGACTACAATAAAAAGTAATTTAGTGTGTTGAGTGATACTGTTTTGCTGAACCTAAATCACAGCTAAAAACATGAATTAGTCCTAAGTCTTAGAACCATGTTCTTTCTCTCACTGAACCACCTACACTAACATCTGCTGTTACTGTTCTTCACCATTTTTCACTATCTGAACTTTTCCCAACTCTTCCATTTTGTAGTACACTTTGAGATTATTTGATCTTTGGTTGATATTAAATATGATTAGACCGCATCTGTTCTTTTCTCAAACATGAAATGCTACTTTATTTTATAAATGCAAACTCAGGCGCTGGAATCTTTTAAAACATTTAGTTATTAGTGTGCTCATGCAGAGGATCAAGAATGTTAGTCTCAATTAAATGGAAACAAGTTTAAAGTTTGAAGAGTTGACTTCCAGAAACAGAACCTCCAAAGCAAAATCATTGTCTTTTCTCTTTATGATTCTTTGGTTTGAATTTATTTTACAGTGTAGAATTGGTCTGTTTCCTTTACGTTTTTTGTCTTTTGCCTTCTTACTGTAAAAGGGTGTATCGTGTTGGGAAAGTGCATGTCAAGCGTATCTCAGTATTACAGCACTTGAATGACTCAACAAATGTACAGGCTTTTGAACAGGTGGGGATTTTATCCATCTGTTACTGCCCTTGTTCTACTCTTTAGCATGAATTTTTCCAGTCCTGTCAGCCAACCTCTGCACATTTTGTTTCTGGTGAGTCCTTGATTTTCCTGAAGAATTGAATCTATTACTCAGTTCAATGAATTTAGTCATTGTTCATCTGTAAACTTTGTCTTTTCTTGACACGTGCACACCTTTTTCTTTTAAAATTTAAAAATGTAGTCTTATACTTCACTGGTTTTAACTTAGGCAGAATTTTACTTTTATTATAAACAATAAAAAGAGAAACAGGGCAGCCATTAAAATAAACAATACCCTGTAGAATGTATATGTATTTCATATTTCTACAGCAATATGATATTTAATATGATAATTTGGAAGTTGTATTTTTCTAACTTATAATTTTTTTAAACTTTTAAAATAATTTTGTTGCAAAGATAATACAGTGAGTTTCTACATATCCTTTAGTTTCCCCTAATGTTAGCAGTTACACAATCATATTACATTTATCCAAACAGAGAAATTAACACTGGTACAATACTGCTACACTACAGGCTTAATTTTTTTCTTCCAGTTACAGTTGACGTGTGATATTTTATTAGATTCAGGTGTACAGCATAATAATTAGACATTTATTTAACTTACAAAGAACTGAAAAATCTGTATGAATGTTCAAGATATGAAACAGCAGCTTTGCATTTTAGTATGTCTCCTTAGTCTCCATGCTATGAGTTTCTTTCCTTGTCTTTCATGGCTTTCACATTTTGAAGACTAGGGGTCAAGTGTTTTGTTAGGTGTCCCTCATTGTCAGTTTGCCTAACACTTCCTCATGATTAGGTTGAGGTTGCAGGGTGTGGGGAAGAATGCCATGTAAGTGTTATGTCCTTCTCATCTGACCATATATAACTGACTGCTGGGGATATTAACTTCGACCACTTGGTTCAGGTTGTGTCTTCTAGGATTCTCCAATGTAAATGTCCATTTTTCCCCTCTGCATACTCTGTTCTTTGAAGCAAGTCAGTATTTCCAGCCTTTACTGTAGAGGAGGAAAATAAAGCCCCACCTTATGCAGGGAGGAGTATCCAAGAATTTGTGGATTTTTTGTTTTTCATTTAGCTCTTCCATTTGCTCTTTTTCCTACTTCTAGAATGTCCATTTTGTCTTCAGTCTATACTTCTCTTATTTTTTTCTTTGTCATTTCAAGCTTTTTTTCCTGCTCTCTGATTTGAGATGGTACTTGCACTTACACTCCCCTGATGAGGCAGTAACTCTTTCCCTCTTTAATTCATCTACTGAAAATTTTAATTTGAAAAATTTAGCTCAGATTTCTAAGCTAGGGTCTTTGTTTCCCTTGCAGTTGGATCTCACGTGCCTACTGTGAACTTTTCCCCCCTAGCCGTTCACGGCCTCCTTCAGCAGTTCTGCTTTAATTGTGTTCTGAATGCTTATCTTCATTTTCTTTCTAGATGGTTTGGCTTCTTAGATGCACAGTTACTTTTTCCCTGGTGGCTCATTTGTGCACAAGTCTGGTTACTGAAATATTTCTAATGGTGATAAACCTACGGCTGATTAAAAGGAAATACATTATTTACCTGTAATGTTAAGGGTAAGCTCTTGGCTCCTCTGAGGGCACCAAAGGAAATTTTATTGTCTGGCTCTTCTTTTCTTAGCACATCTGTTAATAAGCTCTGTCAAAAAAAACAAACAAAAACCCAACAAAACCACCCAACCATGGGTTGACAAGTAAACTTCCCCTTGGAGTTCATCTTCACAGGCCAATTTCTTAGCCATATGATCATATGGTGGTCTCCAGAGCCTTTGCTCAGCTCAGGGTGGGGAAGAAGCCCCACTGGCAGAGACTGAAGCACTCAAATCTCTGAACCTGCCTAGTTGAGGCCTCACTCTGTCAATGGAAAAGGGAGGGAGGAGGGATCCCTCTGCAAATTATTTTTTGAATTGTCAGCCATTATTAAAAGTAATAATAGAGTTCTTTGAATCACTTTGGAAAGTTCGTAATCCTAAAGAGTTGTACATGTTTAGTGCGTCATCTTCTGAGCTATCACTAGAGGCTTAGTCCTTCTCCCATGTACTGGGCCGTGGCTCCTTTTGTGTAATTCAGGTTCCGATTCTCCCTGTGTTACCTCCAACGACATACCAGTTCATGTGATGTGATGTGGGCTGTGTGATATGTACCTATATTAAAGCAGAGGTATCAGCTTCAGGGGGGGCTTACGTTTTATTGATGGACGTTCACCATGCTGAGGACTACACATCTGTATGCCTATCCTGGACCTTTCCTCTTACCTCCAGACTCGTGTATCTGATTGCCTATTTGATATCTTCACTTACTTGTTTAATAAGCATCTTAAATTTAATAGAACTCCTTTCTTTGCTGGCTCAAAACCTCCATCTTTGTAGAGGGCGCCACTGTTCTTCCAGTTGTTTAGACACTGGTCTCATTCTTGATACTTATGTTTCTCACCCCATATCTAATCAGTCTGTCTGTAAGTCCTGTTGGCTCTGCTTTCAGATTGTATCCAGAATCCAAACAGTTTTCACTAACTCTGCATCTTTCACCTTGTTCTAAAAGCTGTTATTATTGTGCTGGCCTTCTCACTGGCCTTCTGCTCCACTACACTCTATTTCAGCAAAATAGCCCTTAAGAGATCCTTTGTGACAAGTGAGACTAAACTGTTAGCTTTCTCATGCTTGACATTGCTAGCATCAAAGTATTGCTAACAGATTACATCAGGAAATAGTATGTCTTTTTCCAGTCTCTGAAACAGTTGTGTAAGTGTAATCAGTTCTGGGACAGTTACTCAAGTGCACCTGTAAAACCATATGAGCCTGGTGGCTTTTTTGTTTGGGGTAGATTTTTAATTATTGGCTAAAGCTATTTAGTTACTATAAGTCTCTTCAAGTTTTCTTTTTATTCTTGAGTTTCTTTTGGTAAGTTGTCCAAGGGTTTTCATATTGGCATATGACATTAATAGTATTTATATTTTTTTAGCGCTATCAATCTTCATATTTATGCTTCTTTTCCTTTTTTCTTTTAATCAGAGATTTTTTTTTTCTATTAAGTTTTCTTTCTCTCAGAGCATCAGCTTTTAATTTTCGTTCTTTAGTTCTTTATTTTTGTTTTGTTTCATTTTTTTCTGTCGCTATCTCATTTCATTCCTTCTGCATTTGAGGACTTACTGTTATTCATTTTCTAACATACTGAGTTTGATGATGAGCTTATTTTCAGCTTTTAAAAAAATTCTGCATGTAAATATTTAAATGTCGGGGGTGGTTTAAGGTGTTCCATTTTTCTATTGTACTGATGTAAAAGGTTTCAAGTTTCCCATGTGATTTTTTGGGGGAGACTATTAGAAGTGTATGTGTTTGAATTTCCAAATATGGATAAGATTTTTTTGTGTGTTTTTGTTGGGATTATTGGTTTGTTTTGCTTCTAAAATTTGTGTAAGAAAATGACTCTTTAGTATTTATTTAGATTTGTTCTCTGGTCTGGCATATAGTCAGTTTTTATGGTTGTTAAATGTGTATTCTTAATTATTTGGCTATTTCCTGTATTCTGTGTATTTAATCTATATTTTTACTAACTTGTCTGCTCTACCAGTTACCAAGAGAAATAATGTTAAATTCTCTTGCTATAATTAGGAACCTGTCAGGTTTTCTTTGTTATTCTGATAACTTTTAGTATATGTAGAATTGTATTTTTAGTTTACTGTTGTTAAAGCTTTTTACAAAAGTTTATTCAGTATAAAGTGATTGTTTTATTTCAAACAGTGTTTTTTGCCTTAAAATCTATTTTGTCTGATATTAACATAGTATCTATAATATATAATCTTCATTTGGTTTGTTATTTTAACTTTTCTGTGTTCTTATATTTTAAATTTATTTTTTGTACATAGATTTTTAAAAACGTAAAATCTGATCTATTTTGTGTTTTCATTGATGAATCTACATTTTCAGCTGCTTGATACAAATGTATAAATGGTATACATGTATGTGACTGTCATCTTATTTTGTGCTTTCTAATTAATCTAGATCTTTCAGGCTCTCCCCCTCTTTTGCCCTATTTGATTGACGGAAGTTTTTTCCCCTTTTTTTTTGTCTACTGAGTTAGAAGTTACCCCTTACATACATAGATGTCTTTGTATGTAACCTACGTATTTTGATTCAGTTAAAGTGCATAGTTGATTACAGTCAAACTGAAACATCTCTAACTTGTGTTTAAATAACACATGATCCTCATTGATACAACTCATCATCTTGAATTAAAACTCTCTTTGTTGAACTTATCCTTAAATAGCATCGCCTTTTTTTCTGTAGTTTTGGGGGAAGAGTGAGCAGTGTGCTGTTAGGTCCTCTTGCTTCACCTCTAATACTGTGTTTTACATCTATTTAAAATTTCTCATACAAATCTGTTTCCTTCAGCTAAGAACTAAACTTATGTTTAGGCTGGTTTTTAGAAAGCTTTAGGGCCTTTGTAAAATTAGACTACAGCTTCCTGGTACCAGGGGTTTTTTTTTTGGTCTTGTTTTTATTGCTTATCCTTTTGAAATGTGATTAATTAGATAGCTCTGTGTCTGTTTTGGTTCTTTGATTTCAGAGTATCTCACTGATTCTTATGAGTCTGAAGTAATTTTATTTGTAGTTATCATGAAGTAGGGCATTTACTAGCTTTCTGTATTAAATACTGTTATTCAGGTTCTAGGATTATATAAAAATGAAAAAAAGGAATTTAGTAGCAAAGAACTTAAAGTTCTCTTTAGAATTTAAAATGTAATTTTCTAATGGTATCACAGAGGATGGGAAACTAATTTGACCATTTGCAAAGTATATTCTTATTTATTATGGAACATGTATTACTCATGAAAAAATAAAATGGGAGTAGTGAAAAAATGTCTTATGTATTTCAAACATGGTTCTTGGACCAGCAATATTAGGACTAAGTGTGAACTTGTTAGAAATGCAAGCTCATAGGTTCAGCTTCAGCCTTTGGGGGCCCAATGGTCAGTGTTTCTACAAGCATTCCTGGTAATTCTGATGCTTGCTGAGGTTTGAGAACCACTTAGTTACACATTAAAACAAGTTGGTACAAACAGATTACATGATGCATTCAGTTGAAAGACAGAAGTATTATTGGTAGATATTTGGTTAGTAAACATGAATACATCACTCAGTTTACCCTTCATTCAAGGGGTTTCTGCTGTCTTAGAAGGAATTATTGATAAATATTAATATTTCTTGATAATAGAAAGTTAGATATAATGCAAAATATTATATGGGGGAAGTTTGTGATTCAAAGTATTTTTCAATTAACACTGAAAATTTAATGCAACTCTTTTCCTTTCCTCCTAACCCTACTTCAGTCATTAGTTTTCAAATTGCTAGAGTCCTTTTAGTGTGTTTGATAACGTCACCATCAAGAACTTATCGAGAGGGCTAGAAAGACGTTATTGTAATATTCTCACCTTAAAATACTATGGGAAAATAGGCTCTTTAAGTAAGTGTTGGAGTTCTTTATTTTGAAGTGTTTTGTAGTAATCATTCTACCGTGGTGTGTATAGGTAACAGTAAACCAAAACGGTTTTAACTAATGACTTGAAACAGTACTTGAAGAACATATTAGGGAGGTGGTTTATATTATGTGTGCTCATAATCTTGATGATGGCATTTTTTAAAATTTTTTTTGTGTGTTTTTCTTTCAGGAGAGAAATAGAAACAAACAATAACTGTATGGAGATGTCCTGTTAGAATTACAACACTAATGAAGTAGACTCTGGAAATGCCTAATAAGTCAAAGAAGACGTTATTAAAGCTTTTTTTCTGCTTAAGGTGACATCTTTGAACTCTTTAACACAGAATTGACTCTTGTAATGGTTATCATCAGCGCATCTGCCCTTATACTCTCACCAAACACACTTGAGAACTGTAACTTCGTCAAGCACTTTCTGTCCTGAAGCTTTTACCAGTATCTGCTGTCTTTTGTAATTATGCATCCTAGCTAAGGCACAGAAGACTGAATGAATGCAAGGATTCATTAACTCTTTGAATTTGTTAAATACTAACAGTTAACCATTAGAAGTGGTTCAATGATGTAAGAGTCACACTGCTTCAACTTTTTCTTTGTTGTAGTTTTTAAATTGTCGATTTTTAGCTATTTGACAGATTAAAAGCAAAATAATCATGCCACATTTAGTCCTGGAGTTCAAGTCTAAATGTTTATGTGAAAAATTATTGTAGTAAACTTTTAATATGGCAAAGCAACCTTAAGCTCTATTTTAGCCAAATAAAACATAATCTGAGATTATATTAGAACATTTCCCTTGTCTTCAAACTGTTTGGTGTAACAGAATATTGATATGCAGCTTGGTGGACTTCACCGGTTAATGCACATTCTTCTTCCCTCTTTCCCCCAATAACATGTATACTGAAAAATGTGCATTTGTCTGAGGAATTATTTTATTTGCTACCACTTAATGAATCTCAAAATTTTGAGTAAATGTACCTCAGTCTAATCAGACTTTTTATGACCTTTATAACTACATTTAAAACCCTTAATTCCTGTTTCTGGGTGTTTGCGAGCCTGATTGCTATCATGAAGTAAAAATTTATTACTGTAGGTATTCACTAGCTAAATAAACATAGTTCTTGTTTAGCAAGCATATACTGTTCCTCAACTCTTCTCCAGCTTTTGCAGTGTCCTGGCATCCTTAAAATACTTTGAAAATATGGCCTTGATCCATGGATTAAATCAGTAAGTGAATGTGTTGATGTTTTATTGATCAGATCTATATAAATGGGAATACAGCATATATCTGGGTATTCTTATAGTTATCTAACATCTTTTTTTTTTCATTAATTACATATCAACATTAATTTTGTATCTTGAAACAAATTGATTTTGTATAATTGTGTCAAGCGTCTGTATTAACTGATTTGATGGCATAAGGTTATGAAGATAATGTATTGCCCCTTATATTACTGTTCTAAAAGGAGAAAGCTATGTAGAAAGATACGATAAGGGTGAAAATAGCAATACAGTAGATTTGAATACCTTGGTGTTTTGCATTACTCCATTTATGTTTACATCATGTTTAGAAATGTTTTCATTTACATTTACATCTTTGGTCACTTCAATTCAAAAATTTAGTGACATTTCTTTGAGGCTTTCATTTATATAAAATTTTTGTACAATGTTTTCTTAAAATGTACAGATACTGTATTCAAATGAAATAAAATACAGTATTTGTAGATAATCGTAGCTCTTCACAGGTCTTTGGTAGTCCCGTTGTAGTTATATCAGTGTTTACTGAAGGGAACATTAAAATATTAATGGTATATTATAAAATAAAAACTTTCTTAAAGGAAAGTTGCACCTGTTTTACCTTTTTAAGAGTAAGCCATGAAATCTTGTAACATGTCTCTTAACTATTTATAATGAAAATTGGCATTTGGGTATAGTAACCACAGAAATGTTCTACATCCCTAAGATTGTATAGGTAGGACACGTCAAAGATGACTTGTCACTCTGAAGGGCCTATTAGAGAAAAGCGTGAAGGGGTGACCTCGTAGAAAGGATCTGAGTCCTCGCTGTGAGGTTCTCTTTTTCTTGGTGCTTCATTAGCAACTCTGAATATTTTTATAAAACTAGTTATATTATAAATGGATTGAAACTTTAATTTGCGTTTGGTTTCTGTGTAAGAAGTATCACAGAAACACTCAGCAAGCAGGCTGATTGCGGTAGCGGACTCAGCAATGTCCAGCGGAGCGGTCTGTCCGTCGTGAGCAGTACATCCCAGTGCCTTTAACCTGGGTCTCTAATATTAAGTGAAATGGGTGCAGCATTCCTTTGGAAATAAAAACTATCTTTTCAATCGGTAATTTTTTTTCTCATTTAAGTCTTCTTTAGAGCACCTACTTTATCTTCCTCCTTGGTCTTTCAGTGTATTGCAAAATGTTTTTCCTCTAAATGAAACTATCGCAGGTTGTCTCAATAGCACAACTGTTTCTTAACTGTAGGGACAAAAAGGGAGCGAACCTGTGCTATATAGCAGGAGACATATAATCAGATATTTGAATCATCACAAAGACACCATTGGCCCAGTAAGTTTCTTGCTTAATGTTTTTCCAAGATCTGGTTTGAATGTTTCTTATTAAAGTTATCATGTGGGTATTTTATTTTGAAAGGTATTATAGTTTGTATATTTAACAGTAAGGGGGAAAATGTAACCAAAATTAGTATTCTTTCTCTATACATATTGGTACTTGAAGATTCCTTTCATAAGAAACCCCGGCCTTTTCCTCATTTCAATACTTAATTCCTCATTTTAACTTAAGTGATCTTTCTAATTCAAAAGCTGTGTTCTTTTCGAATACCATGCATGGAGGTTAAGCTGATGTTAAAGCAGTTTGCAATAAAAAAAAAAAGAATCAGCTTAAGTCATTTAATCATTTCAAGTGCATTCTGCATCCTATAAAAATAAGTTTGAGAAATTTAAGAAAATTGTGTTTTCATTAAGTTTTGCATATCTTTTGTTATGCCATGTAAATTCCCTTCTTTTTTGTATGATTAAAGAAAGGTTATGATAAAATGATTAGTTCATTTACAGTCACTTGTAGCAATTACATGAGAATTTGAATTTTGTCGTGTTTGGGTTTGTTCATTCCTGTGAATGATGGTACAGTTAGGTGAGATTTTTTTTTTTGTTATGGTACCCAAACTCACCATTTGGTCCTCTTTAATCTTTGAGGGTTTCAATAAAAATTGTTCACTCATATCTGTGTTCTTTCCATTTTATCTTTATAAACATGTATTGCCTGCTAGAAAACATAACATTTTTATTGACTTTGTTCTGGATTTCCTGGTTGACATATGTGTCAAGTACAAATAGATTATATCACTGTTTTAGTTGGCCATTTAAATTAAGTGGGGGAATTAAAGTGAGGGAGGATCCTGTATCCTGATCTTTATCTACACAAGTGAGTTTATTGAATTACCTGCTCTTACTATTAAGAGCAAAAGAGAAAAAGGCCTATTTATTTTCATGTAATAGGAGGAAGTGGTGTTCCCAGCTGTCTAATAACCCTGAATCCCCCGTTCTTCGAACCAAGGGATGCTTTTCTAATAGTCTGTACATTATCCTTTGAGATAGATGAGCTTACATCGATCAGATCATGGTGACTCAGGATGGTACATTGATCATTTCTAGGTTCTCTAAGGCAGCAGTCCCCAGCCTTTTTGGCACCAGGGTCGGGTGTTCCTGTGGGAACCCAATGCTTGATAATCTGAGGTGGGGCTGAAGTGGTGATGCTAGCGCTGAGGAGTGGCTGCAGATATAGATGAAGCTTCGCTCACTTGCCCGCCATTTACCACCTACTACACGGCCTGGTTCCTAACACGCCATGAACCAGTATGTGTCCGTGGCCCGGGATTGGGGACCTGTGCTCTAAGGTACTTGTCCAGATGGGGACAGGAGTTTTGAGCTGTTAAAACCCACCAGTAGCGTATGACAGTGTTGGCCTGTGACCAGGGCATGGTTTTATGGAACTACCCCAAGTGTCCCACACCATAACAGCATCAGAAGCCTTTTTACTAGTCATCTAACAGGAGGGTTTGCATCTCTTGAGCATACTTACATTTGTAATTGAGACTCTTAATTCCTATTGGCTCGGCTTTATCTTAATTACTAATGCTAGATTTAGTAATTCTAGTGTAGGAACTAAAATACTCTTGCAGTCAGAAGTTAACGGACTAAGGTTTTCCTTGCTTTCAGATCACAGAACTTGCCATTGCATAATCTTGATGTGTATTCTTTCCTCATTCCTCTCGGTGCAATAGTGAGAAGCAGAACTCATCTATGTATCATGTAGTAGTGGCAGTTTACATGCAGTTTGTCTATAAATAGTGCACTAAATTCAGAATTTGTCTATGAGTTGAGTTACCTGTACAACATTAGGACTAAATGTAAATGAAAACTGTTTTTGTAAAATTTATGTGCAAGGAAGACATGAGTTTAGATTCTATAACACTGGTGGGTTCTCCATCCCTTTCTGCTACCCCACTTGCCCCTCCAAAGAATACCCCTTTATGTAGTGTACATTTCGAGAGAGATATTCCAATGCCATTTTAAAACAATATTGGATATTTCTGACACATTGGAATTAACCGTATAGGGGAAAATCTTAGAATTGGGAGTTGAAAGACCAGACCGCCAGTTACTTCTGACTGGTAGATTGACATTGAACAAATCATTTCCTTTGTTAGTGCATTTAGTACTAACAAATCTATACTCTACACTAGAATATTATGCAGCAGCTTGAGAAGTGTTTCAAAAGCATCCCATCAAAAAACAGATGCCAAGCTATTTAAACCACCTTTTCTTAGGAAAGGAATGTACCATTCTAACCATAATATACTGTTTAACTCCTGCCTCAGGTTTTTCAACACAGACAAATTACTTTTACTTAAAATTACTTTTACACATTAAGATCGAGATATTTTGCCATCATTTAAATCTTCTCTATTAATAAAGCTCCAATCCTTTATTAAAACCATTGCTCTACTGTGCACACAATTAGAATTAATTCAGGGAGTAGGTGTAAGTATCCATTAGATTCCTCCAATATAAAACTGTTCTGTTGAAAAAATGAGGCGGGGGAAAGTGGCGGGGGGCGGGGGGGATTCTAAAAGATCTAAGTAAAAACGAAAATGTAGTCACACATAAGCCTGTTGAGATGAGGCTAAGTAGTAATAAGCAGATTCCCACACTCCTCTTTAAATATATAAGGATAAGGGGGAGCATAATTGCCTCCTCAAGTGTGGACTGAATTTCATTCCACAGAGTACAACATGGAAAGGAAGAGGCGAAAAAGTAATTTTAGAATGGAGAAACTGACACTATCTCAGCCAGGAGATCAAGATCAACAGGCATATGTTGGTGGTATGTAACCCTGATACATGATGGAAATAGTACTTTACCTATGTGAGCTTCTCTCCAAAACTGATAACCCCAATCACATAAGAAAAACACAAGATAAATTCCAAAGGAAGAGCAATCTACAAAATGCCTAACATGCACTCAATACTGTCAAGGTCATCAAAAACAATTGTGAAGAACAATCACAGCCAAGAGGAAACTAAGAGACACTATAACTAAAATATGGGATCCTTAATGGCATCCTGGGCAAGACAAAGGACATTAGGCAAAAACTTAAAAATCTTTAACATATCAATATTGGTCCATTAATTATAACAAAGGTACCATAATAATGTACCAAGTTTATAATAGAGAAAGCTGGGTAAAAGGTATATGGAAACTCTGTGTTGTATTCTCAATTTTTCTGTAAATCTGCCCTAAAAAATAAATTATTTTTTTAAAAAAATACAAGGATAATATGAAGTGGCAGCCAAAAAAAAAAAGAGCTTGTTTTTCTTCGGGAAGCATATTCTCGGATCTTTTTTGCAACACTGGAAAAGACAGGGACTTTGTACCACTAGACTTCAAAATTCACTGACGGGAATTAGTGGTCATATTTTATCAAATTTAATTTTTAGAATAAAATACTAAATATAATACTAAATAAAATACTAGGTAAATAAAATACTAAAACAAAACATACAGGTAATGAGGCTTTCATTACCTATAAGTTGAAAATATACAAGGATCACTATTACAAACTATACTGGTTTCCAAACTTCTTTTCAAAAGAACATTTGCCACTGCTAAAATAAGTCACAGCTATAAAGCCATTTAAATCATAAATTACAAAATTTCAGAACTGCAAAGAACCTTAGATGCATGCTATGCTAACCTCACTTGAGGGGGCAATTACGCTCCCCCTTATCCTTATATATTTAAAGAGGAATGTGGGAATCTGCTTATTACTACTTAGCCTCATCTCAACAGGCTTATGCGAGACTACATTTTCGTTTTTACTTAGATCTTTTAGAATCCCCCCCGCCCCCCGCCACTTTCCCCCGCCTCATTTTTTCAACAGAACAGTTTTATATTGGAGGAATCTAATGGATACTTACACCTACTCCCTGAATTAATTCTAATTGTGTGCACAGTAGAGCAATGGTTTTAATAAAGGATTGGAGCTTTATTAATAGAGAAGATTTAAATGATGGCAAAATATCTCGATCTTAATGTGTAAAAGTAATTTTAAGTAAAAGTAATTTGTCTGTGTTGAAAAACCTGAGGCAGGAGTTAAACAGTATATTATGGTTAGAATGGTACATTCCTTTCCTAAGAAAAGGTGGTTTAAATAGCTTGGCATCTGTTTTTTGATGGGATGCTTTTGAAACACTTCTGAAGCTGCTGCATAATATTCTGGCATAGAGTATAGATTTTGGAGCCTGATTGACCTGCCCTGCAGTCCTGGGTCCATTAAACTAGCTCCAAGCCTAGATTACCTCATGGTTTAATAAAATAAAAATGAATGATAATAGAACCTATTTCAGAAAGATTAAATGAACTAGTACGTAGTGCTTAATTAGCACAATCCCTGGGCCTGTGGCAAGCCCGCAATTGTTACTATCTTCTTGTTTCTTACAGAGAATGTAGAATTTGATTGCCATTGAAGATTTCTTAGGGTAATCTTTACTGCTTTGATGCAGTTTAGGGGTTGTAGAAAGTTGATTACTTTCAGTTCATATTGTATCATTGAGATCCTAAAAGCAGTCACTACCTGAATAAAGCTTAAATAATCATGTATCTTTGTTTTTGCAACTTTTGGTTTTCAGTGACTGTCAGCCATACTTCTAAGTAAATATAACATAGCGTTAGTTTCTCCTGCTAGAGCAGAGCAGATGGCGGAACCAACCAAAGACAAATTTGACCAAAAGAAAAGCAAAACCTGGGAAACGAGAAAACATGTACACGAGAAGACGATTAGAAAGCCGAAGGTGAAAATTAGATAAGTTTTTGCTTCTTACAAATGCCCTTGACATTAATGTCATTTAAATATATTAGCAAACTAAGACTTCATTATGAATAGTAACGATTCAGAATGGAAACACTAATTTGGATGTGTTACTTCCGTATTTCATCACTGACATTGTGCAACTTTAGAAAGAGATCTTTGACAACAAAATAAGATGGATTTTCTAACTCTTCTAGTGTATATTCAAAAGGAAGACTATCTTGAGGTAAAAAGTGTACAAATAAAGCTTCAGTATAATATCGTTGCATGCTAACATTAAAGCTCTTATCTCCAACAAACGCATGAAGCTTATTTCTGCTTGGGCTTGCTGTAGTAACTGCCTCCTTTTTCTGTAAAGCACCCAGTGCGTAGAGCGCAGTTAGGACCTGCATCCCAGCATTTTTCTAGTTGCACATTTTTTGCTTAACAGACTCATCTGTGCTCTCTAAACTCGTTTATTCCAGTTGTACTTGTTTCTTAAGAGACTTAAATATGTAAACTGATAAAATGTGAGAGTTATTTCTATGAAAACTAAAATGACTGCTTTGGAAATATCTGGTAAAGGTGAATTGTCTCACCTATACCTAATTAGGTATAGATCAGAAAACTCAAAACGTGGCAGGAAAGTCGTAAAAATAGAAATTTTCATGTAGTTTACAACTGTATTTCACTTCTCACTCCAATGGGAAATCAGATGCGTTAGAGGTGAGGTGTGGTTTAAAAATGCATGTTTTAAAATGTTTAAGATTTGTTTGTATCACTTTTAATGAACCCACTCCTTAACTAAACTATTTCATTATTTAACATTGTCCCATTTATAAGACTTTCACCTAAATTATTCTTTCTAAAATCCAAGAACGCCTCTCCTGCATTAAACAAGTTAACCATTTTCCACATGTGGCTGTACGTGTACACGTGTGATGATGAGCTGCTGTTACTGCACCGATCCGGTCCAGGTGCTCAGTAGTCAGCCAAGAGGCAATTCCGAGGTTATTTTATGAGAAGGAAATTTATTTTGAGTCAGCAATTGCAGACACGCCAGGGATCATTCCCAGAGCAGTGTGTCCCCGAAGAAAGCATGTAATCTGTCTTTTTTAGGGGAAGCCATGCATAAACATCACGAAGAGGTGGGGACATGCCAGCGCCCACGCAGTCAGGAAGCCTGGTTGTACATACATCATCACGTGGTCGAAAATGGCGGAAAAATCTTAGTATTATAATGAGGGTATAACGAAATTTCAGGAGAAGGTCCCAAGAGGGTTCTTCAGGCTGCTCCAGCTGGTCTCAAGTGGTTTCAGCTGGTTCATCCCCTGATCCTGCAAAACATTCTGGGTTTGTTTCTCAAAAACGGTTCTAGCAATCATCAATGTGCAGATATGGTTGCACATCTGACCAGGTCTTGGTTTTTCTGTGAATCTTTCAGCAAATTGTAAGATAGCAGTCATTACACAAACCTTAAAAATTTTACAGCGCTCTAAATAGGGTTGCGGGTTAATCAAGACAAAGTTATAAACCCTGAAATTAATCTGTGCTAGCTTACCTGACAGGCTTCATGTGTGGTTTAGGTTGTGTTATGATCTTTGCCAATCAATGTAATAAGAAGTATACATGACTACTGTTGGGGAGGAAAAATTATCCTCTACCTTCAAGTTTTGGTTAGACTAATAACACAAGACAGATTAGCGGGACAACGCAAAGTTTAACAGCATGTACACCTCTTATATACACAGGAGAGACTGAGGAAAACAGTAACCAAAATGGTGGAAGCCATCACCTTAAACACACACTTCAGCTGAAGACAAGATGTTGGGGGTAGAGAGTCCATTATGGGAGGTTACCAGGGAAAGCACGGTGAACAAGGGTAAGATGATGTGGGTTTAAATCCGTGCCTTCTCCATTGATAGTGAAAGCAGGCCAGGTACAGTGAGGGAGACACCCTTATAGATGGAGAGTTCGCTTACAAATGTCAATGTCCTTTTCCTCAGGTCTGCTGTTTCTCAATATTAACCAGTCTGGGATAATCGATCACAAAGGCACATTTTGGTGTGGGAAACTGCTCCCCTTAACCACTTGGGAAATATAATGTGCTAGCATTTACATATCTATTTCAAATATCTCAGCTTATGTAAGAAATGATTTCTGTATGAAATGTTAGAAGAAATCCACCCGGTAACAATTCTGCTATCTAAATTTAAAGCCTCTGAAACCATGTCAAGTCTTGAGTAAACCATTTCTCTTTTGGGAAGGCACAAGATTCATTTCTCAGAACTTATGTAAACTGATGTTTTAGTAAGGAGGAGGGAGATGCCCCAGGAAGAGGAAGTTAGCCATTAAATCCCGGTTTTGGAACGCTTTCCAGTTAAGCTTGTTTTTTTGGTTTTGTTTTTTTTCTTCTTTTTTTAAATTTCTGTTCTCCAGGCAAAATCTGAAAGGTCACACGTTAAATACAAATGAAAAACCAATGGAATTGATGTCAATAACATGTAGAAATAAACTTATTTGCATCAGTATTTATTTTCAATTGGATTGAAAGATTCCACAGAAGACATTTTGAACAGATTTCTAAAAAAGGATTCAAATTTTTAAAAAGACACATTAATGCCACGTTTTATTCAAATACACAGCCTCTCTCCTCCCTGACCAATTCATGTTTACAGTTTGATGAATCTATTCCACTCACAATGAAGTCACAACTTTTCCAGGAAAACTTTACATGTTTCCTCATTGGATATGTTTTTCCACACTGTTCAGGACGGGTGCACAGGCCCACCACCGTAAACACACAAATTACTTCTTTAAAGTGGTTCTTGAATGGTTTTGATATTTAAATCTGTAGGACTGGTAACAGATCTACTATCCCAAGTGTCTAGTCTAAATGGACTCTTGATTTATTGCTAATAAAATTACCACCAGTATATGTCATATTTATGATGCCGGACTGGGAAAATCCCCCCTGAGTGGGGACTCGAGTCCTACAACAACGAGAGAGGGGGAGGGTCCTTGTCCCCATGCAGGAAGGAATTCAAGAGCCAGCTGGAGTTAGAGACAAAGGAAAGTTTATTAGAGAAAGAATAATACTCCATAGAATGTGGTCTCTCAGAGAATGAGACCCCAAATGTTTGAGGAAGTGGGTTTATATCCGTTTCTTAGTTTCTATGAAAAATTACTGATTACAGGGAGTAAAGAATGAAATGAATGGTGGGGTTTATCTTTGTCCAAGGTACTGCTTTGTTTTCCTTTTATGGTGTGAGTGAGCAGTCGTTAGTAATCTTTGCAGGAATGGTCCTTTGTTCTGTAGGTTCCCCGTGGTCTGGCCGCATGGATGATCAGCCAGGTTCCTGTGTCTAATAGCACTTAGCAGGCTCCGAATCCTCCTTGATTTAAAATTTAATCAATCTATGTAGTTCTCATGCTTCTTTCCTATATTATTTATGATCTTTACATAATGCTCTTAATCTCACATTAACAGGTTAGGTAGTGGTTCTAGGTCTTTTTAGGCTCAGGGCTCCATTACACAAATTAATGAGGAACCCAAAGAGCTTTTGTTATATCTATTGACATTTACTATATTTGAAACTAAAGCCTAACAATTTTAAAGCGCTTAGTAGTCATGCGATAGCAGCTGGATTTTTATCTTTCTTGTGTTCATTCTGTTGCAGTATCACGGTGTAATCCTCTGGAAAACTGAACTGGACACTCACAAGAGAATGAGAATGAAGTCTTAGTATGACTGAATATGAACTGGCTTTGCAGGCTGCCTTTGGGGACCGCTCCTCTGGGACACACTGTGTTGGTGGACTATTTGGTGTGCATACTCCTCGGTGTAAATGGATATCCTTAAGAACTTTTGAGCCACTTCCTGAGCAGTCAGTCCCATGTGGCAACTCTCCAGTGTGCACACACTGGCCCCCTCACCTTCCCGCAGACGCACACGCATCCTCTCTTGACCTATGAACATAAAGCCAAACACACATTTCAGTCAACATACTCATTACACGGGATCTATTGATTCACAGCTCTTAGTGCTCACTGAACTTTTTTTTTTTTAACTTCGTATCATTTCCTCTTCTCATCTGGGGCTTTATTGCCTATAAAAATAAGAACATGGGTGGCTTAACACTCAAAATTGGTTTTCGATTTGTATTCGTGAGAGGTTTTTCTTGTGAGGATACTTTGCATCCGAAGGGAAATGTTTGCTTTTATCCTCGTTCTTCCTTGTCTGTCCTAACCCCAGACTCTCTCAATCAGCATTCTCTCACTTCCTCTTTCCTCTGCTCTTCTTCCAATACCACTAACTTCACATACCAAGCTCCGAGCAAAGGTAGCGGTAACTAAAGCAAGTGCCCAGTGCTTCCTCTTCGCCACCTGCCTTGGCCGTGTTTCTCCTGTTCAAATCAGCATTCTCCCAGGTGTTAGCCAGCTCGGTTCCTGCTCAGGTCTCAGCTCACACTCTCCTGTTTCTGCCTTGTTGCTGTGTTCCGGCCACACTGGCTTTCTTGTTTTCCCACAGACTTTCAGAGTCATTCCCACCTCTGGGTTTTCCTGTCCTATCTGCCTGTATCAGATATTTGCTCTCTTCTCCTGTGGGGCTCTGCTACATTTACTTTCTCGGCAAGTGTGTCCCTGATCACTGTATCTAAAATAGTTACTGTCACTCTATTCTCTTCCCTTCTGTTTTTTTCATGGAACTTATCTCAAATTATTTGCCTATGGCTTTGTCTTTGTTCTGTAAAGTGTGAGAGTCACGGGGACAAGGGACTTTGTCTTTTTTATTGACATAACCACTGCCTGGCACACAAAGTACTCAGTAGCTACTCGTGAAATGAGTCATTAACCTCCAACTTTGTATTTGCTATTGATGCTGCAATGGTGACTTTCCTTGCTTGGGAACCAGAAGTCGGTCTATGAACTGGTAATGCACAGACCAGGAAAAGTTAATGCTGCTAATTATTGCTTGGAAAAAAAAGCCATGTGACTTTTATTTTCCTTACCCAGGGGCAAGCTCAGTAATATCCCCATTTCGCCTTTAGTATTCTATTTGGTTGCTCTTTTGAAGTCCGCTTGCCACCTGCCTGTCTGCCTACTTCCTCCCCACCTCCCTTCTTTTCTTCCTTTTTTCTCCTAAAATTGCCTTTGATTATTACTTAAATTGAATTTTCTCTGATTCAGATAAGAGGGAATACAGGGTGAGTCACCCCGAGATCCTTTAGAGGTGACAATCTGGGAGGTCATTGAATCACACCTTCCAGTTTCTGGATGAAGAAGCAGGCTGGGAGGCTATGACTTCCCCAAGGTTCCAGTCGGTGACAGAATTGGGACTTCAGGCCCAGATTTTCTAGTTCCCAATTCAAAGCCAAATGCTTCTAAATCTGTATTTAGTTGTTGACTGACCAATTACAAGAGAAATATCCTCACTCAGATTTATTTGGAAAAGTAAACGCAAGTGTGCACTGCATGTCGTCTTAAGCCTTCGATGTGCGTCAGTTTTTGTGTCCCCCCCTCTTCTCTCTAGCAGTCCTGGCTGTTCTCATGGAGAACTCGCTCTTTCCCCAGCTGGGCTAGTGTTCGCCTCTTCATTCAACGTTAGATCCTCTTCAAAGCCATTTGGCTTTCAGCTCTCACATGACCAAAATTGTGTAGATTAGTGAAACTTTAAAAGCTTTATTTTTAAAAATTACTCTAATTTTTAGAGACTGATGTTTCCTTGTTATTGAAGTGTGTATATCACTTTTTACTTCAAAAATGTAATCCTTTCTTTAAATTACATTAATACCTCTACCGTGTAGAAAAAAGTTTGACCATAAGATGGTCATTATTCATGATACAGGAGTGATGTTTCTAATTTTAGATAAAATGGAAAGGATTTTACCAAGTACATACTGAACAATTACAAAATGAAACAAAAAAATAAAACACAATTTTTTAAAAATCACACAAAATGACAGCAGAGGGAGCTATTGAGGTTTGATTGCATTTTCCATTGCCTCGGTTGAGGTTTGCGCTTTTGTTTTTCTTTAAACGATAATATTTTGACACACTTTCTCATCTCAATTATCAACATTCAGGAAAAGTTTATCAGATCGGAGGACATATATGCAGTTTGAGGGACTGCAAAAATGAGGCTTTGTTCCTATCTGCCTCCCTTCAACTCCCTTATCATCTGCAAAAATCCTATAAAAGTAGTTGGTAAAACCAAAGGAATGGCAATTTTATAGTTGTAACTTTAGAAACGAGTTGACTCCATTGGTGTAAATCTGGGTCGTTAGTGTCAAATGCTCCACAGGCCACTGCCCCAAATTGTGTTTTTTTTCAGGTTTCCTGGAGGCCTCCTAAGTCTCTGAGGGCTTGCTTGTGTGATGACTGTCGTTCTGCCCTGCTTCCGTTACGTGTGGTGGAACACGAGACCTGAAAGGGTTAAAATGCACAGCATTTAATGAAGAACTCTCATTAGAAGGGGGAGCGGTCGAACTGGACTCGATCTGCTGTGCGCATGTGTGCCTTCGCGTGTGTATTATGTCGGGGGAGGGAAGTGGAACAAGGTGGTTTCAGGCCTTTCTCCACGATCTGTCACACTCATGCGTATGATCTGCTTCTGCTTTGATGTCTCCGTCTCTCTGTACCCCACCTGCTCACTCCGTGCCTCCAAACTAGACCCTCAGCCTCGGGATTCTCCCCACTCCAAGCCCACCCTCCACACTCTAACCATAGTCTTCATTTCTTCACCACTACGTACTCAGAATTCCCCTTCTAGGAATTTCTCTTTGTGCATAAGTGCACAGAAGATGTGTGGGTACGGGGGGATGCTGCTTGCGGTATTATTTGTGATAGCAAATTTAAAAATGGGCACAAATCTGTTCATTTAAAAGATAAATTGTGAAATTTCTTCAATGAAACACTATATCGCCATTAATGCTGATGTGGGAAGATGTTACATTTTCTTAAACATCTCATGGCACATATGATCTGTATGATTTGTAATATAAGTTTTAAAATTTAACATACTTTAAGTATAAGATTTACATATAATTTTAATACATAATTTAGATTTAAAGCAAAATTTTAAAAGATTTTGTAGATAAAGTTTCTGGAAATGAACACAAGACATAATAGTGGCTACTTCTAAGTGTGGTGCTAGACTTGCAGGGTGTGGGGTTGAAAGAGGAGGGAGATTGTGCTTTTTTGTCTTATATCTTTTTGGTTCAAACTGTCTAAGAGCTTATACTTGCAATTAACAAACTGATTTAATTTTAATTGAAATGAATATATCTAGTGATCTTCCACGATTGACTCCCAGCTTCGGTGTCTTGCTAAAGTCTCTCATTACTGTCACCTAACACATACATATACAGCCTTGCAGGCAGGTAGCCTCGCATAGACTAACTTTTATTTAGAATTCATAACTTTGCTTAGATTAACCTGTAAGCCCACTTAGATCGCTCTGGATGCTAGAGTTTGTGTAACCATGTCCTAGAACTTGCTAAGAGTTTAATGGAAGGGCTGAGACTTAAACTTTCTTCCACACCTATGCCAGGGCTGTGTTTTCAGGGAGAAACCTAGGAAATTTGCAGGACCTGGGTTCTGATGGGGCCCAAAGTGCCTGGAGCCAGCCTGAAGCAGCCTGGAGACGCTATATTGACCACTTTATGAACTATTCCCATTATGCTCACACTAGAATACTAAAATCTCCTCTCCGCCCAGGTATTTATAGGCAAGTTTGCTAACTGCGCATGTGCAGGAATGTCTCCACCTGTGCACGTGGCGAGGATGCTCACTGTGATGTTTATGTGTGATTCCCATGAATAAAGACTGATGTGATCCTTTGTTCTGGGACACACCACCTTGGGAAAGTGATGCCCCCAGTCTTCCCGTGTGTCTTTGCCTGCCAGCTTGCAATAAAGTAGGTTCCTTCTCATAAAACCTGGGAGGTGTCTTGGCTGGCCACCACTGAGCAATTGGACCCAGCTCGGGCTGGTAACTTATCCCTTTGGTCTGATCTCCATGATGAGCAGATAGATCCGTGGTGCTCACTGAACTGTAATCCTCTTCTCCACTGGAGGCAGCTTCGAATAGTAGAAACAGTAGGGGCTTTGATGTCAGGCAAAACTGGGTAAAAATCCCAACTCAGCCTTGACCTGCTGGATGATATTGGGCAAGAAATTTAACCCCCTTTAGCCTGAGTTTCTTTACCATCAGAGTGGGAATATTGATGTCATTCTTTCAAGACCGTTGCAAGGGGCACAGTGAATTTGAGCAAAGGCTCATAGTATGATAACCGGCAGACATAGGTGCCTGATAAGAGGGAACGGGTATTTTTTTGAGGATAGAGGTAGTTTTCTCCATTCTTCTAGCTTTGACACTTTGTTGAATAAATGCAGTAATGCTTTTTACATCAGGTGTGTCTGCTGTGGCATGACATCATTCTCGGTATCAAATTGTACCTATATTGTGTCTCATTCACTTCAAGCTGTGCTCTCAGCCAGCAATTTCGGATGAATGGTCTTGATTGTGGCTGGATATCAAAGACTGCTGACACATTTCTAATGGGCCTCTGATGGCTTAGCTCAAAGGGGAATCTGATGGTGACATCCAGTCACCATGTTAAGAAGAGCACAGTTCTAGAAAATTCAGAATGAAGATTTTTCTTGAATAGACTGTATAGGTAGTTTCTATCACTGATGGTGTGAGTTTTTTCTGGTCAGCGTGAAGCAGCGACGGGCAGTCAAGTTGGTGCTGCTCCTGAGAGCATTGGAGATAGCAGATAGATTTGTCATTTTAGCAATGTCACCCTTGCCCATATTGCTTTTTATTACGCTTTATTTTTGAAATTATAAGCAGCATTTGTGCTGTAGCAGAGGCTTGTCAACACAAAATTTTGAACGAGTGAATTAATCTATGATTTTTGCCCAAGTCTGATAATATTCCCAAGCATCTAATTTTATGTCATTTTGTTTAATGAGGTATAATCAAACATTTTCTTCTGCTTCTTGAGAAGCATTTAGATGGCAAGAACCACTGATCAACTTGATTGTCCCATAAAGATATAAATGCTACTGGCAGAGTTCACTTGTGTAGAAGATGATTCTGGAACCTGGTGCTGCATTAATGTGATAAGGCGATGCATCCAGGTGAGTGAAATGCATGTCAGAAATAGATCCTATAAAAATTCAGTGCTGCCTGTCTCCTTTGGTTTCTTCCAGCAACAAGCGGGAAGTGTGCTTGGTTTTTGCTTCTTGTTTCTTTTGACACTTCACTTTTTATCAGCGACAAGAGACGTGTTGTTTTATCTTCTGTTTTTAATCTCTGTTTTAACCTCCCCCGCCCCATACCAAGAACTAATTAAAGGTCTATTTGTCTCAATAGCTAAGATTGTTATCCCAGGAAATGAGTCAGTGAAAATGTGTTCGCATGAAATAGCAGCAGCAGAATGTGTTCTTAATGAAATGCTTTGTTCTAGCAAGAGCCCAGAGCTCAGCAAACAGGTCAGATGATCCTTCCAGATTGCCACCACCAAGACCTTTGCCAATTGAGTCCACAAGCCAAGCTGTATACCTGGGAGGAAATGCTTCCCGAAGTACATCTCCGATATGCCTACATCCCGTCGGGAGGTAGTGTTTATCTTCCCTTAGAATCTAGCCTGCCCTGTCACTGCTTAACGAACAGAAGGCTGTGTAAGTGACAGTTGCCTAAGTGGGTCTAAGCCTTAAGAATGTCTGGAAGCTTCTGGTTTTACATTTTTGGCAGCCTTGAGTAGCCATATAAAAACCTGGCTACCCTGTTGGAGAGATCACACGACACCACATACAGAGAAAGATCAATCCATCCTAGCGTCCGAGGAAAACTTCTAAAAGACTTCAATCTTATTCCCCTCCTGGTTACAACCTTGCGAGAGACTTGCCACCAAAACCTGTAACACGTGGGTTTGGCTTTGGAATGGTAGCTGGAAAGGACTCGAGATTGTTAGGCCAGAAAGGACATCTGAAATACTGTCTTTGGACAGTTTCTTTCGACTCCACTAGATAAGGTGCCCTACACCTTCCCAGCTTCCGCCAGGGCTGGAATTTTCACAGAGTCAAATTTCACATAGTCAAAGCTTGTAACGTGTGTTCTGTCCCAGGCGACAAGGTGACATATATCTACTTTTTCTTACGTAGAAATCAGTTGAGAATTGTGCGGAATTTTAGATTTGGTACTATAGTTTTCTTGTACAGTTATTTTCTTCCTTTGTCTCCCCTCCCCCAGCCAATGGCTATCTTTTTTTCTTGTCGATGATAGACGTTCATACCTGTTTTACCTGTATGACTAAAATCTTTAAGATTTTAATAGCTTCATCTGTTGCATGAATTTTGCTTTTTCCTTGAGGACATTTTTCTCAGAGCCCTCTGGCTTCCTGTTTTAATTTGATTTAAGTTGATTTTTTTTCTGGATCCTGTTGCTAATTTGTCTTTTGGGATTTATTTTTAGTAAATTCATAGTTCATTCCATTATTTCTTGGCTCAGCTGCTTTCTCTTTCTTGGATTCTTTTTTTCATTCTGCTGAATGACATCGTCCACTAAATATTTTTTCATGTAAATATTTGCAAGTAAATATTTTTTCATAAAGGGTAAGTACACAGTAAAGTTTCTGTCTTTGCGTGTGTGAAAAGTCCAATGTTTCCTATCACGCTGGTTGATAGTTTAGAAGGATGTATAATTTTAGATTGAAATTGTTTTTCTCTTAGGGTGTCGAATCACTGCTTCGTTATCTTCCTAAATCTAGTGTTGTTAGGAAGAATTCTAAGGCCATTATGAAACTTCTTCCTTTGCCTGTAAGTTATTTTAATTTTCCCTTGCAGCATGTTTCCTTTACTTTAGTATTCCGACTTCCATAAATATGACTACAGATGGATCTTTTTTTATTCATGTTTCTGGGTACTTCCAAACTGAGAATTCATGCCATCGTTTCATTTTTCAATATTTTCTCCTTGATTTATTTGGTTGTCTTCTGGCCTTATTTTACCTATTCTCTCTTTCTAGAATTTATATTAGATGATTTGAGCTTTCTGAAATGAGCCTCTGTGACTTTAACTTTTTTCTTTTATCAAAATTTTATTTTCTTTGTTTTCAAGTTCTACAGGCTGACAGATTTCCTCCTCTAGTACTTCTATGAAATGTTTTCCTCCAATATCTGGTGACCTTTGATTGTGCATGTCTGTTTATGAATGAAAGACTAGGAGGATTATTATAGGTAGGTGGTATGGCTTTTCTCTGCTATTGAGCTTCATTCATGAGTGCAAGAGTTGAGCGAGAGCTTTATTTGCTTGCTCATTTATTTATTTACTTACCAATTCAACAAATATGTAATAAGCGCCTCTTGGTTTTTCTGGGAAACACTGAGATGATGATCAAGAAACTTATAACACCTAACTTACCTGTCTCCTATTACTTAAGCAAACCCAACTTAAAGATGTCTTGCTCAGAAACTTCATAATGGTCCTAGGATTACGTTTCATTGACCTGGCTTGTGCCATCTGTCTTTCTCTGAATCTGCTACTCTGCCTGAGAATATGAAGGGCTCTGATTGGATAAGTATGTGTGCACTCTAATTGGGAGATGGTGTTAGCCATGAAGCCTTATTTAAGGACAGTTAGTTCCACAAAGGAAAATCAGTTAAGACAATGGATGTGTAGTGGAAAGTACATAACACTTAATTTTAGATCGATTTGTGTTTGAAGCCCACCTTTGCTGTTCCATGCTATGTGATCAGGGGCAAATTAATCATCCCTCTGAGCACATCCTTCCCCTTTAAAAGAATATACCTATCTTGCATGGTTTTAAATATATGACATAAGAGAGGCGATGTGCCCTGCAGAGTAGCATTTCTTTTAAAATAAGAATATGTTCCTGCTGAGTATTCTTCCCTTATTACATCTTTCCTTCTGTTTCCAATAGGATATCACTAACCTGAATTTAATGGTTGTCATCCTCATTATTAGAATTGTTTTGCATATTGATAAACTTCACATAAGTATCATTATACTGCATTTTTTCTTCTGTAACTTGCTTTTTATTTTATTCAGTATTATGTTTGTGAGATTCATCTGTGTTGATACATATAGCTGTATCCACTGGCTTCTACTTTTACGTAATATGCCAGTATATGACTACATTGCAATTTTTAAAATCTGTTCTCTTCTTAATGGATTTTAGGTTGTTTATATTATTTTGCTATTAGAGTTACAGTTGCTCTGTATAGTCTCATGCATGTCTCCATGTAAACAAGCAAGAGTTTTCTCTAGGACGCATATGTAGGAATGGATCACTGGGGTTTAGTCTGAACTTTTTCAGCTTCACTAGATTTTGTCAAATTGTTTTCGGAGGTTGTAATTGCTTATACTCCTACCATCAGTTTAAAAAAAAAAATTCCCATAGTTACTGAAAAATGGGCAGAGAAATTTGATTAAACATTTTCCAAAGAAGACATACAGATTGCCAGCAGGTACCTGAAAAGGTGCTCAACGTCACCCGTCATCAGGGAAACGCAAATCAAAACCACAATGAGACATTATCTCATATCTCTTAGAATGGCTCTCATCAAATGGACAACTGATAAAAAGTGTTGGCGAAGATGTAGAGGAAAAAGGGAACCCTTGTGTACCTTTGGTGGGAATGTAAATTCGTGCGGCCACTGTAGAAAACAGTATAAGGATTTGTTTAAAAAGAAAATTAAAAATAGAACTAGCATGTGATCTAGCAATTCCATTTTGGATATATATAATAAAAAATGCAACCACTATTTTGAAGAGTTATTCTTACTACCATGATCATTGCAGCATTATTTAAAGTAGCCAAAACATGGAAACAACCTAGATGTCGACTGATGGATGAATGAATAAAGAAGATGTGGCATGTGTGTGTGTATAATGCAACATTATTCAGCCATAAAAACAGAGGGAAATCCTGCCATTTGTGACATGGATGGAACTTGAGGGCATTATACTAAGTGAAATAAGTCAGACAGAGAAAGACAAGTACTGTATAATCTCAGTTATATGTGCAAACTAAAAATAATGAACTCATAGAAACAGAGATCAGGTTGGTAGTTGCCAGAGGCTGGGGGTGGGAGAACTGGGCAAAAATACAAACTTCCAGTTATAAGTCCTGGGATGTGATGTCTGGCATGGTGACTACAGTTAATGATACTGTGTAGTATATTTGAAAGTTGCTAAGAAAGTAGATCTTACAAGTCCTCACCACACCCACAAAAACTCACGACTATGTGAAGAGATGAATATTAACTACACTTATTGTGGTGATCCCGTTGCAGTATATTCACATATCAAATCATTATGTTGTACACCTTGAATGCACTGTTATATGTCAATTATATCTCAATAAAACTGGGAAAAAGATAGAAAAGTAAAAAAATAGGACAGTACAATGGAATAAGTGTTTCAATTTTAATAATGGGAAAAGGAAAGAAAGATTATTCATAGAGACCCTCTGTATCCAGAAGCATAAAAAAGTGCAAGGAAAGAAGGGACAGTTGGGAGCATCTTCTCTTTGACACGAGGCGGGTGAAATCACGCCGAGTCAAGCTGCTAAGCCAAGGCTTGGCAAGTTCTTGGTGTTTCTCCCACAATTCATAAAGTGCAAAAAAAAAGCACATTTTCCTCACAAATTACCTGTTATATGTCTGCTTGGCAAAGGGATCACTTTGAGATAATTTTGTTCACGACACCCAAATAAATTCTATCAATCCTAATGACAAGATTCTCTTTGGTGTCCTGGATCTCTGTTAACTATGGAATATTATGTAAAGAGCAGATTTAAAATGGTATATTTGGAATTATCAGGGACTTTAACACTATGTGGTTTCTCTCTATGTATACATATACATAAATATATATACTGTATCATATAATATAATATATAAATGTATTTCTTGGCAGTCAAATTTTTTTTTTTTTTAGCAGTCTAATTTTAACAATGAAGTCAAGACCTGTTAATGGAAGATGATGTGACCAAAACAGAAATTTTCAACCTAAGTTTTAATACTGCCCTAAATCCAAAGAAAACCAATTTTAATCTTATTATAAGTAGCTGGGTAAGAAACGAATGCTTACTTTTGCTTATATGTAACTAAAACTAGAGGACAGAAAATGTGACATTAATAAATGTTACTGGTGTAGGCTTAAGTTCCCATATCTGAGGGGAAAGGGTAAATTAGAATAACTTGGAAATCAAGTTAGCCTTTGAAACATTTTTTGTTTTTTTAATCTGGCTAGGGAATTTAGGAATGATTTCTCAAAGAAGCACGAAGAAACGCTTGTGATTGCTCTTATTAAAACGTCATTAGCAAGTTTCTTGGAGGTGACAGAGTGGTTGACTGATTTTTCTTTCGTGACAGTCCTTCTCAGTCTCTGAATTGAAATCATCTGCTATCTTCCATTGGAACATCTTTTTGTAGTGAAGCGTTACCTAAATGTTTCATAATGGTGGCAATGATCTGCTTCATGTCTCTAACTCTGAAAAGTTGAGTTTATGTCAAACGAAAGAACCATTTAAGATCAAAGTTTGTAACAAGAGCAATAGTTTGGAGCAATGATAAATAAACCGAATTGAAACCACCGAGTGGCTCAGATTATGTGCATGTGTGTAATCTTCTAAATGCAGGACCCTAAAGATGCTCTTTCATATCTTCAAAGTCTACACTAGATGAGTTTGAGCTTGTCTGCAAAGTTGCAAGTAGAGAAATTTACGGATACACAGTTGATCCTTGAATAACAAGGTTTAAACTGTATGAGTCCACTTATGAGCAGGATTTTTTTTTTCAATAAGTTTAGCCCACTTTTTGGTATCCTCAGGTTTCACATCCATGGATTCGACAAGCTGTGGACTGAAAACAGTATTTCTGCATTCCTAACGGCAGATTCGCAACCACATCTAAAATACAGTTTCCCAGCTGTGGTTTGTTGAATCTGCAGATGCCAAGGGCAGACTGAAGAGTCAAAAGTTACGTGTGACTTTTCTACTGCACCTGGGGCAGTACCCCTGCATCCCTAAGTTGTTCAGGGTCCAACTGTATAATAGGAAAGGTGAGGTAGGTCACCTGTGGCCAAAATCCTTATCAGGCAAATTAGTTGTGACAGCCGAATTGTGAAATCAGTGAGGGGCTGGGTGACGGAGGAAGCGGAGAAGACTATGGGAAATGGGAGCTTTATGTTCTCAAGTCGTGCAGGTCAGAGAGACAGAAGGGAGAAGGAGAGAGAGACAGGACAGTGACAGAGGCACCTCAACATCTCCTGCCCTCGGACATCAGCGCTCTCGGTTCTCCGGCCTTTGAACTCAGACTGGTATTTACACCCTTGGCTCCCACCTGGTTCTCAAGCTTTTGGGTGTGGACTGGGACTCCCCTGCTGGCTTTCCTGGGCCCTCCAGGTTGCAAGCAGCAGATTGTGGGGCTTGCCCTCTATAATCCCATGGTCGGTCCCTCAAAATGTATCTCTTTCTACATATCTATATATATCCTATTGGTTCTGTTTCTCTGAAGAACTCTTTATTTACTATTTGCAAAAGCTCTGAGTTTTTGAGAACTCTTTATTTACTATTTGCAAAAGCTCTGGATGCTATGAGTTATTCAAAGAGATTTAATGTCATCAATCTAAGGCTTCCTTTCGCTTCCCAATACTTCTCAGACCAGGTGTCTCCACTGGTCCTCACTTCCTTAGCCTTCGTTTACTCTTCAGTCTGCTCGGACCTACCTTCAGTTCATACCGCTGCACTAAAAGTTTCTATGCCAAGGTCACCGAAAACCTCCGTCCTGCCGAACGTGAAGGACAGTTCTCAGAGTTTAGGTCAGCAGCGTTTGATACCATTACCTCCCACTTAAAATGCTCTCCCCTCCTGCATTCCCTGACACTGCCCTGCTGGTTTTCCATCTACCAGTTTTTCCTCCTTAATTTCCTTTGCTGGTTCCTCCTCCTCTTCCACTAGCCAGTCTCTAAATGACTCAATACCCCAGGGCTTGCTTCGGGATATTCTTTTCTTCTCCATCTACAATCTGTCTCCAGGTACCTCATGTGCTCTCAAGGTTAAAAATGTCACCTCTTTGCTGATTACGTTAGAATTGATATTTCCAGCCCCATGTTGCCCCTTGAGCTTCGACCTTGTAGATCGCATGGCTGACCTCTCCACTTGGATGAGTGATAGGATCTCCAATCGAACAGATGTTAAGTAGAGCTCCCACCCCTATAAGCCACTGTCTCTTACTCTGCTCGGTCTCAGTAAATGCTCAGGACCAACCTAGGAATCAGTCCTGAATTTTCCTTTTTCGTCACCATTCACATCTAACCCCTCAAGGATATGTTTTGAACTCATTCATTTCTCTCCACCTCCACTGTCACAAGTCTTGTCTGGGCCACCATCATCTGGCACCTGTCCCCCTGCGACAGCTTCCTCGCTGGTCCTGCCACTTCGAATCCCGTCCATTGCCACGTGGCTACCAGGGAGATTTAAAAATACAAATCGGGTTATATCACTTCCGTACTTAAATCCAGAATCCTTTCTCTAGCCCATGAGGCCCTGCGTGATTGGGCCTCCGCCTCCCTTGCTGAGCGTGTCTCCTGTTCCCTCCCCATTCACTATTATGCATCTGATGCAGTGTCTCTTCTGTTTCCCAGTCACTCAAACCTTCTGCCCCAGAGGGTCTTTGCACTCGCCCTTCCCTCTGCCTGCAATACTTTTCTCTAGCTCTTTGGAAGTCTAATTCATTCTCATTTGGGTCAACTATCACCTTCTCGAAAAGGCCTTTCTTGCCCAAGCTATAGAAGCTAGCTTCTCTCTGTTATATCATGAGCATGTTGATTTCCTTCTTAGCACTTAGCACAATCTGTAATGACATCCGTTTACATATTTATCATCCAGCTCTCCCACTGCAGAGTAAGTCCTTTTAGGGCAGGATGTTTTTTGCCTTATTCACCACTATATTCTCAATCTTGTGTGTAGTTTCTGGCACATAATAGGCATTTAACAAATGTTTGTTGAATTCACATTTGTTTGATGTATCATTGTATACCCATTTGTCCTGGAAGAGTGCTGTGGGTAGATAAGAAAGTGTATTAGATTCTGCTTCTGCTGCCGTATCTGTATTAGTTGTATCAGGGTTAAGTCTTTTAGACTGTGAACTGCTAGACTGTGAGATCCTTACGTGCATCTGTACACAATGGTGGGCACCACGGAATGCTTGATGAGTATGCTTTCGCCATGAAAATCATGCTTTGTAATCCATTTTATTGGGTAGCTGTACATACAGAATGGCTAATCAAATTTTCGAGAAAGAATTTACAAGTGTGCATGTTTGGGCAATATGTATTCTTAATTTAGGGATTAGATTTACTCTCGAAACATTTCATAATCTGTTTCAAACCACTGAACTTGTCTAACTTGAGGGAGATTTTGTGATTGGTAGCCAAAGGGAAAATTGTAAAGCATTTTCTTTTTTTTTTCAGTTGGTTTTGTGTTCTCTTCCTGCATGATCAAAGCTCTTTTAAATATGTTATCTAATCCAAATAACATATTTAGATTTCTAATGGGGATTTAAAAACAATGATAATTTTGCGTGTTAATTTCTTAAGGCAAAATCGTGAGAAATGAACCCCAAAGGCAATGTGGCAGAGGACCGCTGGGAGGACCGGCAGTGCCCCGCCCCCTGCCTGGTGGATTCTCTTCCCCTAGGTGCGAGCTTGCTTCTGATGGACTTGGTGACTTGCTTCTAACAAGTGGAATGTGGCCAAGGTGAGGAATGTCACTTCTGAAATTAGGTTATAAAACACCATGATTTCTGGCTTCTCTGCCCTCTTTTCGGCTCCTCCCATGTGCTTGCTCTGTTAACACAAGCTGGGGAGGCCTATGCAGGAAGGAACTGGGAAGAGCCTCATGCCAGTCACCATGAAGGAGCTGAGGCCCTCAGTCCAACAGGTTTTGGGGAACTAAGTCCTGCCAACAGCCATCTCAGTGAGTTTGGAAGCAAATCTGTCCCCAGCTGAGCCTTCAAATGAGACCATAACCCTTGATGACACGTTGTTTGAAGCCTTATGAGAGACTCTGACACAGAGGGCCCATTTGGACTGAGCCCAGATTTCTAATGGACAGAAACTGTGAGAAAATAAACATATGTTGTTTTAAGCCACTAAGTTTTGGCATAATTTGTTACACAGCAATAGATAACTAATACAACAAACTTTTATAAAAAATATTAAGGGAGCTGGACATAAATATTAATTGAATGTATATTTTGTGCTACACCTTTACCTATCTCATTATTCTTTAGATCAACCCTGTTGTTCAGTTTTGACTGGCAATTTCACAGACTTCAACACGATTAGTATAGCAGTTATTGCTCACTGACGTTTCCATTTAGGCCTTCTGTCAGTTATCAATTTATTGCCCGTCAGCTCCAAATTCATCTTTCAATACCTACATTGTAATAATGGGCAGGTTAACTTCAAACGTTTCTCCTTTACAGTGAGCACGATGTTAAGCTTTCTCACAGAGGGCACTAGAAGGACACAGCAGGAGGAAGGGGTCCTTTGTGCCGGTTCCGGTGGCTGCACTGTCTGTCAACGGCGTGGGCGTGAGGGCTCGCTGAGGCTCTGCCCCAGCCGTGAGTCCAGAACACATGGTCCTTTGGTGACCTTGCAGCCCTGGTCGGCACTGATGATCACAGACACTGTGCTCCAGGTCCCCCGCCCGCACTGGCACCCCAGTCCCCTCTGCTCGCTGGCTCCCTCCATCCCAGGTTGTCTCCTGCAGCTCTCCCAGTGCAGACATTGGGGGCCCCAGGTCTCTCCCCACACTGGTGCCCCCACTTGCTCTGCACACTCGTGTACCTGCCCGTTAGCCACAGTTTGCCTGCACTCCCGAGGGCTGCTTCCTGCTTGGCCTGTGACTGTGGACCAGCAAACTTCTTCACCACCTAGTGGGCTGCAACTATACCCTCTCCATGGAGATCTGAACCCCAGCCACGAGAAAGGGACAGTCTCCTATGTTTGTCTCCTTGGGTACTCACTCTCTCTTAGCTCTGGAGTACCATACAGAGTGTTCTTACATATTAAAATGACACTTAAATCATAGTGTAGTAATTCTTTGTATTAAACTTTCCCTGTTTAATTCAGGGTATGGATTCTGTCTCCTGATTAGGACCAGACTGACCTAGACGTCTTGAGAAGCACAGGCTGCTCTGTGGCATCTTCACACCAGTGACTCAGAGAAGCAGCACGATAGAGGGAAAAGCACTGGGCCATAAAAGCTCAGGCCGCCATTCACTTCTTCAGTATTCATGTATGGAGAATCTACTTTGTCCTTGCCATTGTGCTAGACATAGGAACGTCTGCTATGAATAAGACACCATCCTTGTTTGCCCTCAAGGAACTTAGTGCTCAGGGGAAAGTGGGGAGACAGATATAAAATAAAGTGTTATAATACAATGTGGACAATTCCATAATTGATGCACAGTCAGTCATCCCTTAACGTTGTCAGCAGCTTCTTGGAACAGCAGCAAAATGACGTAACTAACCCATTTTGCCATAAGCTAATTGATATAAACAAGAATTAAGTTCCTACAGCATCTCATCAACATTATAATGAAACAATGTTATTTGAGGACCTGCCGTATGCACAAAGAGAGCCCAGAGAAGGAGAAGGAGGTAGTCATGGTGATGTTTTGAGTGCTGAAGGATGAATAATAAGCTGGGAAAGACATTTCAAGCAGTCAGGGAAGCATGTACAAAGGTGTAGAGGTGACAAACGAAAATAAAATTACTAATAATAGTTAATAAATTTATAGAGAATTTACTATTTAGCACTCACCAGGTTAAAAGTTTTACATGGAATTTAAAACTCATTAATCAATTATAATGGATTAGTCCTCACATAAACCCTATGAGATTGACTAGAATACTCTTGTTATTGTTGAATATCAATAAACATGTGTTGAAGGACCTAAGGTTGAACTATCCCTGTTTTGAAAATGAGTTAAACGGAGGTAGAGAAACATTAAAACCATTGTCCATTGCACTTAGCTGCTCTGCTCTGAGTTGAATGTTACAACTCGGACAAGGACCATGGCAGGGGGCATGAGATGAGATTGGAAAGGTAGGCGGGGGCCACATCACGAAGGATCTGTCACCTCTTTGAGCCCAGTCTCCTCAGCTGCAAAGGGCAAGTGCCGGCCCAGAGGCCTCTCGCTCACGGGACCTCTGAGTCTTCAGCCCACAATTGGGTTGTCAGGGGTAAGATTCTGGAACGTTATCTTAATCACCCACTGGCCTTTAATGTTCTTTGCATGAGATTTCCTAAGCTTAGAAGGACAAAATGTGAGTATTTCCCAGGAAAAGGAGACGTGGTTTGGGTCATGTTTAATTTCCTGAGGTCGCTTGACTGTGAGTCCTGGGAGGCTGGCGTGTGGACGGTGGCCAGGTGGGGGTGGGGTGTGCCCCGAATGGACAGATGGCTGAGTGGCCTTCCATTAGACAAATGTCTAAGGAAGATGAGCCGATGAGGGTGGGCAGCCGTGTCTTCTGATACATCTACCATAGCTGTTGAATTAACAACAATGGCCTAGGATAAATAACACTGGGTCATTGACTCTAAGCTAGGTGGCTGTGCACATGACGAGTTCTCTGTGTAGTCAGTCACTCTCCAGGACAGGACTGACTTAGCAAGAGACCCATCGCAGTGGAGCAGGAAAGGCACAAGCTTTGAAGTGAGCCATGGCTCTGAATCCCTGCTCGGACACTTACTAGCTGTTTGACCTTGGTTGTATTCATTGTACCTCTCCTCGCCTCAGTCTCCTCATCTTAAAATGGTGAAATGTCCATTCCATAAAATTGCAATTATGCTTAAGTAAGATATAAAGTGTGCTTCTTACAGAATAGAGGCTCAACAACAAAAAAGCCGGGATCATTATTAATCGAGGTATTTCAGGGTCAGTCCTCTCTCTGTTCTTCCTAAAGCAGAGAAAGGATGAGGGAGGCAGATTGAATGATTTGATGAGTGTTCTATATAAAATTTTAATGGACCTAGATTATTTGAATGATACTAACCTGAATTCAAGTTTATTTTTTTATTTTTTATTTTTATTAATTTTACTCTGTAGACTTGACGTGGGTATTAAAACCTCTTTCCTTGGTGTTCATATTCCTCATTGTTCTCTAAATCTATAATATCATCATCATTCTTAATTCCTTGGTGACACCTTGCGCTAACCCATAGCCTCAAAGTATGTCCATTGTAATTACTTTCCCAAGATATTTGGTGACAAGTTTGATCTCATTATAAATTGTCGAATGGTTGCTGAAACGAATTCGATTGACCTTGATCTTTTGAGAAATTGATATCCTTCTTTGTTTTCTGCTTGACTTCATGGTGTTCTAACAATTACTGAGATTTATTAAGGTGTTTCAGAAATTGTTTCTTTTGTTTTGGAAACATAGCCTCTAGTCTTTTATTACTTTGAAGACATGGAAGCACATGTTGTTGTTTTGCAAAAGCAAGCTTTTCTTGGACTTGGACAGTTTTGCTTTTAGGAGAAGCCTCTCATCTAATAGATTATCCGAGACTTCATACATGCTACAAAATGCTTAGAAAACCAGTCTGTAGAACCAGTCTGTCACAGCTTAGTAGATTTCCACGCAGTCAGCTAAAATTCTGAGCCACGTAGGTAACAGTCAACACTGGAATAAGTTGTTCCTGTTTTTTAAAAGGAAGATGAGATAAGAAGGTAGGAGAAAGAAAAGAAAAATGACAAAAACCAAAAACGCCCTCACGTTTTGGACTAACGTTGTTTAAGTATCTGATACTGTTGAAAGCCGTCAAAGTTAAGTCTTAAGTCACTAGTGAATGAAGTAGTTAGTTGATGTGATACAATAGCATCGTGATTGTCAATGAATTTTTCATGTCTCTATCTCCATGTCCCTCCCTCTCGCTCTCTCCTTTTCCATCCCTCTGTTCTTCTCCTCTCTCCCACCTTTTCTTTCTTGTTTTTTAATTTTTAAATTAAAAAAATATATATATGCCAACATATATATATATATAGATGTAAAAATTTTACATAAATGAGATCATATGGTAATTTGTTTTAGGACTATAATTTCTTTTTGTTTTTTTGCTTCCTCGGGACCCCTTCCTTTCCTCCTCCCCAAATTAGGGACCTTTCCCCTTATGAATATGTTTTACTTCTTGTGTTGTGATTATAAACAAACTATATATTGACACACTCATATATGGCAATTTTTCAGTTGATTTTTAAAATGGCATTATATTATTCCTACTTTTCAGCATTTTTAAAATCTCACTCAAGAAAATTTCATGGAACTCCAAGAATGTGTATCATTCCAACTCATTCTTTTAAGCGATGCAAGATATTTCATGATGTAAATTAATCTTGATTCATTCGACCACTCCCCAAGTTGATGGGCATCCCCTGGGCTTACAGTTCTTGGCCACCATCAACAATACAACAATAAAAATAGTTGTACATATTTTTAGATGCCTTATTTTTATGTGAGAGGTTATCAGTAGAATTGCTAGATCAAAGAGGGTAAGTACATTAAATTGTAATAGCTGTTGCTAGATTGTTCTCCAGAAAGACTATAAAATTGACATTTCACCTAGTAATGTATGAGCATGTCTTTCCCCCAACACTCTTATTAATAATAAGCATTTATTACATCTTAATTTTTGCCAGATGTAATATCTTATTATTATTATTATTATTATTGGCATTTACTTAACTATTAATGAATTTAAGCATCTTTTCATGGGTTTTCTGTCATTTGGACTTGCTTTTCTGTGAACTGTCTACATTCTTTACTCGTGTTATTGCACATTATTTTGTAAGTGCTTTTCATACATTATGGATGATGACCCTTTGTTGATGTTCTAAGCTGTGGAATATTTTTTTTCCCCGCTTCAAAAGCACTGTTTATCTATGTTACCTATTGATTTTGTTTATGATACTTTTACCCTAATGAAAAAAGTCATATTGTCAAATCTATCTTCTTTCCCTCCCTCTCTCCCTCTTTCTCTTCCTTATTCTTTGTTTCTTTCTTTCAGCTCTTGGTTTTTCTCATTTGGTTAATAAATTTCTTTCTGTACCTAGATTATACATGCAGTCTCTTACATTTTCTTCTAACATTTTTATTTATTTTATTGAATTTATTTATACAGTTAATTCTTGTATACATTTGGAGATGGTTTTACATACGGTGTAAGTAGAGATCTGCCAAACTTTATTTTCTCTTTATGGAGCACTGGCTATGCCATTATGCTTTTTAAAATAATCAATTCTTACTCATGAAATTAATGTATACCTTTGTCGCATACACACTGAGATCTATTTCTGGATTATCTATTTTATTCCATTGATTTATTAATTTTAATCTATTTTTATGTCAATACCACACTGATTTTATTACAGTGGCTTTACAGTACATCTCCCATTGTCATTAGATTTTTAAATAGTTTTCTCGACTATCCTGGATGTTTATTCTTCCATATACAATTCAAGATAATCCAATTGAGATAAAAGATTCTTTTGGGATACTAATTAGACTTATATTGATTTATATGATTATTTTTGGGAGAACTGACATTTTTATTATCGTCTCCCCATCCAACAATGTTATGTCTTTGCATTTGTTCCAATTTTGTTTTATGCTTTTTTTTTGGTAATATTTGTGCTCTTCTTCATATATATACTGTTCTTATATTGTCATTGCTTTATAGTTTTTGTCACTTCAGCAAATGGAACATTTTCCATTTGCATTTGTAAGTGCTATTATTACTGCAGAGGAAAGCTATTGATTTAGACGTATTTATCTAGCACCTAGCAGATAGATTATTTCAGTGAGTATATGGATCATATTTACTATTCATTCAACGACTATTTATTAAGCTCTCTTCTGAGCACCAGGGATATAGCAGTTGACAAAACATATAAAACCTCTGCCCTGATGGGACTCACATTCTAATGCTTACGGTAACCAAAGGGGGAGTATGGTCCCATCATTGAGAGTGAGGACCATGATAGGCTAACGAAACAAACTCAATATTTATATGACTTAATGGTGTTCTGCGGGAAATGGCAAAGTGACGGTCAACCAAGACAGTGATTCTCCTTCTCAGTCTGACTTTTCTGAATTCTCTGTACCACCTTTCAAGGCTTCTACCGTTTCCTCCCTCAGTGTACCTCGATTTCCCCACCACGTCTTTTCCTTTCTGCACCACATGCTTTCAGAGTGTAGGTGCCCTGAGACAGATGTTTTAATTTATGAAGGTGGATTGCATTAAAAATCTCTGTGTCGCCATTTGGAATTCGAGAAGAAAGGTAATTAACAGGCAACAGTACTGCTACTTCTCCAAGCCTTTCTGGAAACTACTTAGTTAATTACTGTGTCACCTTCAGTTCCTTTACCCACATCTCTGTAGACCTTTCATGGGTTTTCATCACCAAACAGTGCTGAGTACTTTGTTGAGGTATGAATAAATTATCATTATTCTGTTACTCCTGTATATGTGGTTATTCAATTATGACAAAAGACACGATGTGCTTTGTAGTTCAGGCTCTTATAAATGTGGACTGATAACTTGCCTATATTTCCTTCCCAAGGTAGACAAAATTAACTTCTTTGCTTTGTTTTCAAATAATTTTGGGGATACCAAGATACAGATTATTTTGGTGATTAACAACGGACTCTGTCTCTTCTGGAACTTGACTCACATCATTTTCCATAGCTCTGAAATGATTCCTTTGATAACTATAATAAATCAAAGATATCTTTTCCTATAATTTGCTGTCTCATAATCCTGGTAAGATCATTAATCCTTATTATTGTCTGTGCAGACTCTAGCATTTAGGGGTTGATTATGACAAACTTGAATTGTACATTAATCTCCCTCTAGTTTGTTTTCAACCTTATTAACTGAAATTTATAAACCAATTTCTGTTTATATACCTATAGAACCAGAATATTACACCAGAGTGTTTCAAAGTTTCCATGTGCAAAGAAATTGGTGATCAATAAAAGAGTTGTTAAGCGATATAGCTATTACAGTTTTGGAGGGCCAAATATAGACTAGGGATGTGCTAAATGGCAGACAGAAGTGTACCGAGTGCCTGACAATCATGCTTACTGTGAGTGAGAGACACTCAAAGGTTAGAATCATGTCACTGAACTCTGATCTCTTCCTTCTTCACGTTGCAAAGAACCACGCACTCTCTATGCATTAGATCAACGCAATTTCTTAGTATTTCCCTTGTCACTGTTCAGTTCTCCCAGATAGACATTACCTTTCTTGAAAATATGGGAAGGTCTTTATTTATTCATTTTGACCAGTATTTATCACCTAGCACAGTTAATCCACACAAGCATATATATGTCACTTAATGAATGTTATTGATTTGCCGGTCTGGAGGGTGAAGTCTGGCCAGGCTGTCCTGGGTGGGGTTACGCAGTCACTGGAGCGTGCCACATCAATAAGATAAAGCCTCCCGTGCTATATTCCTGCTACCACAACATCTTAATACAGACATAACAACTTAAGACTAAATACCAGAGATGTGTCCTTTGGGAAAGCAGAATGTATGAAACGATTTCTGATGAGCCAGTGTTAGCTTCTGGGTAGCAAATTACCTCTTTTAAGACATAGCAGGGGGTAGCAGCTGGCTGTCCAGATGACATCTTCTTCTGTTTTGGAGAGCTCAGACAGGCGGAGCTCAGAATCAGAATGCTTCTCTTAACTGGGTCCCTGGGAGGAAGACCTTTGGGCTGAGAACTTTGCCTTTTGAGGAATAGTTAAGTGTGTAGGTTGAACTCAGTGGATGTTTCTCATTTTCCCCAGATTCGAGCTGGATTCCTGATAATCTTGGCTATTTTGAAAGTACCAATAAATGTTTTGCCCTTAAAGAGGCAAAACTGCTATAGGAGTAGTAGTTACAAAAAAAACTCCTCCTAAGTGTCTCCATGGGCAGAGTAGAAAGGAGGTGATTGATTTGTACTTTAGATTCGGGGTGATTGAAAATTCAGGGTTAGAGTCCAAACAAGAACTATATATTCTCTTTGAGTCTAGTCTATGTTGCTGTTCAAGGCGGCAATGCTATTAACTGCTGCCATTAATTATCTGCTCTCTATGCATCAGACACTTTACATACATCCACAGGTAATCCTCACAACAAATCCGAGAAGTATGTGTAATTATCCTCATTTCATGCAGATGAAAAACAAGGTATAGTAGAACATACAGAGCAGTTAGGTTATCTACCAAAAGCCACTTAGCTAATAAATAGAAAGGAGCACCTTGTGTGGTTTGGACTTGTGGTAATAGAACTCAAAAACGCATGAACTGTTAAACTCTCTATATACTAACAAAATAACATGAAACGAGTTTATCAAAGGGTATTCCTCATTGTTTTGGGTTTTTGTTCATTAGGCAGGGACCTTGCTCTATGGAGTAATTAACAGTCTACTATAGAACATGTTTGAGTAAAGAATTTCTTTAAGCAAATTACTAACTGTGCATTTTTACAGGTAATCATATAATTCTCTTCTCGCATTTACTTTAAGGAAATACATTTAAATTTGCAACAGCATGACCGTATTGGTAGGGTTCGTATTGTTATGTATCTTCACAGATAATTTTAAAAATTATGGTATAGAACCACACTTGACCACCAGATGGCAGCAATGTAAGATTTTGAAAGCCTTTTAAAGTCTTTGAGACCACATACTTAAATTTCATTAATTCAGCTTGTGCCCTCTGAAATATACCTTTACATTATCTAGGAAGAAGACTATATTTCATTTTGGCATTAGGAAAATGAGCTTAAACTTTGACTTATTAGAAGCCTGGATTAATGAGATTTTAATATATATACATGTTTACAATAATCAACAGGATAAATTCTTTTTTAAGAAATCTAGCACATTAATTATAGCATGTAAATATATAATTTAAAATATAAATATTTCTTATCTTGAAGTAGAACAGAAAAAAACCGTATTTGGTTGCACTCTGTTAGCTGTAGTTTTAAGTTAGACTGTGATCTTCCCAATAATAATGCTACATTTTAACAACACGGTGTATGATTTAGACTGTTTTCTCCCAGTTAGTCTGAATAACTGTTTATTATATGTTTCAACACCAAATTCAAATATGGTAATGGTAGGAGTAGTAATAATAATGATAATAACAATATATTCCATTAAAGAAGCTCTGAATAGTTGATCAAGCATTTCCCTATACTCTATCTCATTTTGTGATTAACAGCCGGTAGACCGATTTACAGATAAATTCAGGAATATATCTGACTATTAATTTAGAAACTACTTCCCTAACTTTTTCTTACTTTCCTAGATGATTATTTGGAGGAAAATTGTCATTGTATTCAATTAAAAAGTTGCTGATTTATGAAGGAGAGAGTTTTATTTCTACTACACATGACAAGATAACCTATAAGATGGTAGATTAGGATAATTGTCTTAAGGGGGCCCTTGAACCCCAGAACTGTCTAGTGATGAGACAGAATGGGTCCTGGATCAAGATCCCCAGGGCTTGGATTTTCGTGCTGGAGTTGTCACTTGAGTAGTTGTTGGACTGAGACGTGCCTATTTTTTTGCCTTTAAACAAAGGTATTGGGCTAGATGAACTTCCTTTCTACCTCCCAAAACCTTGTGACTTCGCAATATGGCTCCGATGACAAACATAAACAGCTCAGTTCGAAATTCATGCAGGGAAATGGATGCATATTTTCATGGAAGATCACCTTTGTCCCAAACTCTTAGATGACTGATTCCTCAGGGAATCCCTTCGGTAAGAGTTAATTTGTCCCTCATGTGCAACCATTAGTAAGGTTTCATAAAATGACAGACAGCATTCTTGGATTATATTCAATTCAAAATTACAATTAAAAAAAAAAATTAAAAATCACTTAACTCCACGTCTAGTGTCAAAGCCAGGACTTAACAGGTTTCCAACACATCTGAGAATTCATTAGCATTCCTTTTCTTTTGTTCTTTGACTTCTCTTGACTTCACGTGCACTGTACTGATTCTTCCTCAGCCAGGCAAGCAGATCTAAAACTATCTGTCTATAATACTAATTTTTTAATGCAGAACAATTCCTCTCCCCAGGCTAGTGTTAATTATACTGTCAGGATGCAGTGGTAGAGAAAGAAAAAGAAAAGTGGTAAAGAAAGAAAGAAAAAGGCTTCTGGTGACTTGAGGCAGAGTTCTGAGGTTGAGAATACAGCAGAAACTCTTGGTGGACAGAGAGTTAAATTTCCCCGTGACCCTCTGTTATGGTTGTGTAGCGGTCGGGTGACTTAGCCAGTTAAGGATAATAATCCTTTATTTGTTTGGCTACATATCTAAGGCTCTTCAACTGATTTCTATCTCAAAAGAATGTCCCTATCTGTCCTTAGAGAATAGATAGGGCAGATTTTGTCCCTACTCTTTGTTTGGGGTTCCTGCATACTGTGACTCAGGACCTAATCATCTTCCAGTGTTTCTAAAAACCAGCTGCTAATCAGGGACTCTTGTCCTGGCTGTTGGCTGTTGTTAGGGCTCCACAGCACTTCCAGCTGGGCCACCTCCCTGCCGAGTAGTCTTGAGCAACTTCCTTCTGCTCTCTGAAGCTAGTTCCATCATCAGTGACATGGAGATGTTCACGACCACATGTGGTAATGTATGCAAATGTATGCGGAGAGCCCTCCCGGAATTCCTAGGATGTTTCTAAAAGCCTTGTGCTACTTTCTGTTCCTTTTAATCTCTCCTCAGATTCTTCCAAGAGCGATAGCAGTCAACATTCTGCAGACCAACAGTCCCCAAATCATCCTTGTCCTGCTTAGTATTCTTTCTCAAAAATTTTTATTGAGGTATGATCGACATATAACATTAGGTTCGTTTCAGGTGTGCGTATTGTCTTAATATAACTCCCAGACTTTTATATTTAGTGGACTTGTAAAGTTTCAATAAAGTTTTAAGAGGTGATACAAGTATGTTAAGTATGTTAAAAAAAAAGTATGTTAAAAAAAACCCCTACCATTTATCATCATCGTCATTTCATAGAGGATATCATATTTTTAATATCCAAAAGGTAGGGAGGATACAATTTTGAAACAAAGGACAGTCTTTAAAAGTAATACACCTAGTATGACAGGAATAAAAGCAAAAGGTGTCACCCTGATTCTAGAGGAAGGAGTCTGTGTCATGGGACAGTAAAAAGCCAGAACTCTGTGTCATATACATTGAGGTATCAGATAAGTTGTCTCTCCCCAAACACACACACACACACACACACACACACACACACACGTGCCTTAGGCTGAAGAAGCTGGAGAGGGTGTGGGGAGGTATATTTGAGAGGTTAGAGAGCCACTGGCAAGAAAAAATATGGAGAGAAAGGGCAAAGGAGCCAAATAGATTAGGAAGGGGCTCAAGTTTAAGAAGTGGAAGCTTGAACAGAGGAGCGAGGCTGTGGGGAAGAAGAATTAGAGATGGGGAAAGAGGACTTTCAAAATTTTGGTATTTTTTTCCCCCTAGAAATTGAAGTAAAAAGTAAATTATTTTTCTACTATTTAGGATAATAGACTGATTTATTTTATTTTAAAATTTAATTAAATTTACTTAATTTATTTTTTCTTTTGAAATTTCTCTTGCTCTTTTTATTTATTTAAAAAATCTTTTTATTTTAAATTTTTTAAACGACTCTTTTAGCAGAAGTAAGCTGTCTCAGCTCCGTGCAGTTCACATTCACTTCTTGTAAGTATTTCTACACATGGTCGCTCTTCTCGTGGGGTGTGCAGGGAAATCAGCTGCCTTGGCAGGGCTGCCGTGGGTGGACACAGATGTCAACCATGCCGGCTCAAGCCACAGCCCTCACTTTCCTTGGCTGACCCCTGAGCGGCTCTCTTGTTCTTGGTGGCTGCTGAGTGACTCGACTACTGCCACCAGGGCCACTCAGATCTGTGGCTCCAAACAGGCCCAGAGGGGAGGGCAGACTCCCTCTTTCACTTTATCGATTTTTTAAATTGAGACATAATTGACATAGAAGATTGTATTAGTTTAAGATGAATGACATAATGATTTACGGTATGTATATATAGCGAAATGATCACCACGATAAGTCTAGTTAACATTCGTTACCACGCATAGTTACAATTTTTATCCCCTAGTGATGAGAACTATCTTAGACCATTTCAAGTGTGATAGTCGCCATGCTCTACATTACATCCCCAGGCCTTATTTTATAACTAGAAATTTGTACCCTTTAACCACTTTCACCTATACAAATTTCGTTTTAGATTCTCCAAAGGGCTGCTAGGTGTTTCAGTTTTAATTATCCAGAGTGGTCCAGGGAGCACTTGAAAAGTGTCACTTAAAAAGTTCTGTGGTTTCTAAATGTCTGGGGACAGAGTGGAAGGTAACTCCTAACTCCTGTTTACCGGCATTGCCTTCTCATTCGAGGTACCTCTCACACATTGCTAACTTAGTTGGGGCTTCCTGGGAAACAGCCTCTGGGATGGAGATCTGGCTGCTGAGAGGTTTCCTGGGAGGGGCCCTCAGGATCGGTCTGTGGGGAGTGAAGGCCGCAGGCCTGGGCATGGGGCAGGGAGCCCAGGTCCCCCTCCCCTGACTGCTACGGCTCTGGTGCGGGGATGGCCTTTCGGCCTGTATATCCACATAGGCCAGTCCTTGGATGATGCCTGCTGTGGGAAGGGTGTGGCCTCGCCACATAATTTTCTTTGACTAAGGCCAATTCCTGGGTTGGGAGGGAGCTGTGTGCTGCCTGCCCCTAAAGCTCTCAGCGATGGAATGTGAGTATCTCAGTCCCAGAGGGCATCAGGGGGTCGCACACCACAAGTATATACCCCCTCCTTCCTCTCAGGGCTTTTACTAAAGAAACCAGTAGAGTCTTATTTTGACGAATCTAAAGTACAGTTTTCAGTCCTGTTCTTACTTGATTTCTCTGAAGGACTTAACTATCGGCCATTTCCTTTCAAAAGGTTCTCGTCCTTTGGCTTCTGTGATTCTACGTTCTCCAGGTTTCCCTTCTTCCTTTACAGCTCGTCTTTCTCTGTCCATTAAATATTCCTGTTCCCTGAAGTCTGGTTTTACGCCATCTTATTTCAGTCTGTGTTCTCTCTCCCGGTGATCTTACCAACTCTTATGAAGTTAGTTACCTTTATAGCTGATGACTTCTAAACTGGTATTTCTATCCCAGATTCCGCTTTCGAAGCTCGTATCCAGCCAGCTACGTGCTGAATCTCTCTACCTCTGTGTCCAACAGGGCCCACTAGTCAACAGTTACATGGTTCAACACTCTTTGGTTGCAAATTCATAGTGAACAGAAATAACATTTGCGTTTGCTTAGGCCAAAATGGGGAATTCATTCGATTATGGGACTAAGTCCTGGGCACCTAGAATCAGAGACTCTGGTCTGTTAGACCCACCCCATCCCTTGTCCTCACTTCTCTTGCTATATTGGCTTCATTCCAGCCGAGTACTTCCCGGCCTTTCCAATATGACTGCCAGCAGGCCCTTGGATTCCTGTCTCAGAATATCATACCAGGAGAGGAAAAAGCTCCTCTCTTCAGCTCTGTTTAAAATTATCTGGGAAGGACTGTGCTGGCCCATCCTAAAGGCCGATCACTGTGGCCATGTAATAATAATAAGAAGAAGAACAACAACAACAACAGCAATAATTTTAAGAATGGCTGACATGATTAAATGCATTTTATATGACAAGCACTGTGCTCAACATTTCACATGTATTATTTCACATAATCTTTGCAATAACTCTCTCTATAGGTACTACTATTATTCCCATGCCGTAGGTGAAGACTGAGTTAGAAAGATGAAGTCACTGGTTCAAAGTCACACATCTGTTACAAGGAGGAGCAGTGATACAAATCCGGGCTCTTGGACTCAGAGCCTGTGCTGATCGCCAGAGCCCTCCTACTCCCTTCAAAGGTGGGGATCCTGCTCTTTGAAGAACAGAGAGGATGAATTAGCACTTCATCCCTTTCTTTTTCTCTTTTTAAAATAGTGGTAAAATACCTGCAGCATAGGTTTGCCGTTTTAAAATGTACAATTTAGTGGCATTAAGTACAGGTACCATGTTGTGTTCTATCTAGGTCCAAAATGTTTTCATCACTCCAAATGGAAACCCTGTGCACATTAAGCCTTGGTCACTTCCCGCTTGTCTCTGGCGACCACAAAACTGCTTTCTATCCCTACAGATTTGCCTGTTTCAGAGATTTCACGTAAGTGGAACCATACAATACGTTGCCTTTTGTGTCTGGCTTCTTTCACTCAGCGTGATATCTTCAAAGTGCTTCCACGTTGCAGTATGTATCAGTGATTTGTTCCTTTTCACAGCTGCATACTAGTCCATTGTATGGATATACCACAACTTGTTTATCCGTTCATCAGTTGATGAACATTTAGGTTGTTTCCATTTTTTGCCTATATAAGTAATGCGGCCCTGAACATTCATGTGTGCTAGACACAAAAGGTCACACACTGTACGTGATTTTATTTATGCGAAATAGTCAGAATAAGGAAAATCCACAGACACAGAAAACAGATTAATGTTGTCTAGGGCTGAGTAGCGGAGAGAATGGGGAGCCACTGTGTAGTGAATATGGGGTTTCTTTTTTGGGACAATGAAAATGTTCTGAAATTATGTGGTGGTGATGGTTGCACATTATGAGTGTACTGAAAACCGTTGAATTAAATGGTTTAAGACGGTTGAAATGGTGAGTTAATAAAAGAGAGAGGACAGGGAAAATCAACTGAGAAATCTGTACTGCCCTCTCAGGCTGAAACTGCCCCTGAATATATTCGGCTTCTTCTATGATCCTCAAACCTGTTTCTCTCATCATGTCCTCATCATAGTGATTTCCATTGCCAGGCACTTAGTTGCCCAAGTGAGAACGCCCCCCCGCACCCTTGATTGCCAGCACCTGACGTGGGCTCACACAAGTCTGACTGCACGAGTCGTAGAAGAGGAACCCAACTTCCGGGAAGCTAAACCTGACACACGGTGAGAGGAGGGTACCGTGAGGGTCGGGGCTCACTGCAAAGGCCCATCACCCTCGTGTGCCTCAGTGTCTCAGTGCGTCAGTGGGAACAAAGGCGAGTGTGTATGGTGTAGGCCTCTCAATCCACACTGTGACTCATGCCACTGACAGGAATCCTACAGAAATTAGACAAAGATAAATGATAATGTTTCCAGGGTTTATTAAAAAAAAAAACAAAACAGTGGCCCTGGAGTCCTCGCTTACTGATTACGGTCAAGGCCTTTTAACAGCCTGCCTTTAGTTTTTCAGAAATACTGCCTCCTCTTCATTCTCATCGCCACCAACCTGTAGGGCAGATCTCTGTTATTTCCCTTCTCTGAAAGTAAGTCACTCGAAAGGCATCCATTACATGGACAATTATTACATATTATACTGACGCAGAGCTCGTTTAATGACAAGAGATAAAAAGGACTGACCGTTACTGCAGACTTGTCACATTCGATAGTCTAGAGGATTTTATGTCCCTGTCGTGTAGAGAAGACAGTGGAATGCCTGAGGTGTGAGCCAGCACATTCACTATACCCAATTCTTCCCTCCATTTGCTTCTCCCGTTGATTTTTGAGGGCGCATCAAAGTATGAGAGAGGCTTTTCCAGAAACAAAAACAAAAAACAACCCACACCTATTTATTTTTACTGTGGTCGTTGACACAACAAATCTTCTACTTGACTAGGAAAATTCTCTGGCAGGAAAAAGGAAACACATGTGGAATGTTCATGCCCGCTTATCTCAATCACTGTCCAACCGAAGGGAGATAGGACATTGACACTTTTCTGCTTGTAGCTTCCCGTAGCCCAAGGAGGCCGAGAAGGAGGCTGAGGAGGTGGAGAAGAAGAGCTTTTATCTCTTTAGAAAACGGTTGCTTCTGCTTGGTCCAGGGAAGCTGCACTTGCTGAGATTATCATTGACGCTTTGCTTGTCCTGGTCACCTTTCATGGCTACGGTCAGAAGGGCTGGCCCAAAAATTCTGGTTACAAAGGGCAAGAAGCTCTAGCTGGCGTGCTGACCGATAGCCGGGCAGGTATCAGGTGCACCTGCAGCTATAGACACTGAGAATTCCTGGGCTGCCCCCTGCGGGGCAATGCGAGATAGTGAGAAGGTTACAGGCGGCAGAGCCTGCCAGGCGTGGCCCCGCATTGCAGGCTCTCGTGGTTCTTTGTTGCGTAATAGTTAGCAGAAATTCTCGAGTCTCAATAATTTCTACCCTGAAGCTTTATTGTGAGGAATAAATAATAAAAATAACTAGCATGTTGAGATTTTGCTCTGGGCCCGGCTCTGTGCTGTGTCTTTTATAAATACATGCGATACAAACAAATGTGCTAGCATTTCTTCCTCCTGACGGGCTGCCAGGTCATTGGTTATTATTTCCATGTTACAAGTGAAGAGACAGTTAAGAGGATTTGAGTAACTTTACACCAAACAGTTAATAAGACCCAGAGTCTGGGGGAACCCAGGTCCGTATGTCCCAAAGTCGTGACCATGACATCGACACAAGGTTTTTCCAAGCTTAAGGGAAGCACTAACCCCTTTAATGGTGGTGGGGCAGGGAGAGAGGATTCTTGGATCTCTATTATGGATGTCCATTATTTTAAATAATGTTAAATGTGGCTAAATTTGCATAAGCTGAACATGTTCGGTCATGTATGAGATGTGTTGCTTTACTCTTCACCACGGAAACATGGTGCTGGTGATGGAAGTTACAAAAGCTTTTGAGGTCAGCACCGCTGCTCCACCACGTGCCCTGTCGTAGTCCGGAGCTCCGGCCACCGTCCTCCGTGTGAACTACCTCAAAGCTTTTCTCCCGCAGCTCTCGATGTCATTAGGCCTTCATTGGGTCCAAGGGCAGGATTTCCGTTTTAAGTTCACTTCCGCTGATTTTACATTAATCTTTGATGCAGAGCAACTTGGTGCCAACACATTTATAAAAACAAATGCTCAGGCGGGCACTTTACCAATGTTCTCAAGTTTTAGGAATGGACAGACCCTTTCAAAGGAAAAACAGTGTTTCTTGGCAACTATGAGATTATAAGGTTTTATTCATACCGTTGAAAATAGGCTTTTATTACTTTTAAAAAGACTATTCGTTTAACAGAGATACAATATTTAAATACTCTGCTGGGACTCCTCATGCTGTCAAGAATCCAGCTGAGGGAGGACGTGGAGGAAAAGGGACCCTGTGAATTGTTGCTGGGAATGTGAACCGATTTGGCTACTATGAAAAGTGGTATAGAGCTTCCTCAAAAAAATTAAAAATAGAGCTACCATATTATCCAGCAATCTCATTTCTGGGTATATAGCCCCCCCAGAATGAAATCCCTGTCTCGTAGAGGTATCTGCACCCCCATGTTCACTGCTGCGTTGTTCACAGCAGCCAAGGAACAAAAACAACCTGAGTGTCAGTCAATAAATGAATGGATAAAGAAGATGTGGTATAAATAAATATACATATATTTACACGATGGAATAATGTTCAGCTATAAAAAAGAAGCAAATCCCGCCATTTGTGACGACATGGATGGACTCTGAGGGCATTATGCTAAGTGAAATGATAATAATACTTAGTATAAAAATTATAAGATTATATGTGACTTACATATAAAATACATAAATTATAAAAATTATTATAAAATTACAAAAATATAAAAATAATAAGTCAGAGAATGATAAATACTACATAGACTCAGTTATATGTAAGATCTAAAAATATCCGGGGATGGCTCCATAGTGTAGTGGTCTGCACATCTGCTTTACACGCAGAAGATCCTAGGTTCGCACTCCAGGTGGAGCCATAGACCATACTCCCGGTGTGCCAGGCCCTGGGTGTGCCAGGCCCCAGGAGCATGCCGTGAGCGTGTGGGAGGAGACGCCCCACCTTCAGAGATCCAGTTCTTAAGGGGAAACGGCAACACCCATAGGTCAGGGGTGGAAGTGGTGGGAGGTGGGGTGAGCTGATGAGGGGGGGGAGGTTGAGAGGAGAAGGGGGAAAAAAAAAGATCTGAAAATATCCAAACTCATAGAGTGGAATGATGGTTGTCAGGGGTTGGAGGGTGGGCGAAATAGGAGATGCTGATCAAAAGATACAAACTTCCAGTTATAAGATGAATAAGTGCTGGGATCTAATGTACGACACAGAGTCCATAGTTAACGATACTGTATTGTATACTTGAAAGTTGCTGAGAAAATAGATCTGAAATGTTCTCACCACCCACAGAAATGGTAACAGTGAGGTGAGGGGTGTGTTAACTAACCTTATTGTGGTGATCAGCTCACAATATATACTAATTTCAAATCATCACGTTATACACCTTAAACTTACACAATATCATATGTCAATTATATTTCAATAAAGCAGGGGAGTGGCATGAAACAATATAGCCACGGACTCCCAGGGGGTCTGTGGGCTCCACACTGGGAATCATCTTTGTGACGTAGCCACGGCAGTCGAGAATACAAACTGGCCCCAGCTAGTGAGTGGCAAGTGTTGAAAGAATTAAATATTGATTTTATTGCATTTTAAACTACTTTTTTGGATAGATAATGTACCATCCAGAATTTTAACGATATAAAAAGGGTATTCGTTATTTAAATAAACATACTTATATAGTATGCAGGAATTGGTTAATGTTCTTACTATTTTTCATACCTCTGCCAATCAAAAACGTGAATGATCTTCGAATGGTATGTAGAGCACACAGATGGCAATCGTTTTGTGTTTCTTGTCACAGTTGACTTCAAATGCCAGAGAGGCAAATTTTTAGAAGCGTGGATAAATAAATTTAGTATAATATACACCTACGGATACCTACACGGATTCTCCCTTGATAGCAGAAAATGAGCTTTGGATAGAAGACTCTCAATATTGATGAGAAAACACACGATGTGTTGGACTGAATGGATCCTCCATAAGTCATAGGCATGTTGCTTGCTGCATAGCATAACATTTCAAGATACCGAATCCAGGAATTAGATTTGTTGCTGGGAAGGCTTCTGAGAGAACAGATGTGAAACGCTAAGCCAAACGAACATGTGAGTTTTTCACATCTGTCCCTTTAATTTTCTGTATTTTTGCTTCATTATCTGCATCGTTGGAATGTTGTATCTGTCATATGCCAACAGATGGCAATATTATAAGATCATTTTTTCAAGATGGTTAGAATGAATGACATTCTCTGCTGCTCCCAGATTAGTCAGATAGAAGAAACAAGATCTTTATTGGTTGTCTCTTTGGTATCACTACATCTTGTTTTTCTAAATTTTTTAATAAAATATTAACAAAGTTCCTTTTACCTCCTGCTGCCTCGTCTTAACTAGTTTTCTTTTTTCCAATTTCTTAACTTTAAGTACATATCTAAATCCATCTTTGCTGTATTCTATGTACACATCCTGATATATCTTCTAGTAATGAAATCATTACCAGTATAACTATTATTAAGTAATATTAGGTATGTAAAATATTTAAATCAAATAAAATTTCTTTGTCTTTTTTGAGAACATGATATAAACAAACCACACTCATATTGTCCTTCCTTTATTTTTAAAATCAATTTTTAGACTGGCAGAAGTGTTTTTATTTTGGAACCATTTAAATTTGCCAATGCCTCAAGAAAGTCAATGTCGTATTGTGCGTACAAAGCTTCTCACTTCACTAGGTTAAGAATCCTGTAAAGTCTGGCCCCTATGATAGAACCTCTAAGGACATTTAAGGAGCTCTGCGTTCTGGTTGTTGGGATGAGCTTTGAGTGAAAGGCTCAAGAGAGGAGAGAAACGAGGTTGAAGGCATTGAATCTGTTTTGCCTAGAGAAACATTCTCCTCCCGCATCGGCTGTATTTACACCGAAGCCCTGTCAGCCCATGTGTTCTCCTTATTTGCCACTTTCCTGATCCTTTTCCCTCTGGCAAGCTACTCCCCGGGCCCTGGGAATATCTCACCTGACACTCTCTTCCTGGGGGATATAATCCATGTCTATTCATAGATTTTCAGATATCAACCATCTGTTAGAGTTGAAAATATATCTCCGGGCCTGGTCAGTCTTGGAACAACGTTCTTACATTCGCGCTGCCTCCTGGCCTCTTGGTGCTGGATGGATGGATCCGCTGGCACTTCAAACGCCCCTCACCAGCCACGTCCGATTTCACACAATCCATATCCCACAGTGTGCAGGTTAGAAAACCTTTCTAAAGTGAGTCCCATAATATCCGAGTCCTGAGGGGTACTTCACAAGAAAATGTTTGAGAAGGTCTGGCTGCGTATCACCCCTTTGGGGATTCACAGTACCTACGAGTGCAGTAGAAGCTAAGGGAAGACTTGCAGAACAAAATGGGTTTAACTCGGTTTAACCCAGTGTTTCCCAAGCTTATTTGAACCCCTCTTAAAATGTAACTCCTATGGACATCCTGTGACACCAGTGTCTTGTGGAAACCGTGAGAAACACAGCCTGGGAGTCATTTTGGATTTTTCCGTTCCTCCTCTCCTCTGCTTTAAAAACAGAAGTGTAATAGGCATGTCATATAGTGCACAAGCATTAAACATACAGCTTGATTTTGTGTCCACGCACATCTGTTTAACTGCCACCCAGATCAAAATATAGACCCTACCCTATGGTTCCGCTGACATGAAATTTTTAAATAGGCAAACTAATATGTGGGGACGAAAGTTAGAATAATGGTTACCTCTGGAGGGAGTGTGGGAGCGGGTGGAGTTCACATATGGACTGGGGAGCTTCCTGCAAGAAAGTTATGGGCTTCTGGAAATAGCCGGTGCCCTCCCCACTCGGGTCCACACCCATAGCATCTTCATGATTCTGCGGTCCGAATGGCCCCGACTGCCTTCTTATTTCTCTTCTCACTGGGCGTCCGTGCTCCCCTCTGTGGCCCCGTTGCTCCCGGACTGTGCTCTTCCCTCTTCCCGGACCACCCTCCTGCACTGTTGATGCTTCTCACACCTCTGGCATCAGGGTAGATGTCACTTGTGACTAAAATTGAGCTCAGAACCTCTTTTTTTTTTTTTTTTTTTTTGTACCTATCGCATCCTGCGTTTTCTCCATTTATTACACTCGTGACGCTGTGTGGCCGTACCAGTTTATGGTTGTTTCTCCCCACTGGACTGTCATTTCCTTGGAATGAAATGAACTTGAACTATAGCAGTAATCAAGATTACAAGGCAACATCTTGATTACTGCTGTAGTTCAAGTTCATAGATGACATATTTTTTAAAAATCAGAGAATTCTAATAAGTCTTCCTGCTTTCTGTTTCATTCTTGACTTTTTGTCTCATTCTCAACTTTTCGTCTCATTCTCAATTCAAGTCCTTCTAAAATGCCTGTCTTATGTTTATTATGCTTCCTATCAATAGTCTCAGGTGGCTCCCTTGAGTTTCAGAATATAAGCCAGAGCTCTTCACCTGTCACTCAAGTGTAACCAAACACAATAGGTTTGCAGCTTGGAGTGTGTGAGCCAAAGGAACACAAGTCTTGTTGGAAGAAAGAGCTTTTATTTTCACTTGTGCCAAGAAAGGAAGGCAGGGGAATAATTTCCAAAGCTCCCCCTTCCCGAAGAAAGGCTTCGCCATTGCTTATATACACTATTTAGTTAATTACATGTTGATTTCTTCTTAGCAGTTGGCTAAACTTATCCAGTTCCAGTTCTGGTCAAGCTCGTCTGTCCAGTTGCAGCTGCATCTGTAAAATACTGTGCTGCATTTTAGCATTTAGCGAGAATAGCATTTAGTGAGAACCGCCCAGACCTTGAGACCCTGGTCCTATCTCACGCGAGGACTCTGCGAGCTTGCTCCACTCCACCCCACAAGCTGACTCCTATCAGTCCCTGTCCAGGGACCAGGCCCTCACTATTCTAAATACGTCACGTGCTCATAGGCTTCCCGGCCTGTGTCTGCGCCTTTTTCTCTGCTTTACATGCCACCACTTAGGATCTTCAAGGACCAGTTCCAACATTCATTCCTCCTACAAATATATTTTACTTTCTACTAGTTTTTAGGAACTATTATGTGCACTGAGATATAGGGATGAGCAAGACATAAGATCCCCATGCTCATGGAGCCTACATTTTAGCACAACAGAAGCAACAGTAATAAATAAGCGAGATAATGAACAATTTCTGAAAATGTTATAAAGCAACTGATTTTATACATTAAAGACTAATCTTGTAGAGTGTTCTTTGAAATCGTGGAGTCATTGGCAGTGTTCAATTTATTTTATTCTATTTTTTATTATTTATTTACTAATTTTACACCTACAGCACCTGGTCTTCCTAGGTAGTCTCCCATCCAAGTACTAACCAGGCCCGACCCTGCTTAGCTTCCGAGATCAGATGGGATCGGGTATGTTCAGGGTAGCACGGCTATAGATTTAATAGCAATTTTTAAAATTGAAATCATCTTACTGGCTTTACTGAGCTTTTCAATTAAGTTCTGAGATTTCCCACATCAATATCCCTGTGTCTTTTACTTGTCATTTTTTTTTCCCCCAATGGCTTAAAAAATATTCCAAAGACTTTTTCTTAATAAAACTTGTACAAACTTTTAAATATGGGAAAACAAATAAATCAGACTTCAGGTAAAAGAGGTTAGCTACACCTAACAGTGCTATATGGCATTTAGGACTTTTAATCACCCGCCTTGAAGGAAGAAATCAAAGAGGGCCTGTCTGACACACAGACAGAGCAGCAGTAGGTCAAGAGCCTCCAGCCGTGTTTTGATTCCGAACTCTTCTGTTAGCTGACCATGTGACCTGGGCTCCTTCACTCAGCTTACTGTGCTCATCTATGAAGGAGACATTTACAGCTGAAAATCTCTATGTTGTTTTCTCGTGTTGAAGTTTTGTGACCAACTGCGTCGAGCAGGAGAAGATACAGCTACATTTTACTTAAAAGAAATCTCGTTTATGAAATTTTGGCTATCTTTATAAAAGAAGGTAAGGTTTACAATATATTTTTTTGCTCTACTGTTTTTATAGTGCTATCGGAGTACCAGTCTCCACCCTGCTAACTCCAGCCTCGGGTTCTCAGACGTCCCATTTGACTTGGCAACAGCATTTGACCAGTTGACCGTGTCCTCCTCCCTTTGTCATCGCTCTTTGTTGTCCTCCTACTTTACTGGCCACTCTCAGTCTCCTTACCCCTTTCTCTTTCTCTGCCTGCCCTGTAAACAGTGGCGCGCCCAGGGACAGGCCCCACTTGTCTCGAATGATCTTATTTTAGTTGTCTATTGCTGTAAAGAAATAATCCCAAATTAGCAACTTAAAACAATATGTATTTACGATCTTACAGGTTCTATGGATCAGAAATCTGGGCACAGCAGACCCGGGTCCTCCGACCTAGGATTTCTCATAAGGCCGCAGTAAAGTTGTCAGCGGAGACAAGGTTTCATCTGAAGGCTTGACTGGGAAGGCTGGAGGTCCAGCTCACGTGGTCGTTGGCAGGGTTCAGTTCCTTGGGACTGTTGGAATCGGGGCCTCAGTTCCTGGTTGGCTGGTGGCCGGAGGTCACCCTCAGTTTCTTGCCATGTTGGCCTCTCTAACACGGGAGATTACTTTATCATCTTTAAATAAGATGAACTATAATCAATCATAAAATTAATTCTGTATAATAGGCATCTAAAATTTAACATATCCCAAACCGAATTCCTGACTTGCTACCGACGCCCTCACCCCAAATATGCTCTTCCTGCATTATTTTGCCATCGCAGTAAATGGTAACGATGTTTGTATAGTTTCACGTGCCAAAAAGCCTCGCAGTCATCTATGACTTCTCTCTCTCTTTCATACACATCCCACATCAAACCACTGGCAAATCCTTTTGACTTTACCTTCAAAAGAATTTATATCCAGAACTAAATTTTTTTTAATCTTTCCCACTGCCACCCTGGTCTAGGCCACCAAGGTCTCTTGCCTACATTACTGTAATGAATCCTCAAGCTATTTCCATCCTTCTGCCATTGCTACCCTTCAGTCTCTTACCAACATAACAGCCAGATTGATCCTGTTGAAATGTAAGTCAAATCACCATTCTTCTGTTCTGAATCTCTCAGTGGCTCTTCATTTCACTCGGCAGCAGAACTAACATTCTAATAATCGTCTCCAAAGCTCTACATGAGCTGGTGCTTTGTTTCCCTCTCTCTTCTCGTCTCCTCCTCATCCCCTCACTCACTTTGCTCCATCCGCACTGGCCTTCCTGCTGCTCCTTTGAACACGCTAGGCATGTGTTTTAAAATGTACCCTGGATTTGTTTTAATCAGATATGGTAAGACATGCAGACACGGAAGTGACAGTCATAAAGGAAGAAGTTTTTATTCCCAATTCTCTAGAAGCAGGAGACATAGCATGCCATGCAGGGCCACACGAGGAAGCATCAGGGCCAGTCAGGAGGCAGAGGAATGAGGGGAAACCATAAAGAGAAGCCTTTATTCTGATTTCTGCTGGGAAAAGCAAGACGAGGCAGGTGGAGCAGGATTAGGACTGGCGAGTATGAACAGTTTCAGAGGGCTCTCAGGTCTAGAGGATGTCTCTAGCTGTCAGATACCTGCTGCTGGGGTGACTAGGACAGGATTATAAGAGCCCTGAGTGTAAGAGCCCAATACAGGAGTGGCTGGTGGTATGGGCTTTGGATTGGTTGGTTTGCGTATGAAAGACATGCTCCCCAGGGTAAGTCATTTACTATGTCCAGGAATTAACTAACACAGGAGAGTCCCTCTCTTCAGGATCAGCATAGACCCAGATGCTGGAGCATCAGGAATACAGAAAATTAGAAAATATAGTTAATACAGCACGTGCTTATATAAGTCCAATTGCACTTCTTGTTCCCTGTGTGTATATTGTTGTATACTGTCATTTCCACATAGATTACTTCCTCATAGAGTCTTTATTCAAAATTATCCTGTCGTTCACGTCTTCCCCGACTATCACCCCATGCGATCTGGCCGTCTCTCACCTCAGCCCTGTCATCTCCTTTCTCCTATTCTGCCTTTTGCTTTTCTGTTCCCTTTAGCGCTTATCAGCATGATAAAGAAGTTGACCCTTCCCCCCACATATCACATACATGCACATACATAAGAGCGAGAGGCCCAGCTCCTGGTGGAACAGCATCTGGGGACATGAGTTAACGGGAAACTTCCTCTGCTCTGAGGGCGAGGAGCACGTGGAGCCTCCACAGAGGGACTGAGGCTCCATCAGAGCTGAAGACTTGGTTGGTCCATGTTTTCAGTTTGGACAATGCCTGGAGGCTCCTCTATGCTCCCTGGAGAGGATCTTTGGCAGAAATTCAGCTCAGTCAATTAAACGATGGTCAGGGAAGAACCAGAGACATACGTGTCATCACAAACAGCTGTCCCCAGCTGTGCGTGACCTGACAGCATCCTGCCCTGCATTCAGGGATGGGAGGGTGGAGAATGTAAATAGTCATACCTTTTCCTTTTTGTTTACTGGACATGTAATAGCCCTCTTTCTCTTTAAGAAAAGCGGAGTTAAGAATGCTCTGTTCGGTTAGTACAAGTTGTTGGGTGAAAAACAATTATAGTGGTGTGTTTTTAATTACTCTGGCTCATCCACATGTCATTTTGCAATACCACGTAGAGCTTAGGCCTTAAATCTGTCCCTTAGAAATTGCGTGTAAGAATCAGATTCCAAATGCATTAAGAAATAAATAGAAGAGACATCTAACCTTTTAATAGTGCCTTAAATCCTGGAAAATTTCCAAGCATTCTTCCATGTGTGACTTTGCTGACTTATTTAGCATATATTTATTGAACATCAACTATATACTGGGCTCTGTGTTAGGCGTCACGAATAAAATGATGAACAAGAAAGATAAGGATGAGGCTTATGATCTAGGAAGGGGGATGATAACAGACTACGACCAGCAGAAGAGGGTCTGGTGGCTCAGGGATGCGGTGGCTGAGGTGGGGAAGGGCATGTGAGGAGGGTGGCGAGAAAGCCAAGGGCAGAGCTTCGAGGGCCGAAGTGGCGTTTAATTCTCAGTGTGTGAGCCACGAAGGACATCATCATAGCGCGTGAGCACGAAACTGATAGGATTCAGTGTGTGACTTTTAATCCTCCTTCCAGACAAGTGTTTTTATAAAACATCTCCCATACAATATATTTATTCTTATGTTTGGTTTTCAGTTCTTTTCTTGTTATACTTGTTTACCTAGACCATAGCAAAAAGTAGCTTTTATACATTTAAGAAAAATAAATGTTCACCCATTTATACTTTCTACTCTCAAGCATAATAGCAAAAGAATCCCTGAGTAAGAAACAGATCTGAGTTTGAACCTTTACTCGAGCACTAGTTATTTGTGAAAATTTGAAGAAAGTCATGTATCTTCTCTACCTCTCTGTTTCCTCATATGCAAGGCAAAAAGAACATCCTCAAAATACCTTTCAGCTTGCAAGTTTTGCAGTCTTTCTCCAGGAGGTGTTGGGTTACTCCAAGCATAATCTTGACAAATATATAAACATCTGCTTAAGAACACCCATTTTGACCTCGTGGTATCTATTATTGGGTCAGTCTACTCACATGAATTTATCTATTGACACACATACCTACATATTCTCTACTTTTCCCCATACCTCCAAACTATAAAGTATTCCCGTAGTCATCTATGCAATTAGAAGCACGAAAGATTGAGAAGATATAAAGGAGCCGTTCCATTCTGTTACATGATCAGGCTTCGCGATATTAATAGCATTGGCTGTTAGCCAAGTCTTATAATTAACTGGCTTGTTGGTAATTAGAAGGAATACAACAACTCGTATTATTAAATGATGTTGTGTTGGGTATAATGGATGTGAGAGGTACCTCTAAGGTTAATCCCTGAATCTTTAACCCTCACAGTCATTACAAGGGTCTGACCTAGACCAAGCCTGCTCCCGCCACCTTGGCTTTGCACTGGCTACACCAGGTAGAAGAGCATCTACGACTTTCTGCTCGGCCTGTGGTCCTGCAGGTAATTTAAATTTTGGCATACTGTGTGCTTTTCTTGCTTCTCTTCCTCCAAATAGATGACGTAGACCAATTCAGCTTGGTCATAAATCCATTTTCCTTTTAAAAATTTTTTGCAAAATTCTAACGCATAGTTAAAGCTAAAAATTGGGACTTGGGTACAGCAGGGGACACGTTTGCTGCTTTGAACTTAGGTTTCCATTTTATCAAATACCATGCTCCCCCCACCTCCTGCAAAGCAGCTTGGAGGATGTTCCCTAGAGTCTGTATTTATTGCAAAAAATATAGAGCCATGGGCCAGATTTAAATTCTATTAACTTCCTTTGCAATGGAAGCTCAAAAGAGAAATGTTGATTAAGTTTATATATAAAAGCTAGAGATTTGGAGGCAAATATTTTCTAAGATATGACTGCCTCTCTAATGTCCTTTCTCCAGGGCTTTAACTATTAATTTGGATCCGAAGCCTAGTTTGTATTTTCCATTTGCCCATGTGGTTTGTTTATAAACAGTTTGTTTATGGAGGCTAAATGTCTTGTTTTTAAATAAGATTATGATATTATTACTGCTCACAGCAATCTCCAGCCTAATTTAATAATTCGCCTGGTACAGTTTCTCTAATTGAATTGTGCGGGTTATAGAAAGTGATGAGGGATTCAAAGTTACCTGTTGTCCCAGAGCTCTGCTCGTTCCCTCTGAGAAGGAAGCCGAAGTTTACAGAGGAATCGCTGGGTAAACAAGAATTTAGACAAACACACGCGGGGACCGATGGGGACTGTTAAGTGCTTGAATAATGTAATAATGTCACCCATAGCTCTGGGTGTACAAACTGAAGATTTATGCAAGTAATTAATAGTGTCTTGCCAAGAGAGTCTGTAGGCTTTTCAAAAAGAATCTTTCTTTGTGTCTTTTGATATTTAAAGAGCTGTAATTACAATGGCAGAGCTTTGAATTCTTTTTCCCCTCATCCTCTTATACACATTAATTTATGGACCAATCCAGTATTACAGACAAGCTAATGAAAGAACCACATACTCCCTTTATAATTTTTTTTTTTTACAGTTTCACTTGTGTGGATGAATGTAAAGTAGTTAATGCTATAAATAAGTATAATGATGTATCTCTTCTCTCAATTGCCAGTTGTTGATGCTGTGGTCTCAGACAAAGGAAGAAAAGAATTGAATTTAAATCTCTACCCATCTCGTTCCCTTTTTCTCTCTTGTGCTCCAGTTAGGAAATTCAAATGTTTCTGCCATTATGAGGTGTTTAAAAAAAAGGACTCAAACTAGATTCCCCCCCCTCTTTGTTTTTAGAGTTATGGAAGACTCAGGAAAAAAATAAAAATTGCATAACTGCTGCAGTCACCTTTGGCTTCGCCAGGCTCAAGGTTTAGATCCTCAGTGATAATTTTTTTCCCTTGCCTTTATTGAGCTGTAATTGACAAATAAAAATTGTATATATTTGAGGTGTAAAATGTGATGGTTTGATATACATATACATTATAAAATGATTCCCATCATTAAGTTAATTAACACATCCATTACCTCTCATAGCTACCATTTTTTTCCACGTGTGTGTGTGTGTGTGTGTGTGCGCGCGCATAGTGAGTATGCTTAAGACCTATAGTCTTAGCAAATTTCAAGCTTACGATTCAGTATTATTAACTATAGTCACCATGCCATACTTGAACTCTCCAGAACTTGATCATCTCATAGCCAGAAGTTTGCATCCTTTGACGAACATCTCCCCGTTTCCTTCACCCCCAGCCTCTGGCACCCACCGTTCTACTCTTTGGTTTTATGAGTTCGACTTTTTTTAGGTTCCACGAGTAAGTGAGATCGTGCAGCGGTTGTCTTTCTGTGTCAGGTTTATTTTACTTTATCATAATGATCTCGTTCAGTTCAGTCAGGGCTGGGAAGAGGCGTCCTGGGATTAGAGCATGCAGACCTCTGGTCTTCCAGTACACCATACCCTGTGGGGCACGCTAACAGCGAGCCTTCAAATGTTCACGAAAATAGTGTAGCTTCTTATGGCATGCCTTGACCAGAAAACATGAGTGTATGTATTCTCTTAGATTTTTGGTGTCCCTTTTAAAAGTTTGAAATGATGTTTGCTTGTCCTATGAACAAGCCATATTTTGCATGCAACTTAACTAAAAGCATAAAGCTGATTAAGATGTTTTACCTGAAAAGCCTTTTGAGTACAAGGCTAAGGCCAGGGCTCATGGCCTTCAAATAACAGGACCAAAACATGAGCCACATCATATTATATTTATAGAAGCGCTAGAGACAAGACGCTTTAAATCCTTTCTCCAGACAGTGAGTGACTCATACAGATTTCCCAAACAAAATACACGTGATGCTACATTCAGTTCTTGAGACTTAATGACACATTCCATAACACTAGCATCATGACTGCTAATTCTCTTCATTTCTTGAATGTATGTATTTCCTCCATGAACTTAGATATCGAAGGGACCTCTGCACCATCTAATCCAAATTTCATTTACTTCATGGTTGATAAAACTGAGATCCAGAAAAAGGAAGTGGTGTTCTGGGGTCCAAAAGATAGCTGATGGCAGAGGCAGGATTTGGTTTCCATTATTCATGGACAGCATGTCCTTCTGTGGTCTAATCTTTCATTTTAATGACATCTGTCTGTTCAGTGGGGTCAGAGTGGGAACAACTAGTCACTTTGTGATTTTTCAGTTTGTTGACTCTCTTAAACTGTGATTTCCTTTAAGTCAAAGGTCTTGTGTGTTTAATTTGCTCCTTATGGTACCTGGGAGAACTTTGTAAAAAATAATGAGTGTATAACATGCACTGCACTCCAGTGGCAACAGAGCTTTTTTTTTAAAAACCAACTTTGGGTACCATAATTGTGACACTGCAAATCCTTTGGTAAAGAATCTGGTCCAGTTTAACAATTCCGGGAGAGAGTTATCAAATTTGACCCGTATTAACGATGATGAGAAGATTTCTCGAGGAAAATAGAACCTACACAACTGATACAATTTAATAAATATTAATTTAAGTGTAACTTTGTAGACAACAAATAAAACTAATGTATAGTGGATACACCAAAGGTGTCAGCTCTGGATTGTTCTGACAAGACTACGTGTTTGGGATTTTTTTCTTTTTTCTTTTTTTTTTGAGGTGTTGTTTACTATCTGTCGTGGCATTTCAGACTTGCATTAATTGGCTTTGGAAAGTTCCTCTCTTATATCGAAACTCATGTACTAATTGCAAAGACTTGCCAGATGTCTACATTTGTTTAAGGTTAAAACTCTAAGTACAGGGTGATTGTTAACTATATTTTCATAGTAATTGTCACTGCTATTTCTAATCTTCTGCTAATAAGATCAACACAGGGAGGAAGAAGATGGCCTGTGACCTATTTCTCTCCCTTTAAGAGGAGATAGGGGCTCATGCTATTAAAGAAAAAAATTATTCATGACACTAAAGACAGTATGGAAGACTTTATTCGAGGGGGCTACTACAATGGGGTTTGCAGTAGGGGAGAGAGATCAAGCTCAACTCCAAGTACAGCAAAGAAACGTAGGAATTTATAGCCAAAGAGCAGGGTGGGAGGCGGTGGGTGGAAAATTACTAGGAGGAAACACCGAGAGTAACGGGGTATCTTGGAGAAACGGACTCATCAGGATTCTTACTGAGAGCAGGCCAGGGTGATCAGGTATCATGTGGGAGGTGGTAGAGGATGAGAAAATTGAGGATCACCAGATATGGAGAATAGAGGGTGGGGGTGGGGGTAGTGGGTTCTGGTTAAAACGACTCATCAGGTTTCTTGCTAAAATTGAACAATTCAGAGACAAAGACAGAAGTCCAGAAATTGAAGCTTAGTTGAAAAATTGCTCAGAGGAGGCTGACTAACATTTGGTCAAGGAGAGAATCTTTGTCAATGCCCAAGAAAGAAAGAAGACAGATGATAAGGTATGATACCCAGGTAAAAATGCTAATAACGAACCTAATTAATGGTATTTTATAGGAGAGGAATTTGGAGTGGGGGCATTTTATTTTATGACTAGTTTCGAGCATACAGTACGTTGGTTAGACATTTATATAGTTTATGAAATGATCCCGCAATTACTCTATCTTCCCTCTGGCTCTCCACACGGCCATTACATTACTGCTGACTGCATTCCCTATGCCGTGCTCCCCACCTCCATGACCATCCATCAACTACTAATTTGTACTTCTTTAACCCTTCTCCCCTTTCTCCCAGCTCCCCATCCTCCCTCCCCTCTGTCCATCATCAAATCGTCCACTATATTTTGGAGTTCGTTTTTGATTAGTTTGTTCTTTTTGTTCCTTAGATTATGCATATAACTGAAATCATATGGTATTTATTTTTCTTGGTCTGACATATTTCACTCGGCATAAAAACCTCTAGGTCCATCCATGTAGTTGCAAATGGTAGGATTTTATTTTTTTAATGACTGAGTAATATTCCTTTGTATATATGAACCACAACTTCTTTATTCGATCGTTTGTTGATGGGCATGTAGGTTGCTTCCATACCTTGACTATTGTAAATATTACTGCCATGAACATAGGGATGCAGAGATCTTTACGAATTATCGTTTTGGTTTTCTTTGGATAAATACTCGGAAATGTCATTGCTGGGTCAAAAGGTAGATCCGTTTTTAATTTTTTGAGAAAACTCCAGACTACTTTCCATAATGGCAAGTAGTACCAATTTGCAATCCCAGGGGAATTCTTTTAATTAAAAATTTAAAAAATTAAAAAAAATTTAAATACAGTTGACATACAACATTATGTTAGTTTCAGGTATACAGCACAATAATTTACAAAGCAATCTCCCCAATAAATCTAGTAACCATTTGTCACTATATGTGGTTATTACAATATTATTGACTATATTCTCTACACTGTACTTTACACCCCCGTGACTGACTGTTTTTATAACTGACAATTTATACATGTTAATTAATCCCCTTCACCTCTTTAGCCAACTCCATTGGTGACCATCAGTTTGTTCTCTGTACCTATGAATTTGTTTCTGTTTTCTTTATTCATTTATTTTGTTTTTTTAGAGTCCACATATAAGTGAAAGCATATGGTATTTGTCGTTCTCTAACTTATTTCACTGAGCATGATGCAGCAGGGAATTCTTATGTGTGGGATGTTTCAGCAAGTGTTCTCTGACTTAGAATGCTTACGATAAACAAAGACAGAATTCACGGATTTATGGGACATGGCTTTTTAGAAAATGTCACGGATATAACTTTCTGTATATTATTGAGAGTTATTTTATAAACTGAAATGCTGCCTGCCAGGACAGAAAACCATACTTTTCCTGGAGAACTCCCCCGTTGCTCTAGGCCAGAGGGTTCGACTGATGCCAAAGGTAAGAACCTGAAGAGGTGTACCTGGTATTTCAGCCCTCGCCTTGCTGTGTCTGTGCATCTTAGCTGCTTGTGCTCTTGAAATTATTAGTAAAGCTTGATACTGGGTAAGAGCCTTGATTCCTGGGAGAGATCCTTTCTTTTAGGTTAGCTCCTTCATCTATGTGTAAGAAAATAAGGAGATTTGCTTTCCTTTCATGTCCCTTCTCAGCGATGCACAATTGTAGCTGTGACAACCGCATTTTTCCCTGAAGATCATTCCTCTCTCTGTCCTATGGTGGAGAAGGCCGGTCTATGTAAATCTCTTCCTTTTTTAGTGGGTAAAAGAGGTCAACTTCTACTACCTGAAAAATCCTCTTTAACGGTGAGGAAAACAGCAACTCTTTGGGATTCTCACTTTTGAATTCTCCCAAAATTCTCTCTTACTGCAGCCACCCCGATCATTACTGTTTTACAGTTTAATTACCACTGTGTTTTTGAGCTATGGGTGGTCAGCAAATAGTGGTAGCACGGTGAGTTCTCTTTGTCTTAACTGACATTGTCTCTTCTTTATATTGTTCTTAAAGAACAATGCTTTTTCTAGTCATGGACTGAGCACTAGACTGAAAGTCAGACAAAGGTTCTGTTCCGCTTTTAATGACCTTTCTGAATTTGAATGTGTAACTTATTTTCTGGTCTTTACTCTCTTAGAAAATAGAGTTAAATATTTTTCTTTTGTGGTAAAGGTTCTCAAACTATTTGTGCTTGTGCCCGTGTGTTCATGCCTGCATGTTAGAGAGACAGACAGTAAAATCTTGTTGCCCTTGGTTCCATAATGTCAGACAGTAAATATAATAAGCAAATACTTCATAATTGGTTTTTAAATAATAACCCAGCATACTGTATGAGTATTTAAGCTCAAATATTCAATATACACTCAATAAAATAACAATAATTTCATTAGACTGATTGGCAGACAAATTTCTGGAACAGTCTGTAAGTAAACTAAATCCATATTGACTATATCAATCTTCATGACTGTCTTTTATTAAATTATAGCTTTAGAGCAAATGACCCTACATTTCCATGTCTTTTTGTTCAATGGAAAATAAACTTTTTAAAGCTGGAAAAGGCTTGTAGATTATATATGAAATTCTGTACAAGGTCAGAAAATATCAATTCACCGATCTCTATAGAAGTACAAAATTGAATCGAAGTAAGTTAGAACAAAAATTCACCATTTTTAACTCTAGTATTTTATACCAATCTTTTTTTTCTTAGTGTGTAGCTGAAAGGAGAGCCTTTGGAATATGTATAAGTGACAAATATCAAGGATTATAATTTTAAAAGCATCGAATTTCAAGAAGACATACTTTCCCAAAAAGTTGTTTAATACCATGTTAGCAATCCAAAGCGTAGGTTTGAATTCACAACAACCATTGATTGAGCACTGCATGGCGCTGTCGTTGGTACTAGAGATATACCAGCAAACAAAACAGATAATCCCTGTCCTCATGGAGCTTGCATCCTCTTGGGCAAGAAAGAAAATGAATAAACTTAATATGTAAATTAGAAAATATATTTGAAACTGACAAGCGCTAAGGAGAAGAAAGGAAAGTGAAGAAGAAGACCGAGGAGCTGTGGGAATGGAAGGCTGCTGCAATTTTCAATGGAGGGATCGGGAAAGATTCTCATAGTGGGATTTCAGCAGAGGAGGTGAGGGAGCATGTCTTGTCAGCGTATGGGGAAGCGCAAGAGAAACAGCCAGCGAAAGGCCTCCTGGAGCTCGAGCACGTTTGGGTGTTTGAGAGTCATCCAAGTCAGTCTAGATAGGTGTGAGCAGAATGAAAAAGAGGGTAGTAGATCAGAGAAGTAATAGTGTGCGTGTGTGTGAGTGTGTGTGTGTGCGTGCATGCATGTGTGCAGATCATGTGAGGCCTTATAGACCACTGTAACATATGGCTCGCTCTGAGTGAGCTGGGAAGCCATTGGAGGGTTTTAAGCAGGGGCGAAATACAATATGACTTAAGTAAATTTGAAGTAGTCACTCTTGGAGTAGGATAGGAACCTCACAGGTGATAACTGGAGTCACAGATTAGCAAGCCTAGATAAGATTAAAAGGATCATCAGTTGCAGGGCTGAGAGCAGGTAAAAACCAGAGAGACTAGTTTGGAAGATATTGCAATAATCCAGGCAGAGCCGATGGTCACTTGGTCCGGGGTGGGAGTGATGGAAGTGGGGAGGTGTGGTTGAATTCTGTGTTTATCGAGAAGGTAGAGTAAACAGAATTTGCTGACAGATTGAATATGGAATATTAGAGAAAGGGGAATTAGAGACAATTTCAAGGTCTCCTTGCCTGCATCTGGAAGGGTGGAATTGCCTGTAACTGAGATGGGGCTAATCTAGAAGAAGGAGGTTTTGAGGCTCAGTCCTGTGTATGTTACATTTTGAGGTGTCTCTTAGATATTCAGAGATACCAAGTTGGTATTTAGACATATGAGCCTGAAGTTCAAGGGAGAGTTCTTGGCTGAGGATATACATTTGGAATCTCCAGTAAACCGACGGCGTATAAAGCCATGAGCTTCGATGGAATCAATGAAGGAATAATTGGAGAAAAGAAGCCCAGGAAAGAATCCTGAGAAACTTCAATTTCATGAAGTTGAGAAGTTGAGGAAGGACTAGTAAAAGGCACCGAGAAGGGGTACCCCGTGGGTGACAGAAACAACCGAGTGAGTGTGGTGTCTGGAGGGCAAGTGAAGACAGTGTTTCAAGGAGGAGGATGATCGATCAGCTGTGCCATTTCATATATTAAAAGAGGAGATAACTATGACATAAATATTTGAAATTGTAGGGTAGCAGGATTTTGCTACCCCCAAATATATCTCTTTGATGTGAGGATTATTTTAGGCTGATTCTTTTTAAGGAATAAAAGGCTCAGGGAGAACTTTTTACCTCCTTTTTGCTACCTAAAGGACTTTAGATAAAGGGCCTGGTCCAGGAAGAATGCTATCCTTGAAGATATCTGCAAAGACTATGAGCCAGGTGTTTTGGGGGGCGCTTGGGGCACAGAGACCAGTCCTCTCTTCGTGGCATGACAAACATTTGTTTTTCCATCTCCGTGTGACTCGCCTCCCTCCCCTTTGAAGTCCCAGACTCCTCTCCTCCTTTGTTCACAATAGCATGTAGGTCCCAATTGCCTGACCATCTGTGGGCCCTCATATTTCTAGGGCGTCCCTGTACACATGAAATTAAATTTGATTTTCTCCTGTTAATGTCTCGGTTAGGTTTAATTCTTAAACCAGCCAGAAGAACCTAGAAGGGCAGATGAGAACTTTTTCCTCTCATAAAATCAAGGATTTTTTTCTCTAAAGGGTAGGACATTCTTTATTTTCTTTTTGATTAGTCTTTGGGAGAAATATCAGTGTAAACTCACATTAGTTTGTGCCTTTTACATGATGGACTAAAGGGTGAAAACTTGGTATAATTTGGGCCAAACAGTAATTATGTAATAAATAGCATTTTTTTTTAACTTGGGTCACAATGCAGTATTTAAAATTAAATAACTGACTAAGAACATATCTTCTGAAATCTGACAAAAATACAAGTGGTTTCTTTCCATCTACATGCTGGATGTAGAAAATGCTTGCTATTTATGTATACCCCATCATGCACTTCTGGTTCTGAGACTATTTTTTGGAACTTGTGCATTTGGAAAAAGAATTACTTATATGCAAGTGTGTGGAACTCATAGAGCAAATGGAACATTGTATTGGATGATCTCTAAAGCCTCACTCAGTTCAAAGAGTCTAAGAATAATGCTTTTACCAGTGGTCTCTATTAGGCCAAGTTGGATGGCGTTGGGAGTTAGCAGCCCCTCAAATAAAGCAGATTAACCCCACTGCCATTTCTCTTAGGGAAAAGGCAGCTCAGCTTTTTAGAGCATATAGGTCATCAGCAAAAGTTGGATTAGAAAAGTCTTCAAGTCACAATTATTCCATAGTGTAATAGAATCGAATTGTGATTTAGGCTTAAGAGTGAGGGGAATGAATTTTTAGTTAAGAGCCACGAAAATCAGCACTATTTCATATAGTTTAAATAGACTGCTATTCTTAGTTCAATATAGGCATTCATTCAGTTCAGTTTCCTTGAGTCCAGAGGTAATAAAAAGATACACATTTTTCTTCAACCGATTTTGGAAGGGCTTATAATTTTTAAAGCTATTTTTTTGTTGTTTAAATTGCACAGCTACTAATTTTTTACAGCCAGTTTCAAAGAGAAATGATACAATCCCATCCTCCCATTTCTGTTTTAAGACCCTACAGAGACAGCGTGAAATGACATGACATCAGAGAAGTCTTTTCACTTTTCAATTGTTTTTCAATGTTTCAAAGAGATTTTGAAGTTAGGCAGAATCTCCGAGAATTTTAGATCAGAAATTTCTTCCTCAATGACTCTTTTGTCATTAGTACGTTTTAAACAACACATTTTTGGAGGAAGGCGGAATGTTCCAGAAGCTTGCCTCATTAAAGAAATTTCTTCACGGTTGAAGCTAGTGATGGATTACGTTTATCAAAACTGTCCGAGAAGAAAGGCTGAATTTAAGGTTAAAATGGTGTAAATTTGAAGAAATCACTGTCAGAGTTGGACAGGAGCATCAGAGTCGATACTTGAGACACAGATCAGCATGACCAGATTTGTTACCATCTGTTTCCAGAAGAGCATCCATCGACTTAGTTTCCACCTGAGTTTGGGGAAGCAAGACATTTGCTCTGTGTATGACGAGGAGAGGCATCCGTTTAACAAGACAGGAATTTATTTGGGTGTGTGAATCAGCAGCGAGTTGTGCAGGAAAATGCCCGCTAAGCATGAGTGTCTCTTGAGTGCTGCAGCCCGTTAGGCCCCAAGCCTACCAAGTTCTCTGTGTCCAGTTTCACGATCTCCACTCTTTCAAGTCGGTCAGGAAACTCTTGTATTTGGCTTTTGGCTTACCTGTGTATGTTTTGTTAAAAAATGTGTTGTTCCACGTTCAAATATTCGATTTTGGAGCCCAGGATTCCCTCTGGGTAGCCCAGCCTGGTGAAAGGGACCTGGGTGACATGGAGTCCTGCAGCTCTGGAGGCGGCCGCAGTGTTTGGCCTGGATATACAGACTGACGGCCACTTTCCTCAGAGGCCTCTTTGATGTGTAGCCGGAAGCATTGTTCAGCCTGTCCTGAGGGCCCAAGGAAACAAATACTTCCTGTGGTTCATTTTTCTTCTGAAGATCCTCTGACCAGAACCCAGCAGCGCCTGGAGCAGAGGCAGGCTCTGGAGCAGGCAGATGGCTGCCGGCTAGGGCAGCACAAGTCCATATCTGTCACCTGGCTTTGGTTTCCAGGACCCAGCCCTGCATCCCCTGGAACGCATGGAAAAGTACTGGACATGAAGCGAGGTCTGGGCGAGAGCTATGCCATCTCTGTCACATTTCTGATACACTTCTTCATCCACAGTCAGGACAAAATTATTTAACAAACATTTTTTTTAGAGGCTTCAGAGAAAGAAGCATCACTACGAAGAAGCAATTGAAATATCCCTCAACTCCAGCCGTGTTAACGATTCGAGGTATTTCTTCCCAGCCTTTTCTAAGTGTTTGTATGTGAACGACTTTGCTCTTCCTCGCTCTCGGAAGCTGCGCCGATCACCTCCCTCACAGCAAACGCGAGACAATCAGGTTTGGATTTCTCCCACATCGACCTCACATTCTCTATGAACACCCCTTCCTCCAGTCTCAGAAGAAGATTTAGGTCTTTTTCTCAAGGCCAATTCTTCCCCTGTTCGCCTGAAGGCGACCCCTCGGTGGCCCCCAGATTCTGTTCTGCCACACGCGCCTCCATCCATCTGGGTGTTGGGTCTCTCTCATCGTGGCCCTTCATGACTGGTTAGAAACCTGAGCAAGGACAGTGTCCTGCCCCCACCCTGCCTTCTGGTGCTCACAGAAGTGTCCTCTTCCCATCGTAGCAAATCTAGTGAGAATCATTGACTCTATTTTCTCACGTCCCATTCACACCTTCTCTTCTTTTAGTGACTGATTTTGTTTTATAATTAACGAAGTAGCATATACATATGGTAAAAAGTTAGACAATGCATAGTGGTATAAATAAAAACTAAGTTTTCCTCTTGCTCCGTATTTCTAAGTCTCCGAGTCCCTTCCTCAAGAGGCCGTTGTTACATCCTGAAGATCTTGTTCTTCCAGAAGTATTCTGTGAATTGGCCAGCATATGCGCCCCTCGCGCCTCCGCTCCCATCATCCACGTTAACAAAGAAAACAATGGAAAGACGCTAACCCCACTGTTCCGCGCTCGTTGCGCCCGGGCCTTGGGGCTGGGGTTCGCTGCGTCCCCTCTGCAGCGTCCCTGCCTGGCCCAGGGATTCTGGGCCCCGTGCTCCCTGCCCTGCCCCCACCCGGCCCCTCACCCCCGGCCCTGCCCCCCGCCCCGCCCCTAGAGTTCGGGCACATGTTCTGTGCGTACTGTACCTTGCGCGGTCCTGTCGTGGATGTCCCCGCCTTAGGCTGGCAACTCCATGGCATATTTGGCAAGTGACTAGATGGCGGGGAGCCGCTCCCTGACCCTCTGGCTAGGTGCAGGTGCGTCCCTGTGTGGAAGCTGAATCTCTGGGAAGTCATTGGTCTGCCATAGATTGGGGTGGGCCTGTGGGAAGGGGTTTTGGTCAAGAGGCTGGTGGTAGGCCAAAGCCAGTAGCTGGTGGGACATACACAGACACACAGACACACAGACACACACACAGACACACAGCACACACACAGACGCACACACAGACACACAGACAATACATAGACACAGACACACACACACACACACACACACACACAGTCGTAGTAGGTTCTTGGCCCTCTGGAGGTTTGCACTCCTCCAGAGAGTGTGTACACCTGTTCCCAAGGGAGTATGACATTAAAGAGCAAATAAAAAACACCATGACAAGCCAGGAGAGAGACCATTGAAGAAAAGAGACAAGCTGTGTTTTTTAGTATCTTTGGTAGTCTTTTTTCTGCTATTTTGAACAAGGGGCCCCGCGCTTTCTTTTGTACCCGGCCCTTTGCAGCTGGCTTTGACTGCAGCCCGTGAGTTCAGGGTTACCGCCCTCAGCGGGTTTTTCTCAGCTAGCCCGCCAGCCAGCTCTGCGTGTCCCTCTCGCCAGCTGTCTCCCCATTGCTCACAACAGCTAAACATTTTTCACTCTGCCCGAAGGTACGCTCCTTCTGCCTCTGCCTCTGCCTCTGCCTTCATCTCTGCAGACAGAGCTCTCTCTTACTTTAGGGAAAAAGAAACGGAAGTCTCCGGAAGAGAATCTCACGATCTTAACCCGTGGTTCTTTACTTCTTGGAACACGGGACATGAGTGCTCCTCCTTACCTAACGTTTATCCTTCACCTGCGCCCGGGATCCCCACCCCCACCCCTGCCGTCCCAGAACTGAGCCTGATCCGTGCCATCTCTCAGTTTCCAGAGAGAGCACTGGAGACGTTGTCTGAGGACAATGCCTGGGACTGGATCGCAGCTTTTCTCTGAGTACTTGTGCCTCAGTTTCCCTATCTGAGAATGGCAATAATCATAGTACTGATTTCACTTTGTTATTATAAAAATTAGAATCTCTTAAATTCCTATGCCTCAGTTTCCCTGAAAATTGGGGTAATCGTTGTGCTTATTTCACTTTGTTGTTATAAAAATGAAGTAAGTTAATGTCGGCGAAGTGATTAGAAGAGGGTCGACCCATCATAAGTGCTATAGAAATGCTTATTTAATAAAATCGAAGGAAAAAAGTCCTCTCCTTCCTCTTCAAACTTTTCTCTCCTTGACTCCTTTTCAACACACCCAGTTCTCCCGCTTCTTAAAAATGACCCTTCCTCGACCCCTACATTCTTTCCAGCTCCAGCCCTATTTCTGCCCTGTTACCTATCCGCGGTCTGCACTTCCTCACTGCCCACCCGCTCCTCGGCTGGCATCGTGATATGCATCCCGCCATCCACGGAAATCGATCTTGCCACTAAAATACACGAATTCATCTCAGCGAATCCAACAAAGATACATATAAATAAGTACATTTATGCATGTACATATGTATGTCTCATTTAATCTCTTCTCTGTACTTGTGATTATTTTTGGCAACTTCTTGAAAGTCTCTTTTCCCTAGTTTTCCGTGATGATGTCTCCTCATGTTTCCTCCCTCTTCTCTAAAAGCTCCTTTTCGATCTTCTTTGAAGGTTTTTCTTTTCTCCTCAAGGTTCTCTTCCAATTTCTTCCACTTGACGCACTCCACGAATGAGTCCATCCACTCCCATGGATGGACTGCCATTGATAAGCTGATGACACTCGTCTATGTACTGACAACGCAAATGCCTCTCCTAAATCCCAGATTAATTTATCCATATTGTCACTTGGATGTCGCAGAGAAATCTCAAAGTCAGCATGTCTGAAACTGAACTTATCATTTCTTCTCCTGTTTCAACTTGCTCAACACGTATGGTTCTGTTCGAGACCTCTCTTGCTTGAAGAAAAAACTCCATTCTTTCTTATATCTTCCATGCTCAGGCTTTTGGCTGCCTCTCTGATATTTTCTCTTGTCAGGCCCTATCATCTTGACCTCTGGACTGTAGCCAAAATGAACTGGTTAAACTGCTCTTAAAACATAAAGCTCACGTTCCATCCTCTGCTCTAGGGGCCTCTTCCCTGTCTGGCTTCGTGGTGACTACCTAGTAATCTTGAGATTCTCTGTGAAGTTTTTATAACTGTCCACAAACTCAGATGAGCAACTGTTGTCACTAAATTTTTTCTTCTACACCTTAAGCCAATTTCTGTCTCTGTGCCTCTGTTTTTTTCATACTAGTGGAAAATACCTAATCACAGTCTTTCTTGGAGTTCCTTTCCTTCTCTAGAGTTAAGTCGCCATTTTAGGATACTACCACAGGTTGCTGACGAGTATCCTTTCCTTATGACTCCAGCATCGCCAGCAGCTCTCTGCTACTTGTCTGCCATACTTGGGGCGTAGAGGTTTTGGTCAGTTTCTCACAGACAATCATTACTGTCTGGGGGCTGCTCGGCCTCTCTTTAGCAATGGGGTCATGAAGGTGGGTGCATTCCTGCTGCTCGCAGATCTGTAGATGGCTTTGCTCTTCAACTCTCAGCCAGGTGACAATTCTTTCTAAGATGGGGTGCAGATGGGGTGAACAGTCCTAGTTTTGCTCATATTTATCCACACCCTAGAATCTTCTTTTCCCATTTACCTCCTCCAAAAATCCTCTCAGAGTAAGGCATGGGTTGAAAACTCAGACACCTAAGGGGTAAGGTTGGAAATGTAAAAAAGTGAAGCAGGTGTGTGTGAAAGATAACACACTTGTAGGAACTGGGTCCATTAAAAGGTGCAGCCATGACACAGCTCCAGCTCACCGATGCCATGAAACATACAGACCCAAAGTTTGCAAAAGTTCCAAATTTTCAAGAGAAGCTGGACATGTAAAGTCTTATATGTAATTGCCATTTTTTTCATGTTGGCAATTAATTCTAAATTTATAAAAATGTCATTTGAACCAATCCAATTATGTCTGTAGACTGTATTCACCCCAGGGATTGCTGGCTTGTGACCTTGGTCCTAAGGGTTTAGGCTTTTCAATAGCAATAACCATAACGATTATACGGAACTCCTTATGTGGGAAAAGGGTGGGAGGGAGACATCGGGGAGCAAAAGTTTCCCACGTACGCATATTTGAAAATGTTGTCATCTCACGCCTTCCCTGACACTCTTCATCCCTGCCATAAAAGCGCTTAACCACCTCCTCTGGGTCCACACACTTCTCTCAACAGAGAACTTCCAGACCATCCAGCAGCGACGCTTCGTGCCAGTGGTAGCTTTGTTTCCATCTTGTTTGCTTACATACCTCTCTCGCCATGTCCCTCAGTCCATTTAGGCTGATATAACAAAAACACTGTAGACTAGGTGGCTTGCGAACAACAGAATTTTATTCCTCATGATTCTGTAGGCTGCCAAGTCCAAGATCAAGGTGCTTGTGGATTCAGTTTCTGGTGAGGGTTCATTTCCTGGGTCATGGATGGTTGTCCTCTCTCTGTGTCTCCACATGGCAGAGGGACAAGGGAGCTCTCTGGAGTCTCTTTTATAAGGGTATTAGTTCTATTCATTGTGGCCCCACCCTGATGATCTAATCACCTCGGAAAGGCCCCGTCTCTAAATACCATCACATTGGAGATTAGGTCCCAACCTACGAATTTTGGAGGGACACAAACATTCAGTCTGTAGCACACACTAAATCCCTTGAGGTGAGAGGTCCATTAGAAATTTGTATTTTTCTAGTGCATAGTCCAAGGTTTAGCATGTCGTATATGCTCTGAGCTGGGACTTGAAGGCAGAAAGGGGAAGAACTATAGACAGAGAGAAAAGCACACGGAAGGACAGAAAGTCATGAACACCAGTGTTGTGTGTTTTTTCTTTAGAGTCCTGTAGGGCATTAGTTTTCTAGGATATAAAATAATAGCGGAGGATGAATAGAGGGGAGTAAGACGAAGACATGCGAGGGGCTTATATGCCGTATTTGCAGCTTATGCTTAAATCTTACACGATAGGAACCCATCAAGTTATTTTTAAAGGAATAAAATAATTATAAAGATGGATTAAAGGGGGATATTCAGTGATTATTTGCTTCTGTGGCAGCCCAACATTGTTGAATGCCCCCCTACATTTTAGTAATTCCCCACATTGTAAATTTTCCCTTCTAAAACTTGAACGGAGGAAACTTCAATTCTAGCCTACATTCCTAGGCTCCCTTGAAACAAGAGTGCAGGTGGGGACCCTGGTTCTACTATGCGGATGCCATCGTGCGATGTGGATTTGGAGCAACGTGAGGCACTAAGTGTGGGGAAAGTGGTCTTGTGACGAGTATGGAGACGGACAGATCTGGCTCTTTGGAAGCACCAGTGGCAGAGTCCTGGCCCCCTTGGTACCTTGATCCTCTGAGGTGCCAGGTGATGGGGTGTTGGTGCTTTGACTGGCATGTTGGGTATTATTCTTGGATGTGTAGCTCAAGCTGGATCTCTGGCCCTTCTGGGGAGTCTGTGAGCCATCTGGCACGTGGAGATCCTGTCATTTGCAACCAAGAACACTGACCAATACAAGATAATATCAGTGAATGTATTGCCCTTGTTCCAATGAGGGCAGATCTTGCATCAGGGGCTTTAAAGCTTAGGGAGGGGTACAGAGCACTGACCTGAAAAGATGTTAGAAAATTCTCTCGTATTGATGTCACTCATTAGGTATGAAGAAAGAGGTTGAGAGAATGAGGGGACAAGTCAGAAAAAATGTTGAGGGGGAAAGAAAGGAAATTAAAGGGCTCAGTGTTGTATGGCCTCGGTTTTCCACAAAACCTGGTGAGGTTATTTGCTGTGAACTGCTGCCATAGGAATGGGCCCGGGGCTACGGACCCATCAAAAAACAGCGCGACAGTCACAGTGCTTAGTAGCCTGCAAGTAGGAACTGAAGAAGTAAATGGCTGGCTGGTCCTGGTTTTTTAGGAAGGCAAGAAAATCCAAGAGGGAATTGGTAGACTAAAGGAATAAGAGTCAAGGGGACAGAGCAGGTTGCTTCTATGCTAGCATTCAAGTTCATGTCTGTATCCCAGCACTCAATAACTATGTGATAAAGGAATGAATGAATCAGATTTTACCAGATGCAAACAGAAAGCGAGAGAGAAGAAGTACAGAATTTAAAATTTGCCTCTAATGGAGACCTCTGCTTTCTCTCATTTGCATACTAAATGTAGGACGGCAGGTGGCTTCATGTTATTATAGCTGCTGAGTCAACTTACATCGGCTGTAGAATTCTACTGCCCTTGTCACAGAAAATGACCTTGAAGTATCGAAGAATTCTCTGGGCTTGTTTCAGACAATAGCAAAAGCAGGATTAATTCAAATGATGGGTTATACATTTTCAGGTCCTTCATATACTCCCAAGGGCAACTAGAAAGCTTTGTAAAGTCTGAATTTAGATCTAAAAGCCCTATAGATCGCTCATTCTCATGTCCACGTTGTCATTTTATATTTAAGTGTTACCAACTTATTTTCTATTTTTGATTTGGTTGCTTAATATTTTGTGGTCTCTCTTCTCTGCTTGCTTTCCACACTTCCATTCTTAATAAAAAGAAAAAAAAAAGATGAAAGAGGGCCTTTTCTACCCATTGAAATAATTTTACCTTTGTATCAGCATGTTTCTCACTTTTCATAATTTGTGAGAATGTAACTATTATAACAGAAGTGCACAGCAGCATGTCTGAGAGTCTGTGTGAGATCACAGAATCCCTCTTCACATTTAGGAGATCCCAAAAGACCAATGAGAAGCACTGAATGAATCAAATGAGAGCTTGTGAGAAGAAGTTAAATGGATTGGGATTATTCATTCTGTATAATAAGGGAACTTGCTAAAAATAATATTAATTCGTCTCAGACACTGTGATCTGTTAAAAAGAGAAACTGTAATATCTTAAAAAAAAAAAAAACCTCCTCTGTGAGCCTTAAAGAGACATATCTAAGCTGAGTGGAGGGAAGTTCTCTCAGAGGTAACTGATTTTAGGGCTATATCAGAGTCCAGAGTCCAATCATGAGAGGGAAACCACATAGAAATTTGAATTGAGGAAGTTTAATGTAAAGAATTATTCATTACAACAGGGAATTGGAGTTACAAAAGGTGGGCTTGTAAGAAGTAAAGAGAACTTCGAAGAATGCAGGAATGGCAGTTGTGAGGAGCAGCCACTGCTGCTGGGTAGGGTACCCACGGAAGAGCCCTCTGCCTGACCTGCCCCCTCTGGAGATTCCTTCCTTTCTGCGGAAGGCATGGCTGTGGTGCAGTCATTGGTAGAGAGTCATTGTAGTGTTGCTCTGGTAGACGTTGCTGGAACCCCACCCTCTGGAACTTGCTGGAAATTCATCCTCTAGGATACAAGGGAGATCTATTGATAGCGAGGTACCTCATTGGAGGTACTCTGTTACAAAACCTCTTGCAGAAGGGGTGCCAAAGCAAGCTGCTGGCTGCTGGGTGCTGCAGGACCTGGCCACTAGAAAAGCTGTGAGTGCTGTGTGAGCTGGGCCCTGAAGATGCTGTGGACTCTGCAGGAGCTAGTATGAGGGGAGTCACCTGAGCTTTAGGAGCCTTTCAAGAAAGCACGTCTGAACTAGAAAAGAAAAACACTTCCTCCGGTAATGTCTCTCTAGTGCCTTCTACTGGCAAAGCTTAATATGCTACTTGGCAAAAAAACCCTAAAGGATCCAGATCAATTTTTGCTCAGCAGGCAATGAAGGTGATTTTGTAGCTGAGGCAGGCAATGTATTTATTTGCAACTGACACAGGTATATGTTTTAGACAGTGACAGGTAAGTTGTAAGTTGTGCTGGAGAAGAATTCTGGCTAGCTGTGTGACCTCTCAGGATAGAGCGAGGAGGTCGGGCTATGTACCCTAGATCCCATCCACTTTCTAGGTGTGTCTCCGTCACACCAACTGTTCTCTAATGAGTTTACATTGCCTTCGAAATAGCTTATTAGCCTGTTGGACTGCGTGTATATCCTATTTTAGTTTTGTAGGATGTGGAAGAAGTCTGTTTATTATTATTGTTGTTGCCCATCTGAAAAAAATATTTCTTATTGTAGGTTAACTTAAATTTTATGGTTAAACCACTTCTGGGTCGTTTCTTGGGACCTGATGCATAATAAAAGAAGCCTTGCCCTTTGCTTTGTCTAGGTGGGTTTTTGGTTAGTTGTGTGTGGTGGGAATAAAACATTTCTTTCTCCTCAACCTTATTTGTGCCCAAAATTATCTTCATAAATAAAAGAGTAATAGACCTGGTGAATTCACTCAATAAGTCTTGTCAATGCTTTTTGGTGTAAGTCTCAGAAATTGAGAATAAGGATGATTGAGTAAAGAATCCTATTGCAAGACAAATGGTTTTTAATTCTTTGTTTTCTCTAAAATTGGAGACACTCAGTGGCTTTCCTGTTGATGGATCATTAAGAAAAAAGACTTCAAATGATATATCACTTCATGATATTTTTGGAGAATAATTTAGAAGGAGTTTAAAGAATTCAGTTACATTGCTATAACAAAACTTCCATTAAAATTTGCTTATTTATGTGGACAAAGTTTCTTAGCACTTGCATATTTAAAAATGAAAACCAGTAATACAGTTTTTATTGAACATATCTCATCCTACTGGTGAGTAATATTCATCCACAAACACATAAACTAATTTAAAAAAACAGCCTCATATGTCTCAATAGATTTTTTTTTTTGTTGATTTTAATGAGAAGATACTGCGGTAGGCAGGATTTTTAAGATGCGTCCCCAAGATTCTTGACTCCTGGTTAATTAAACAAGGGACTTTATAGAATTAAATTTACTAATCCCTGGACCTTAAAATGGGGGTTTGGTAGTGGTTATTCTGGATTATCTGATGGACCCAATGTAATCACGTGAAACCTTAAAAGCAGAAGAGGCAGAAGGGAACGTCAGAGAGCTGCCGCGGAAAGAGGTGGAAGAGAAGTGGAGAGTGAGAAGGATGTGTCAGTTGCGGATTCTGAGACACGATGGACTGCCTACGAGGACCAGAGACTCTAGGAGCTGAACGTGGTTCCCAGACGAAGGCCACAGGAAAAGAGAGCCTCAGCTCCGCAGCTGCATACACCTGAATCCTGCCAGCCACCTGAACGAACCCGGACACGAATCCTCCCCTGGAAACTGCGGACTTCTTGATTTCTGCCTTGTGAGACTTTGAGCAGAGGAACCAGCCGTGCTGTACCTGAACTTCTGACCTACAGAGCTGAAATAACAAACGTGTTGTTTTAAGCTGCTAAAGTTGAGGTAATTTGTTATGGCTGCAGCAGGCAATGGATGGGAACTTGCTAGGTTTAATGATATTTAATCAACCTATTTAATGTATTTTACGTTGTTTTGGTCATTTGTAATTAATAGTGATATTTAAGTTAAAAATATTCTCAAGGAGAAATGTCTTTAACACTTAGAACTACATAGTCACAGAAATTATATAAGTTTATTTAGTTTATTTCATTATGTTTAATTAAAATTTATGTACTTTTCCAGTATTCTTATGATAGAATACTAAATAAATAATTAAAATAAAATATATAATATTAGGATTAAATGGTTAGGACAGTGGAATGGGAATAAGTATATACGAAGAAAAAATAATAAAATGTTTTACTGTTAGAGAAGCGTTAGCGTATATTTTCAAAATGGATGAGGATGAGCATCAAAATCATATAGTATTATATTCTATGGAATATATTTCAAAGAATGATCTCATAGCTTTATTTTTTTAAAATAATTATTTATACTATGCTGGAAATAATATATTTGCAACTATTTAAATTATGATAAAAAATTTGACATCAGCAAAGATTATATACTCTTTCAAAATTTCTTCAAGGAATAGGAAAACAAGGAAGTTTGAAGACCATTGGCTTGTAGGACTCCATTTCTCACTTTACACACAGTGTTACCTTCCAGTTGGGGCAAATTTAGGAAAACATGAAACGTAGAAGGTTTAGTCACTCATTTACTAGTTTATCCATTAAAGACCAATTGAACCACAATAGAAGATTCACATCATATGTTTAATTTATGTGAGTACAACTGTATTCACTCAGCAAATTAAAACGGGGAGAAACGGGGGAAAAGCAACAACTCGAATCATCTAGACTGCTCTACCTGTTTTCGTTTTTGGCTCAGCGGAGGTGTGTCCTGAATGAGAAGGAGATGGCATCTCACGCTCTGCTGTCACTCACAGCAGGTGCACTGCCTCACGCTGCTTTAGTCTGCACACTCACTGTTTTCTCCCATGATGGCCCTACACACAAGCCACCTTGCCCACCGGTGCTCAAATGAAGAAACAACACCTATTTTAGAGCGTAACTCCCACATGTGATGCTGGGGGCCAGGCGCTGTGCCCTGGACAGGTGCAGGAACAACGCTCTGTAACGGCAAAGGTTCTTTCGATAGAAACACGAGTTATATGTCCATTCGGTGTTTGACCTTTTGTCCTATAGGATTTAGCTGTGTGATAAGTCTGCCCTCGGGGGCATTACATTCCTTGATAAAATTCTTTGTTGTCTGCCCCAGCTTGGAAGCCTGCTTTTCCTTCTGACTGTCTTATCTCTGTCAACGGCTGCTACACCTGCTTGATCACCCTGCTGGACACACAGAATCCCGGTCCCCCTCACAGCACAGTCAGACCCCGTCAAGGCTGCTTCCCCACATTTTAAGTGGTGCGCCTTCTCGCTGCACGCTCAGCTGCTGTTTGAATGTCCACTGCCGACTGTGGCCTTGGCCCTCCGAATTGTCTCACCTAATTTAACTGTCAGAACTCAGTGCTCCAGGACGATATTTTCAAATGCAAATCTGCCTCTGTCTTTTCCACTTAAAACTTATTTTCATGATAATCCCAATCTTCCCTACTTCTTCTCTTTCAGCTGTATTGCTCAAACAGACCATCCTGTCCCAGGCTTTAGAGCTGAATCTTCAGTAAGAAGCTGCCTTCTTCCTGTCCACCTGGGCGACACACCTTACCCTTTAGGAATCATTGCACACAAGGCAGAAACGCCAACATGACCCCATTAGCACATTACGCTTTAGAGAGTATACGGACGTCGTTTAAGTTATACAACCCAATGAGGTAGTTGTTACTTCTCTTTTCCAGATCAGGCAGCTAGACTTAGAGATGTTGAATAACTTGCCTCAGCCAGTAGGCAGGAGGATTCTCAGTGGCAGGAACCTGACTCCAGAGCTCACTCGCTGTATCGCTGTATCGTAGACTCAAACGACCCATCAGTCTGCGCTGCAGCCCTGCTCCACGTTTGTGATGGGAGCGGGGCAGGGAACAAGGTACTCAACCTCTCCACAATACCGCTTCGTAAAATGAGGATAATAATACCTATTAGCAGCAATCTTGTGAAAATTAGCAAAAATATGGAGAGGAAACTGCCGAGTCCTTAATAAATTAAGCCCAGACCCTCCAAGCTGGCCGTGAAGGGAAAAGAGCCTCAAATTGGGGATAGTGCCTGGACACAGGATCCTAGCCTCTCTCCTGTAACCCCAAGATCCCCTTGCCTTGTGCACCCCAGGGGGGGACACTACTTTCCTAATTTTACGCTAGGGCTTAAGCATATATAAGTGATATTCCCTTTAATACCCCGTAATACAGTTAGGCTGGAAAACTTCACTAAAGCCTGGGAAACAATGAAATTAAAACTAACACGAAGAGTATCATAAAACTAGATAATTTAGGCTGAGAAATACAGACCCCTTGGCTTTACACAGACGTGTTCTAAGACTGCTAACTCGTGTGATCCTTGCTGCCTTCCGAGGTTTGGGCTACTCATCTGTAGGCTGAGAAGCAATGATGTCTGTTTGGTAGAACTGTTGCGAACATTGAATTGATTCATTTAACATGCATTTCTGGAACCCCGATCTAGGAATTCGATGATAACTAATATTTAAACATAGTTTTTGCTAAGCGGCATGCAGTCTTTGCTTATCCCTCACAGCAAAGGGAGGAGGGTGCTCCTTTTATTCCCATTTCGCAAATGGCAAGAGTAAGGCCCACTGAGGTTAAGAAGCTTGCATAGGTCACCCAGCTGGTGAGCGACAGATCCAGGACTGGAACCCAGACAACCTGGTCCTGGGGAGTGGAGTTTCTCTCATCATGGAGCTTACGACTTAGTGTGGGAAACACTCCAGGAAACAGAGAAATACATAATGTAAGTGAAAATCAGTCCCATGAAAAGGGTGTGTGGCAGAGAACAATGGCGAAGGGGTGTCTGAGCTCCTTCGGGGATGGTGATCGGCAAGTTTTCTTTGAGGAAAGTGCCATTAAGCGTGAATGAAATGAGATCATATGTTTGTTAAAGGGGAGTCTGGTCACTCTGCCAATAAATGTCCCCCTCCTTTTCCTTTTATGCATTGAAATAACATCTGACAAACTCTTTCTCAACCCTGCATGACCTCTCACTGTTTTTGGCTACCCCAAGAGGTAAACTTTAGGGAGTGTGCACAAACCTCACCGAAGTAGTGGACCTCATCTTTCTCATTCAGATGAAAACTGTGAAGGCTAACAAGCGCTCCAGTGCGCGAACAGCAGGCACACGGATGCCTAAACATGACTCTGTTTGCACATGATCTCTTTTATTAGATAATTGAGAAAACCTAGCTATTTATCGGTGTTGTCACTTTTGCACCTTTGACAATTTGTTTGATTTTGAAAGCATCAACTTAGTTCTGCTGTGCACAATGGCTTTGAAAAGGTGTTAAGACTGCTGAAATTCATTGAAGGTTAGCACTATCTTTGCCTATGCCTTTTATTTCGAAATAATAGCTGATTTCTTTGGCAAACCCATCATTTCTCATTTAATGGGTAGGACTTCAGTAATTGAACTAGGTTTTTTGAAAGCTACAATCGCAGCTAAGGAAATCAAAACAGAGGACTAAAGTTAGATAAATGGGGAAAAGGACACGTCACCTCTTTTTGCGTACCTCGTTGTTATTGTTAATAATAATAGTAAAATTCAAGAAATTGATATAACTGCCTGTTTTTTTTATCATTGTTTAAAACATCCATGGGAATGTCATATAAAACAGCAGTTGTAGCTGTGCCATGTGAATTATAGGACAGTACAAAAAATGGCAATGGTGGGTGCTGCTTGGTATTTTGAAAGCCAAATAGTGGCTTAAATATTTTTAGGTCATTTTCTGAAAAAGAAAAAAGGAAGGAACTTGCACTTTTAGGTAAGCTTTACCTTTCGTCCTCCTCCTCTGATTGCGATATAGTTCTGTGTAGGGAACAATAGTTACGTACGGCAGGCAGACTCAAGATGGTCCAGTTACCTCTGCCTTCTGGCGTTCATGCTTGTGCCAGCCTCTCTTCCTGAGTGAGGACTAGATTTAGTGGCTCACTTCTAACCAATAGGATATGGCAGAAATCATGGGATGCCACCTTTGAGATTAGGTTGTAAAAGACTTGACTTCCATCTTGGGGCTTTCTCTTGCTCTCTCTTCGATCTCTTACCCGGGGCTAACCAGCTGCCATGTCATGGGTAGCCGTGTAGAGAGCCCCATGTGAGACGGAACTGAGGCTTGCTAATGCCCACAGGACTGTTTGAACTGGGAAGCAGATTTCCTCCCCAGCCCCTTCCTTAAACAGCTGGGCTTCAGATAAGACCACAGCCCTGGCTGACAGCTTGCTCTTCTCCTCATGAGAGACCTAGAGCCAGAAGCACTCAGCTAAGGGACACTCAGATTTCTGACTCACAGAAACTGTGAGGTAATAATGCTTGTTGGTTTAAACTATGAAATTTGAGAGTTTACTAGTTATGCAGCAAAAAATTAATACACATGGGCGGTACAACTGGAATGACTGATAAATTCCAGAGTGGGCCCTATGTCTCTGAAAAAAGGCACTTGTAATGACATGATCCCTTGGTGCCACTGTGGCGTGGTGCCGAGCACACACTAGGGCTTATCTAACCTATTGGTTCTGAGTTTTGTCCATTTTCCTAGACCAAGGCTATGACTCTGTCCTTGAGGTTCTTCATCGAAAGCAGTGGAAGTGGAATCTAGCCAACTGAAGCAAAAGGAAATTTATTGGAAAGATATCCAGGATATAGAGGGTGTTTGAAGGGGGCTGTAGAATCAACAGGAGGTTTTGGGGACGGGTTTGGGGATGGGCATGGACCCACAGAGTTCCAGGGCCTGGGAAGAAGTGTGGCAACATTCTCCTAACAGCACCTTGGCTCAGCACACAGGAGGGACAACATGTGACCTCTGACGTTACTGTCTATCCTTGCCTCAAGATTCAGAATACTACGAGAGGGCATTCAGCTGGCCACGCTTAGTTCTGCCCGACTCCTGGCTGCTTTGGTGCCAGGACAGAAAGCGGGGGACAGTTGGCTTTTTCCATGGAAAGCAGACACCAGGGATTTATGCTTTGAGGTGGAGACTGTAACTCTTTTCCTATTTGCTTTCCTCTTCTTTTTAAGTAATAAAAGCTGGGCGAAAGCCTATATTTTTCCCAGCCATCTTCGCACAAAAGTATATATCTTAGTGCTAGTCAGTAGACCATGTGAGCAAAAAGGTTTGTGCACCTTCTGGATTGTCCCTTTAAAAAGGAAGGGTACGATCCTGCTCCCCTTTTCTCATCCCTTCCTTTTATAGCTGAATGTAAAAATTGTGCAAAGCCATCTTTGACCTCATGGACAAAGCCATACCCTAGGGATAGCAAAGCAAACAAGTGCAAGGCGCCTGTGTGTGGAACAGTATTGATCTGCCACTTGGGTTTGGCCCACTATCTCGAATGTTGGGAGAAATAACTTCTATGTTATAAATATTGTATGTTATATAAGAAATAACTTCTATGTTATAGGATAGAAATAAACATCTATCTTGATTAAAGAACTTTCACGGAAGCAGTCCAGTCTGTATTCTGAGGCCACAGCCACTGGGAGAAATAAAAATCAGTGCTCCTCCAATGAGGAAACACATGCTGGGTGGCCAGAATGTCAAGTGTCCTCTACAGCTAATCATCACATTGCTTACAAGGTAGATACCATTCTGTGAATTAAAGACTTCTTGAATTTTTAATGACGGCACTAATAGATTGGCCAATTAGAATTCTTAGGTTAGACCTAGACCTTGGCAGCGGGTTTCACGTTTGTCAGTACCCCTGTCAACCAATGCGTCTGTACTAGTTTCACATCCTTTATCCTCTCTCCATCCCTAGACACCTTTTTATGGATAGGGGATCCTGAAACAGTCAGTGTAGTACAACCTCCAGAGAAGCTTGTGGAAAACACAGACTCCTGCCTCGGCCCACCCGCAGCCTGCTCACTCCCCCAGCACGACGGGAGCATCAGTGTTACTTGCTCTTTGGGGGCGCCCTCTAGCTCTCCGGGAAGGTAAAGAAGTCTTACTTGCTCATACATGCCTTGTAAAGCGTTCTCTCAGAGGGGAGGGGGCCGTTTTATTTCCCAGTCCAGGACGCTGCCCTCAGGTGTTGGACATTCGTGTGTGACTTGCCACCCTACTCGCTCGGGCCAGTCTGATTCCCTTAGTGGTGAGGAGCTTCCCAGGATGGCACCGCCCCCCGGGTTGCTGAGTCATCCTGATCCCCAGAGGAGGTTGGGTTATTGGACAGGGTCGCCCAGAGCTGCCTGGGTCCCTTGGCCATGGGGGAGGGGCCGCCTTCCATTTTCCGGGGCTCCGCATCCAATGACTGCCCCGGGGGGCTCCCGTGACTCCCCGTCTTACTCTTGGTGCCAAAGATTTCCATTCCCTGCCCATCTGAGAAGATCCACGCGGGTTCCCTCCAAAACCACGGAAGCCGGAATCGTGGAGGTTAAGAAATGAGAAAGCAAACTGAAGCGCCGGCGGGAACCAGGTACGTGGTCATGGAGAGGGGAACAGAGAGCCGGGTCGCGCCTACCCTGGAGCGGCAGGTGCTGCTTGCTGGCTTCTTGCTGTGTTGTTTGGCGATCAATGCTCAGTGTTGCCGAGGCTTGTGATTTTTCAAGAGAAGCTCCCAATTTGGGTTTTAAAAAAAGTGTGAACTATTCCTATTTTAAAATACTGGCAACTAATATTTTCAAAGAAACCTATCGGCTTTATATTTCAAAGCTGGATTTGTGCTGTGGGTCACTGGTTTGTAACCTCTGGCTAGAATTTAGCAGTACAGAGCCTGGCGGAGAAAGAGGAAAAAACAATTTTAATTTTGTTCCGAGGACTATAAAGCAAGGAGAGAAAACAAGTAAGACACCTATTACTTTTTCAATAAATCATCCTCATACAGAGATTAAGTGATAAAGAGCATAATGATAATATACAAAGCACAGTGTCTGACATGCGTTAAGTGGTTGAACAGTATTTAACTTTTGGCTTTATCCTTGAGTCAATTTCTATGATGTTCTGCTTGCCTATTTCTGCACTAGCACCAAACTCTATTGCTGTGGCTTTATAAGGTATATGGTAGGAGAAATCTTAGAAATGGCACAGGATTTTACCGAAGTAAAATATTTTAATTTACTCACAGACATGCACATATTTAAACGGATGAAACTAGAACATCCAGCTTTTTCTCTGGAAGGGATCTTAGAGTTTATCTAGCACTTCACAAATCAGGAAACTCAGGCCCGGAAAGATTAAGTGGCTTGCTTAAAGTTTTCCAACCGGTTGGTGGTTGTGTCAGATTAGCAGTGATGTGCTTTGACTTCTTGTCCAGGTCTTTTGTCTACACTGAGCTTCCGTAACTACCTGTATCATTTTGGTATGCTTGGTACTTCCACCGTGCAAGCCACTCCTCATGATCAAGGCATTGGGCACAGAGGATGCCGCTTGCTTGCCATCCTGGCAGAGCGACATGCTAACGCGTTAGTCCATATGAGATTCCTCCAGGTGCACCAGGGTGGGGAGTGGGTGCCAGGCCCCTGTGGGCTGCGCAGGGTGCTGGCCGATGTACTACTGGGAGGACTCGGAGACAAACCTCACTAACTTCTTGCCATTGCCTCTAATCTCCTTTGTCACAGTAGTAAACGCAGGTAGACAAGAAAATGATGGATGTTACAACTTGCTGGACGCTTATAAACTAAGGCAGCAACTATTTATCGACCGTAAGCATGGACTGTATTTCTGTTTAAATAGATCGAAGATAATTCAAACATGATTTAAAAAAAATATTCGCTTCCTCCTTCTATCAAGTCAAATAAAATTCTAAGTGTTTGTGCATCGTAGGCTACCAGTGTGTTTAATCTCTTTTTCTTCACTGGAGAACATGAGAAACTTGTGGCTACCACTGGGACTCGTACTAATGTGACCACTTAGGTATTTGTAAGAGGAGTTGGGTAGTTGTAAGTACTGCCTAAATATCTGAGTCCACCCTCATGGGGTACTTTTGGGGGGATATGTATTTATATCTCATAATAATAATATCATCATGATAATATAGTAGTTCATAAATTTAGGTGAAGAATAAATGTGAACTCATTATTTTATAACTAAAACTAAATTTTAGTTTTGTGTGCTGATTTGTTGGGGTTTGCGAAAATTTTATTTCAACCAATTTGACTTCTTTTCCCTCTGGTTCCATCATAATTTGGGGGGACGTACGTGATGCCAAAGAACTGGAAGGAGGGGAGACATCTGGTCCTCAGATGTCATCTGTCCACATTTGTATCCTCCGAGGCATCCGTTAATTACCTGGTCCTGTCTGATGGCCCATGAGGGTCACTGCTGAGTCATCCTTTGTTCCTGCCCTATACACCTCCTCAGGTTCAGACTATCGTTGCTGTTCCTGCAGCATCATTCCCGAGGACACACATCAGATTCCAAGCCACTCCCGACAGCAGGTGACAGCAGTGAGACCGGGCCACCTAGACCTCACAAAATCACATGGGGTCCAAGTACCTCCTCACCAGGAGCACAAGCAGGAAAAGCGCTTTGCGGTCATGGGTATGATTATGTTTCTCTGCCTTCTTTGATTCTGCTCAGTTCTTGTTTTCTGCCATGAGAGACCCTCCTGGGAGAAGCAGGAAGTGACACAGAGAGGCCAGAAGGTTTTCTCAGTACCGAGGCTTCTCAAGTCAAGCTTAGGCAGCCAGGGGCAAATACGCCTATGCCCTGTATTAAAGTAACTTTTATTTGCCGGGATACGAAGAGATAAATGTGATAAAATTACATATTTGAAATATTACATAATGTCCTCACTTCTCCCATTATTCAGCTAGATCATTTCAAGGTTTTTGTCTTAGAGATATCAAAAAAAAAAAAAAAAAAGTCAGGAGGAACCAAAAGGAAAATTGAAAGGAAATCAGTTCTTAATTTTTAAGCATCAAGAGCTAGACCTGTCCTACGCAATATGGCGGCCCCCAGCCCCTAGCTCTGTAGCCATTTAAATTAAAATTAATTAAAATAGAATAAAATGAAAAAGCCCATTCCTCATTTGCACATTCTGGCTAGCTCAGAATTACAGATCATTTCCACCATGGCTAAAACTGGACCATGACACATAATGAGCAAAAGTGCAGCTTTCAGCTTCTGGTGGGGCAGGAAAAGGAACGGAGGAGGCATAGAAAGGAAAGAGGGTGGTAGGTCACCCGATAGGGGTGGTGCTCACATCTAGAGGAACTCAGTGTCCACTGGGAGGCGCTGTTCGCTGCTGGCATCTGGGAGCTGTGTGGCAGCTGAGTCAGTGTCTAAAGACCATCTGGTCTCCATTCAAGATTTCACCCCGCGTAGCCCGCCTCGAGGAGCTGTGTCAGCTGTTTTTCTCTGTGGTATGACTCATAGGAGGATTGCTGATCCATGTCTGGCTTCGAGGCACTGACAGGATTAATTTGAACTGTGATGCTGTGGGTGTTACAGATGATACAGAGGATAATAGTGTAAATTAAGAAGGAGGAAGTTGCTTACAGCTGTTTTTTAAAAAAAGGCTGAACGAAGCCACGGTCAACTCTAGAAGGTTCAGTAAGGTCACTAATTAAGAATTCTCCTTCAGATGTCCTCAGAGGGTCTCATTTAGTTGGCTAACCATTGCTGTATCTGAGAGTTGTGGGAATAGAAATTGCTAGATGAATGTAACGCTAGTTGGGGCTCGTCCTGAAGCTCTGCCCAGGCAATTCTCTTGAGTTGGAAAGCTCCTGGATTTCAATGTGGGGATCAAAACAAACTGATCTCAGGTTGTCCCCAGGAGTCTTCTGCTCTGCCTAACCCTCATTTATCTGTCTCCCTCTTCCTGTGCTCCAACAGGTCACAAGATAATCCTCCCATTAAAATGTATCTTCATATTCCCTTATGACCTAGCTTTAAGATATGTTAGATTATAATCTCCTCCAAGCATGGACTGCTCTTTGTCCCACTTGTCCCACTGCCATTCAGCACAGTGTCATACACGGCGTCCAGTGGAGGAGAGGGCAGGCACTGAAATGATGTAGATGGGAAAGAGCCTGGGCCAGTTCTCGGAGGACAAAACACACAAATCAGCAATAAATTAAGAACTGAAGTTATTGTCTGAGAACCATCTGCAGACGAATGGAAAGGCTATGACACGTTTGAATGATTTTGGGTTGAAATGATTGTGGCCTTGGCTTCATGTTCACCTTTGTCAGGACGGACCCCAAATTGCTTTTTGAGATGAATTTTACCTTTGACTATGGTCCTCCTTTGCATGAAATTAATGCTCTTTTATTTAGGAACTCATGTCTTTAAAGCTCCTCAACTTTAACCCAAGATGTCACTGCAGTGACTATGAAAGAACATAGGTCTGGACATTAACCAACAATGTAGAATTTTTGCAAACTCAATGCAGCATCACATGGGTTAAAACCTCATTAGAGGAAATCAGTATTTCTAGAGACTATCTGAAGGCTCTAGGGCCACGTAGTCCTGTTCAATGTATAAACTAAAAAATCTATCCTACATGTTTAATTAACCTTTTTTTAGTTGCAAGCAATGGAAACCACTTTGGCCAACAATGAAAAGGGGGACTTATTTAACTAATACAGGGATGTGTTAGTTACATCCCACACAATGAGAGAAGCAGCTGGAAACCAAGCTCAGGAAGGGCAGGGACCAGGGAAGCTCACGAGACTTGAGCAGCAGACAGTGGGGATTTCCCTGTGGGGTGCGTCTGTATAGTGACTCAGTTCTCTAACCCTAAAGACTCTGTATTTCTGTTCAAGATTGAAATTCAGGGAGGCTAATCTTTTTGGTTGCTCGAACCAAGTACTTCTATCCTCGGATCAGTCAACCATGGCCCATGAACAGGGAGAGATGCGTGGAGATGGGCATGGTCAATGGCCGAATGTGGGCCACCACCTAACTGGTGTCTAATACACTGACATCAGTGTATTAGACACCAGTATGTTGATTATTCTCTCTTTCCTCCTCTAAATCTATTTGCCATCCTTTCCTTCTTGCTCTATGTCACAGGGAGCCCACCCGTATAGACGGTATCATCTACTCATCTTTGCCAAGTCTTCTAGCACCAATGGGGAGAAGAGAGACATCAGGCTATTGTTTTCCCACTTCCTCCTGGCTTTAGGGCTACTTTCTGGGGCTGTCGCTGGGTGGCTCCACCCCACAGCCCCACTGGCAAAATCATGGCCCTTTGGCTCCAGGAGTTTTAACAACTTCATAACACTGCTATGTTCCTAGATGCCTCAACACTTGCTCATACCTTTCTAAGTAGCTCATTTCTTAAAGTCTGTTTATATAAACCATCTGAACGAATTCCAGTTTACTCCAGACACCCGACATAGACAACCCAATTAAGCCATACCAAAGGGATGTGTGTGCTTGGCTGACACTCCATTGACCTTAATGAAATTGTAGAGCTTTGGTGTAAAACATTAACCCCACTAAAGGAAATGCATAAGAAACAACCTTATTAAATACGGACTTAACTGTGTTTCTAGAAGTATGTTGTTGGCATGTGTAGGGAACATGATTTTGTCTGGTTGGGATCCCTTTAAGGAACCACCTGTCTTTGACTCTGAATCTCTGTGGATTGGATGGCACTGATGCCACCCCACCCCCAGGAGACACAAGGACCTGACCACATGCTTGGTTCAGAGGTAGGCCTGTGACCAAAGCAGGGTTGACCAGAATCAGACTGCGAAAGGGGGCGCTATTCTCTTGGAGTTGTTAATCTGGTAGACTAGGAATCCGGAACTGCTAGTAGCCATCGTTAGGAGAATCTTCTTGAAAATAAAACCACAAAGGAAGGTAGTCTTCGATATAGGAAGAGAGCCCTCAATACATTACTGGAGCACTTGAACTTCGGCAATGCCTGAAATCATAGATTCACTCCTTGGACTTCTAGTTACACGAGTCAATTTGAGTTGGGCTTTCTATCATTTGCAATAAAAAGAGTTTTGACCAATTCAAAATACTAATAAGTGTTACCTCTGTTTTGTGCGTTCTAAAGAGAAACTTTTTGGGGGAGTGTCTCAGATTCAGGAATGGCTTTTTCCCTTCTAAGTAAATGCTTTATTTGATGAACATTGTATAGTATGTAAGCAATTCTGCTTTGGGCAAAAATTCAGAACCAAATTTTGGATTCACTTTCAGCCAGCAGATAAGGTTTTATCGCACTTTTAAAAGTGTACCAACGTTATTTATGGCCCTGTCTTATTCTTTCTACTTTTATTATTCTTTTGCCTTGATTCCGTCACCTATTTTACTTTATCTTGTTTTACTTTATTTCTGTAAGTGTGTCTAATTTATTTTTTAGCAAAGGCAGTATAGAAATAAATAGGGCAAATGAGGAGAAAATTCTGTAAGGTTCTGTTTACATTTCTATTGTCAACCAAGAACATCTGTTTCCTTTGAGAAGATATCTCCTTAGTGTATTACAAACATCAGTGCCTGCCTGTAAGAGATAATGTGTATAATCTTGCATTCCTTAGTAGGCTTGTGGCTTTACTTAATCTCTTTGCCAAAAAATGATCGTTTTGAGGGGAGAGCACAGGGTCTTATTTAGGTGGTTATATAATTTCTCCTCACACGAAAATGTACACAGGACACAAATGCATGGTTTTGGTAGAAGGAGGCCACAAGTAAGGGACATCAGCCTAAATTACTGTTTTTGGCCTTTATTCTGTAACATCTCAAAGTTATTTTACACGTTGTTCCATAAATATAAAATTCTGTGGTCAAAGGATGTTTTCTCCGTACTCGTTCTTTCTCTAACACCACTAGAGTCCGGTCCCGTATCCTCTTGGTCCTCAGTTTCTCTAAAGATTCACTGAACTGGCCACTGCCATTCAGCTCTACCTTCTGCAGGGTGCTCTACACATCATCACCAGAGCAATGTTCTTAAGCAGTCGGACAGGCACGCGATGGCCGGTTCAAGACTGCCCACTCCCACTCTTCCCAGTACCAATTCCCCTTCTCAGTCACACCTGCCTCCTCGCCGTGTTCAGAACAAGATTTTGCTCATGCTTTTCTCCCACCTCAAATATCCCTAAAAAGTTCTCTCGCTTTCTCTATTCATCCACATCCTACAGTTTTCAAGTTTAACCTCAGTGTTAAACTTCTTAGGTGTTACACTTTGCCCGATTCTTTCTTGTCTACAAATCTTCCCAGATGTATGTTCTGATTCTAGCATCATATTATGTGCAATTGCATGTATTTCTCTAAATTATAATTACATATATGTGTGTTTCTTTTATGTAAACATTTGGTTTCTTAAGAATAAATAAAAGCTCATTGAGGGGAAGTATTAGGCCTTTCCTTCAGTTGTCAGCTATTCCTTCCTTCCTTCAGCTTCCTTCCTTCTTCCTTCCTTCCTTCATTCCTTCTTCCTTCACTCATCCCTCCCACTCCCTCTTTTTCTTTCTTTCTTTTCACTTTCTTTCTTTTCTTTCTTTCTTTCTTTTCTTTCTTTCTTTCTTTCTAACAATAACTTTTCTTTTCTTTCTTTCTTTTCTTTCTTTCTTTCTTTCTCTTTCTTTCTTTCCTTCTTCCTTCAGCTATTCCTTCCTTCAGCTATTTCCTTCTTCCTTCCTTCATTATTCGGCGGCTTCCTTCCTTCCTTCTTTCCTTCTTTTCTTCTCTTTTCTTTTTTCTTTTCTTTCTTTCATTTCCAAAATATTTAGCACAGTATATATTTAATAACAGAGAGCTACATCAACTATGTATTAGGAGACCTGAAATTTAGATGCAGATTCATTTTTCATTAGCTACCTGACTTCAATTTATTCAAAATTTTACCTTTTGAGTCCTCTGATTTCTTAGTTAAATTAGAAAGAAAAAAAAATGAATGTCAGGGGTTCTCTGGAAAAGAAAAATCACATTGGGGCAGCCAAAGGGATGTGTGTGGACAAATCAGGGTGTCTTACTAATGGTTTAAAGGAAGCTTGTGTTAGTGTGGAAGAGTAATCCCCAGTACCTGTATTCTACTCCTGGGAACACACCTTGTTAGAACTTTCAGGCTCCCTAACAATTAAATGTGGCCACAAAACTGAGTTCTGGCCAATGGACTGTGAGTGGGTCATGTGTCTCACCACCAGGCCTAGCTGATAAAAGTCTCTCATGCTTTTCTTTGCTCTTGTTCCCTGTGTGCTGGTGGAATGGGGGGAACTTTGAGGACTGGGGTGAGCAGGGAAAGGTGAAGGCTATTTTCTTCTTCTTGGGCGCACAACTGGGCTGTTTTTCCCAGAGTTCTGTGCGGATAGATGTGACTGTGAGATTGAGTTCTGGAAAATGGAATGTGGGCAGAAGTCACGTGTGCCCAAATTCCAGGCCCGGTCTTTCAAAGCCTCGCAGACTCTTTTCTCATGGACTGGATAAAAACACCAAGGACTGAGGAGGATGGAAGTAGCCTAGGTCCCCAGGATGCACTCCCTACTTCCCCACTGCGAGATAAATCAGAAACTGAGATTTTAGGGTTTATTTATTTATTTTTATAACAGCTAGCATTATTTACCTTAAGCAATATATGGGCTCAGTAGAAAGATAAGTAGTTTTGTGGGCTCAGTAGAAAGATAAGTAGTTTAGATTATTTTCAGCCCTAGCTAGCAAGATAACTTTTTCTATCTACATAGTTACTTCCCTGAATTTTTGTCAAACAATCAGCAGATTCGGGTCACCCAAAGTATAGAATATTCCAGGCTGGAAGCTTCCCAAAGATGCAGGTCACATCTTTCTACTGCCATTATATCCTTAGCACTCAGTAGAGTGCATGGCACATAACAGGCGGTCAGTAGATACTTTTAGAATGAAGCGGTCACCTCAACTGACCAGGATATAGATATGAATTTTCCTGGCCCTCTTAGTATCTATGTCAAGTCATATGTACTCAAGGACTAAGAACTGCTTTAAAGACTTTACTATGACAAACTGGGAACTCTATCTTTGTTCACTTAAAGTGAGAGATATTAATGTAAATAGAAACTACTTTTTAAGATGTTAAATAATTTTACAAATAATAGTACTTGTAGAACTGAAATAAGAATCCATACTATTACTTGGTCTCCTTGGAATTGAGTAATGTGTAAAAGCAAGACATAGACACAAACACACACACACACACAGAGACACACACACAAACTATTGCCATTACTTCTTTAGCTGTCGTAAAGCCCCTGCTCTCGGGTGGACAGTAATAAGCAAATAGACAGCCATTCCTCAGAAGGGAAAGGGAGGTTTGGGGCCAGATTCACACTAACTTAATTTTGTAAAATCTCCAGCTGCACTTGATCACTATATAGAATATTGTTCTTAAGTAACTGCATGACCCCCATTTTGTCCATCAGAAATTGAACTTGCAGTGCAGTTCCCTGAGATGCTTCACACCTGGTTCTTGGTTCACTAAGCTATGTTTCTAGTGGTTTCCATGGAAATAACAGTAGAAATAGCACTATGTCTCTGAGTTAGATTTGCCAGCTAAGCTTTGAGAGGCGCTGCTTTTCCTTGATACCCAGTGCCAGTCATCAGCATGGAAAGCATTGCAAGATGCCACAAGCTCTGGCCAGGTCCCCAAAGCTACGGTTATTCAGATGAAGGAGGAGATCTGATATTTTGGCTAACAGTTCTGGTAATTAATTAAGGAACTTTTTCAGAGTCTCAATTACTTAGATTGGATATCTTCTTTAGTCTCCAGTTAACTGGATCAAATATTAACACTTCAATTTAATTTAGATTCCTGTGTCTAATGTAGTAGTTGGTGTATGACCTTTATAAATATGAATTTGTCTAGGTTGTTAAAAATTCTTCAATCTTTTTTTTAAGGAAACAACCTGAATATTGTGTATCTTAAGAATATTCATTGGGAAATATGTTCTCAGGTTATTTCATGATAAATTGGGAATACGTGTAAGTATTTTTATTAAACTTTATAACTATGTTTAGATGTAGCTAATAACCTACAGGGAGAATTGGCCAAACTAATCTCTTATTGCTTTCGTTTCCAACTTTATTACACAAAGTTTCAATGAAGTGGTGGTAATGAAGGCTGAGATCTCTGACAAATGGTTATAAAGTTCCTTAAAGAGAGTAAATGTTTATTACAGTATATTAACATGTAAATGTAACTAACGTTTATTGAGTGACTACTATGAATGTCACAAATTGGGCTATTTTGGAAAAAATGAATATTCTGCTCTCTTTATTGTTGGCATATAGTCCATACATGGCTTATCAATTTTCATGCAATTTGATACAATATGATAGATTTTAAAGTTATCTTACACATAATTTAGTCTTTGATGATTCAAAAGTCACTATTTGATTGTGTAATATGCATAGTATGTTATGAAAATAAATTTATAGAGTATAGCACTATGAATATTAGAAATGAGAGAGATTGGATAGGCAGCTCTCCTAATTTTTTAAAATTATTTTATTTTAACTTAAAAATTATTTGGCAATTTAATCTTTACCATTAAAAAAAGAGCTCAGAAAAATCAATCTGATTATTTGATTATTCCACTGGCTTAGAACATGACTAAAAAGAAATCAATGAATTACAAAAAATGAATATGATTAGATATAGCTAACTCTGACTGGTGAGAAAAAGACTCTAAAGGTTTACCAGTGGACTTGGAGTAAAACATTTGTTATGATCTAATGGTTAAAATGAGTCTATGTGAGTGAGAACTGGAAAATGTCTAGTCTGCATTCACAGAAGATTAAACACGTATTTTATTTAAAGCTAGGGAAATCACCCAGGGCAGAATAGAATCATATTATCATCTTTAAAAAATAAGATATATTGAGTAGATTTAAGGTTCATTATAGAATAGGGAGATTCAGACCAGGAACACAGTAAAGTTCATTGATATTTCCCATGCCATTTGATTATCTTACCCTTCATGTGATGCCAGTTCACTTTTTTTTTTTTGTTTCCGTGTTAGCAATTAGTTTTTATATTCGAGTCACAGTACTCAGGATATTACAGCTTTTGATATTTGAATTTAATATCCTTATAGGACAACTGCTGAATCCATTAGTTAGCCATCTGGTTTAGGGTAGCTTGCCTGCTATTTCTTTAGGCTTTCAAATTCTTGAAATGTTTCGTACTTATGATCATTTGCATTTTAAATGTGTGCATGCATGTTCATGTATATACTGACATCTTGCTGTAATATTTCACTCTTTTAGAACTGAATGAAATGAAAGAATGACTTCCAAGAAGAGTTAGTAATTGAAATGCCAAAGCGATCTCATTACAAAGTTTTGTCCCCAAGTGTATTAGTTTCTTATGGCTGCTGTAACAAATTGCCACGAACTGGCAGCTGATGCTTTTGGAGGTTGGAAGTTTGAAATCAGTCTCATCGCCCTGACATCAAGGTGTTGGCAGGGCCGTGCTCCCTCTGGAGCCCCTAAGAGAGACTCCTTTCCCTTGCCTTTCCTAGATGCATTCTTTTCATTACTTGGTTCATGGCCCTTTTCTCTCTCTCCAAAGCCTCAGTCTTCATATTGTCCTCTGTCTCCTCTGCCTCTGCCTCCATGTTCTAATGTCCCTTGTGGCTTCATTTAGGACCCTCTCAGATAATCCAGGATATTTTCTCCTTCTCAAGATTAACTTAATTATATCGGTAACATCCTTTTTGCTACATAGGGTAACATCTACAAGGATTAGAACTTAGATATATTTGGGGACCCTTATTCAGCTAGGCAGGGAAGGGTTAACTCAGCAGCCCCGAGTTGCTCAAGTCTGGTACACTGCCAGGGTCTTCAGTGGTCCTTGGCCTGGCCTCTGGGAGATAACCTCTGAGTCCTTGGAATATCCTACTTTATAATTTTGCTTCGTATACCTGAGGTCATGGGCCATGCAAGATAGTTCATGCTAACAATATGATTTACAGTGAACTTCTGTTTCTGCATGTCTGAGGCTTTGAGCCATCATGCTCAGTTTGAGCCCTTGGAAGAGGGGGGCTGGAGACTTAGTTAAGGTCAGTCCCACAGGTGCTGCAGCCTGTGTGACTGACCTAATAAAATCCCTGGACTTGATGACTCACGTGAGAGGACCTGGTTGGCAACACTTAGCATGTGTTGTCGCACATTGTTATCCAGAGAATTATGCACTGTCCGAGCATGACTCCACAGGGAGATAGATGACAACGGGAAGCTTATGCCTGAGTTTTCCTGGTCTTAGCCCTCTCTGTCTTTTCTCTTTGCTGAATTTAATTTGTATCTCTTTAGTGTAGTCAGCTGTGCTTTTCTGAGTCCTATGGGTCCTTCCAGCAAGTCATGGAGCCTAAGGTAGTCTTCAGGATCCCCAACACATCAACTTGCCCCACCAATGTAGTCCAATAACAAAATTCAGGTGGATGTTAGAAGAAGAGGGTCCGTGTGTAGTCAATATATTGTTCTAATACAATATATATAACACAGAAAAGACCATCTTTGGTAAAATATTAATCTTAATTAAAAATGGGAACATTTCTGGTATATATAAACATACTGAGAGCCATGGAAATCAGATTCTGCATCACTGTTACCTTGGAAAGAATGGACAGGCAGGGAAGATATTATTGCTCTGTACACAAATTTATAAGCTCAAACCTCATGTAAATACACAGAAATACCATACATATCTCATAAGATTAAAAATAAAATATATTCCCATAAGCTTTTGAGAAACAACAGAAAAAGACTGACATTTAATTTATTGCCAGTTCAACCAAATTTGGTACCAAAGTAAGAAACAGACATAATTAGACTGTGTTTTTCTTTGTGGTAATAACCATTTAATGAAGTAAAAAATTGTGTCGGAAAATTGTTTCCTTTCTCTTGGAAGGAAATGGCATTTATAAAAGTGCTTGAGGTAAGTAAGGCTCTGATACGGTCTGAATTTTGGTGGAATGTTACCGCACGTAAGAAAGGAAAGAGTTAGTGTTCCTCTGGAGGGAAAATAGAGCAAGCGAGATGGATGTCTGTATCGAGCGTTTCTCACTTTAACACTCCCAAATCTTCACTAAGATTACTTCAGTGGTTTTGTGTGTGTCTCTGTGTATGTGTGTATGTTTGGTGGAAATCAATGAATGCTGGATTTTGCACCTAATTTAATTAGGGAAGAGCTAAAGCAACTCATGTGATTGTTAGAACAAGGAGGCAGATCGAAGCCTTATAAAATAACCCTAAGGGGATTAGCAGGGTTCCTCAGAGAAATAGAACCAATAGAATCTCCAGATGCAAAACCCACAGATATTAAGGGCTGGCTGAATTTATTGGAAAAAAAAAATCTGCATAAAAATCAAACTCTTGTTGTTCGAGGGTCAACTGGATATAGATACAGATAGAGTAGGAGATTAATTACAGAAATCAGCTGCCCCCATTTATGGAGGCCGAGACGTCCCATGATCCTCTGGCCGCCAGTTGGAGAACCAGGAAAGCCGGTGGTGTGACTCAGCATCAGAAGGCCTGAGAGGCGGCGGGCCTGCCGATTGATGTGTAAGTCTTACTGAGAACTGGGGGCCACTGGTGTGAGGCCAGGAGTCCAAAGGCTGGAGACCAGGCTCCAGGGTCCGAGTTCACGAAGAGAGAGAGAATTTGCCATCTTTTTCCTTTTTGCTCTATTTGGGCTCTTGAGGATTGGGCGAAGCCCACCCACGTTGGTCAGAGCCGCCTTGTTAATTCAGTCTACTGAATCCAATGCCAATCTCTTCCCCAAACCCTCTGGATACATCCAGAAACAATGTTTTACCAGCCATCTGGGCATCCCTTAGCACAGGCAATTGACGCAAAATTAACTGCCACGTCAAGGAACACAGAGAAATCGTGAAATGGACTTTTTAACTATCACAAAAATATAGAAATAGGACTTACGTCAAATTTTCTAGACTTTTTTTTTTTTGAGGGATAGGAAGCCTTGGCTCTCATCTGAGATACATTTGATTGCGTGGAATTATTAAACTAGATGAACCAGACATGCATCTTCACTGTGACTGAAATTGCTGAATGCGTGATGCAAGATAATGGAGTCACCACGTCCAAGACAGAGGGCTCCTGGGATTACCGTGCAACTCTGGTAAGTCGTGGGACTCGTTATGAGTTCCGTTCTGAGGATGTTATGAAATGTGCTGTCGGACTTTGGACATTTCTGATAGAGATCCATGCATACTCGGGGTTTTGCAGTGCTGCTCTTTGAAGCCCAGGACATTTCTTATGGAGAAACCAATGCAGAAGGATGCTGGGAGCTGCTATTTGACTGAGACTGACATTCAATTTTAAATGAAAAATAAAAAAAGAGCCTTTCTTAGAGGGACTGTGGCAGACATGCTTTGGTGGGTTCAGGGCCAGGGTAATTGGTATCAAATTCTGGTAAATCTGTGTTGTGCAGCTCCAGCGGGTGACTATGAATTCTGGCTGTCATTTAACTTCTCTCTGCTCTGGTTTCCTCCCTTGGGAAATGGAGATGGCACCAATAAATACGTAATAGGGTTATTACAAGGTTTAAATAATACAATATATGTAAAGCACAATTAATTGTTCGTGGTATATAGCAAGCTCTTATTATTAACTACTTCCAGTGATAAAACAGAATTCTCTGAAGACCGGACTGCTCCTAAATAATGGGACCCCCTTCCAGCAACTGGAGGCATTTTGGAGACTTAAGGTGCCTGTGATAAGAGAGGGTAGTTTGAGTCGTTGTTAAAAGAGGCCATAGAATGAGATGGCATGGGAAGCCTTGGGAGTGGAGAAGCACAGCGGTTAGACTTCTTTGGGTCTGATACTAGGAATCGACACGGCTTCATGTCTGCCAGGACTTGTTTTGGTGACAGGATGCCTGAATGCCTGGTAATATTCAATATTTGGTAAACTAAAAGTTTCTAGGACTTTTTTCGGGGGGGTCAATACTAGGAGAAAAGACTTCTTCACACATGTGCAACTTGGAGGCATTTTTACAGCGAGCTGTTCCAGAAATTACTATAGAATGTCATTTGGAAAACTCAGGTTCTGCTGGAACATGCTGCTGTAAGTGTGAAAAGTTTACAGAGACTTCAGGGAAGAAACTCCAGGAAATTTAGGGGAAATCTTAAAACTTTGTACTTAGTAAAACTAATAATAAGAAGGTAAAAAGAGGCAGCTCAATTCTCGGGAGATGAGACAAAGCAGGAGGATTGTCATTTGACTCCCTGGACTAGACCCGGGGACCTGGAGGGGCATCTTGGGGTGAGGTCTGAGCTGTGATCCCCTGAGCAGGGCCCCAGTTGAGACCGAACCCTTTGATTTGCTTCCATTGGGAGGTGGATGTGGGTGGGCTGATCACAAAAACAAGAGCAGGATCCACTTGCAAACCCACCCTGGGTAGCTAGCAGAATGCAGCATCCAGACAATAGATTGGGGTGGGGGTGCAAGCCATGGGAAAGGGATTCAGCTCAGAGCTGTCTTTGGTAAACCAGTTGGCTGTTATTAACTTAGATTGCAGGATTATTTTCTGGGAGTTTAATAGAGACATTGGGACTTTGGAAGATCTTCTCTTCCCAAGTCATCGATGGCATAGCCTCTGTATAGAAGACATGGATTTTAATGTAGAATCTAGGAGAAGGGTCAGGGGTTGCTTGTGCTTCATGCCCAGGTTGATGGGAGTGTGAAGCGTAAGAAAGAATCCTATAGCAACAATGAGAAGAGTTCTTTGTTCTGCATGACCAAGGAATTGAGATTTGGGTCTAGAGTTTCTGAGGAACAGGAATCCTATAGTCAGTATTTAAAATCTAATAATAATGGTAAATACAATAGCTTCAAACTTAAACGATCACGTTCTGTGTATCTGAGATTCACTCTGTTTATATTGTTTGACTTAATCTTCACAACGAATGAACTAGAAAGTATTATTTCCATTTTACTAATGCTAAACCTGAGATTCTAGAGGGCAGAATCTGCTTTCACACCAAGTGAGACTAATTTGAATTTTATGTCCTTCCCAGTATGACAAACTACTCAAAAAGCATAGATTTTCAATTGGTGCCAACTTATGCTGACTACTTTTACACAATTGTCCATAGATTACAGTGGTCAATGCCTCTGAAAGAGCATTGCCCTTTATTGATTCCATCCTTCTGCCATCTGGTCATGGATTTGTCCCATGACCTCTCTTACCTGCTACCTGGAGATTTACGTCTGTGAATCTTTCTCTTTAACAAAATGATACTCTTCCTGAGAGTAGAAATCATGTTTTGTACATTTCTGTAAGTTACACAGTGCCCAATACCACCTGCGCAGTGTACCTACTAAATATTTGTTTTTTTTTCTATCATAGTGTAAGATGGAACCATCTTTGATGTTATCTTGTAAATTATACGTGATAACACACTTAAAATTTGTAGCTTGCATGTGATCTTTCTGTAATTTCTTGAATAGTACCAACACGTGATAAAAATTTGCCTAATGAAAAGATAGCACATATACAAATATAAAATCCCTGATGTTGGAATGTCCATATCTCTTTTGGTGATATAGTGTTTGATAGAAGGAGATAATTAAAGGATAGCAATAGTTGGTTACTGTCAAGGGAAAAAGTTACCTGAGAGGCCCTTGAATTTCTAGCTTACTAGACGCTGACAGCCTCAGGGGACAAGTGAAGGACTTCTGAAGAGAATTCAAGAGGTTTTGGCTGTGCTTCAGACATTGTAGTAAAATCATTTGCTAAAGGATACAATGACATTGAATGGAAATTCACGGTCTAAATCGAGAGACTTTTCATCTTAGCTACTCTTTTAGTTCTCATTTCTTGAGTAATAGTATTTCTTTTCTTTCTTCTGTGGGGAGTGCTATAGTTAACTCTTTTCATTAATAAGTTAGAAGAACTTCTTCCCTCCCTTT